>NC_073304.1:191564478-191913478 GCF_027595985.1 Sorex araneus | reverse complement strand
TCACAGGAGGGTCTGAGGCTTCACATCTCAGGCAAAGATCTGCTGAGGGCCTGCTAAGTGCTGGAGGTTTGTGGGAGGAGCCAGCAGAGGGCGAAGGCACTGCCGCCGCTGGGCCTGTAGGGGGCAGCACTCTCCGGAGTCAGGCCAGACCGGGACGGGCTCAGGCCAGGTCTGTGATTACCCGAGACTGTGTCCTGCACAAATCTCATAGCCCTTGTGGGCCTATTTCCTCATCTTCAACCAGGGACTGTCGCTGACTTCGAAAGAGTCTGTTAGACAGTCCCATCTGCACACCCACCTGGCACTGTGCCCAGCACACAGCAGGTATTCAGTAAATCCTGGTTAGAACTCCAACAACCGCGTTGCCCGGCACTGTCCACAGACCCAGAGTGAGGCCAGCCCCACGGAGGTCTAGGCTGAGTCAACCTCCACTTCCAAAGCTTATATGCAGGCCTGGAGGACGGCTCAGCAAGCCAGAGCACGTGCTTTACACACAAGAGGGCCAGGTCCTGGTCCCGGCACCATGTGGATCCCTGATCACTGCCAGGAGTGACCCCTGTCCCCAAATAAAGCACTGGGAACAGCTCCCAAGCATCACTAGATGTGACCCCCCTCCCTCCCCCCGCGCAAACATTCCCTCCTTAAAAAAGAAAAAGAAAAGAACAAACTTGTAAGTGCTTCTGCTTGTCATCAGCAATAACAAGACGAGACTCCTTAGCTTTTTGGCGATGGGGGCTGTGGGGACCATGATTGAAGGTGCTCACGGTCTATTCCTGGCTCTGTTCAGGGATCACTCCTGGCAGGGCTTAGGAAACCATATGTACCACCAGGGATCCAACCCAGGTCGGCTGCATGCCAGGAAAATGTCCTACCCACTCTACACTATTTCTCAAACTCCTTGGTTCTAAGAGAAACACTTCTTACACGGATGTCTCCAGGGAGTGAGAGGCACACAGAGGGTTCAGCAAGGAGCTTGCCTGTCACTCTCGGTGTGAGTTTATGTGTCACCTCATCACTGTAGCACCAGCGCTTTCCCAGGCTGACCTCTCTGGGTCTTTCCTGCCTCCCAGACCCCCCACTGTAGAACAGAGCCCCGTCTGCTTCTCTCCTAGGTGAGCAGGGCGTGTAACCCAGCGAAGCAGTCAAGCTGATGAGCCTCCCCTGTTTGCAGAGGGCATGAGGGGCTCTCAGGTGGCTCGGATCTCAATGTGTTGTGGGCTGATCAGCGCTCAGAATTCTTTCACCGTTAGATCAGTGTCTCTGATGACTCTGCCCCATGGCTCCGCTCCCACCCTCTCTGGTCTCCTGGGGCTCAGGACACATCATCTATTTCATTCCAGGGCAGTGGGTAACCAAGTTTGACCCCAAAAAGACTTCTCTGGCGGACTTCCACTTGGACGAGGGGAGGACAATACGAGTCCCCATGATGTCGGACCCCAAAGCTGTCATACGCTATGGCCTGGATTCTGATCTCAACTGCAAGGTCTGCAGGGTGGGGTGGGGGAGAAGCCCAAGATAGAAAGGTGTGCTGGAATAGGATGATGATGATGATGATGATGATGGTGATGGTGATGAGAGAGAGAAAGAAAGAGAGCGAGCGAGCACTAACAGCTATCTCCATTTCACCCAGTCAATCACTTTAAGCAAGTTAACAGATTCTGAGAATCCTCTGTTTTCTCAAAAGGAAATGGAGTGAAGTGGGTAGTTCTGGAAATTCTGCTCCCAACAGCACCAAAGATCAAGCAACTCTGTGTGTTTTCTTTTCATTCTATATTTCTGGGTCACATCCTACAGTGCTCAGGGCTTATTCCTGGTGGGCTCAGAGGACCATGTGGGGTGTTGGGGATCAAACCTGGCTTGGCCGCATGCAAGGCAAGCACCTTACCTGTTGTGCTATTACTCTGACCACATCTTTCTAGAATTCTAAAGCAAACCACCAAAAGCTGTCATAGACTCTAAATTGCTGTTCTCGGAGCTTAAAGGTCAATTATTTGAGACAAAGGCTGATGCAAAACTAAGGTGCTAGCAGGTGCTCAAAACCTGAAGAGAGGGTACATTTCTGTCTTCAAAGCCCCTTCTTGCTCCTCTCAAGCTAGCGTAACAATTTGCACAGGGCTAAGTAGTTTATGAGTTGTTTGTATATATGAAAGTAAGCTCGCAGAAAATCACGGGAAGTTGGTCAGTGGGAGGCAGGAGTCTGGAAGGTTCAGGAGTGTTTTCAGGGACATTGTTGCTTTCTCCTTTGTCATCCATAACTGCACCTGGTACAACATCAAACATACAGCATGAGAACTTTGTCATTTTGGGGGCCACACCTGGTGGTGCTCAGGGCTTACTCCTGGCTCTGTGCTCAAGGATCACTCGTGGTGGGACTCAGGGGACCATAGGTGATTCCAGGGCTGGTCACATGTAAGGCAAGCGCCCTACTCGCTGTACTATCTCTCAGGGCCCCGTGAGGACTATCTTGACTCTTGGGAGGGAAGAGCATGAGTCAAGGAATGTAATTATGAAAGACACATTTGTGAGGAACAGGATGAGCGTTTAGTACTTATGTGCTAACAGCTGGCATTCAGTAGCTCCTGGTGGTGGTGGTGGTGGTTTTCACAGGGGCCAGGGATGGAACCTAGGTCTTATGCATGCAAGACAAGACACCCTCACTCAATAGTTCTTAACCCTTTTCTTTGAAAATCTGACAAAAATCTTGAGTTAATCTGAGGGAAACACCACGTATGCATTAGCCAGATCCATATTTCTATGTATAATTTCAGGGACTCCTGGGGTTCCTGACATACTTTGTCCCATAGGTTAGGGACAAATGACCCATTCTTGTGCCTAAACACCCCTCTTTTCATCCCAGAGAATCAGCAATTGTTAGCAGACAAATCTTGGGAGAAAACACAAATGTAGAATTCAATTCTAGTGCTTTGGAACACAAGAGGAAATTGTTTCTGAGGGTAACTTCAGCTGGTATTAGGTTACAGTAAGAAAAGACAATGGCCTAGTTTTGGAAGAACATTAGTAGATATCTTTGCTGCCAGCCAGCAATAGCCTAGAGGGACAACTATGCAAGAGATGGGGTGTGGGGAAAGTGTGATGGGGCCTGTAGAAGAGAAAGCAGCCTGGAGGCATCTATCCCAGGCTCTCCAGGGACCAGCCCCCTGCTCTCTCCATCCTTGCAGATTGCCCAGCTGCCCTTGAGTGGAAGCATGAGCATCATCTTCTTCCTGCCTCTGAGAGTGACCCAAAACTTGACCATGATAGAAGAAAGCCTCACCTCTGAGTTCATTCATGACATCGACCGAGAACTGAAGACTGTTCAAGCCGTCCTGACCATCCCCAAGCTGAAGCTGAGTTACGAAGGCGAAGTCACCAAGGGCCTGCAGGAGATGAGTATGTCTGCAAGACCCCTTTGCGCTAGGAAGGGGTGGGGCCATCCGCTGAGCTAAGCAGGACTTGGGGCCTCCACTGATTCTGTGAGAGGCGAAAGGGAAGGTTGAACCCTCCTGTCTGTCTCATTCCCCAGCCCTGTGAGTCAATGGCAGGAACTCAGAAAACCACCTTTCAAGACAGGCCTGGTGACCTGGTTTCTAACCTCTGTCTCACTTGCTGTGTGCTCCTGGGCAAGCCACTTTAGCCCTTTGCCAACCCACGCGGGAGTTAAGAAGTCTTCCTTTCTTTCATGTTTGCCTGCCTTCTTGGGGATTAGGAGTGAAGCATCATGAGGGCCGGAGAGATAGTACAGTGGGGAGGGTGCTTGCCTTGGGTGGTCGACCTGGGTTCGACTGCTAACACATCACATCAAATGGTCCCCCGAGGCACCCAGGAGTGATTCCTGAGCACAGAGCCAGGAGTCACCTCTGAGCACAACCAGGTATAGGCCCTCCAAATTGTAACAACAAAGAATCACGACTGCACTCTCTGGGGTGTTGGGTGAGGCCTGGCTTTAATGGGAATCTCCCTCAATCTCTGCAGAGCTACAGTCCTTGTTCGAGTCACCAGACTTCAGCAAGATCACAGGCAAGCCTGTTAAGCTGACTCAAGTGGAGCACCGGGCTGCCTTCGAGTGGAACGAGGATGGCGCAGGCGCCGCGCCCAGCCCCGGGCTCCAGCCGGCCCGGCTCACCTTCCCCCTGAACTACCACCTTAACCAGCCTTTCATCTTCGTGCTGAGGGACACAGACACAGGGGCCCTTCTCTTCATAGGCAAAATTCTGGACCCCAGAGGCCCTTAATGCTCCAGGTGAACGTTTCAGTACTCTAGAACATGGTGTTCTAGACTCCGCAGGTTATATATTGCCTGAAGGCTGCCTATTATGTTTCAATACTCTTTGCAATAAAAGTACTTTTTATCCTCACTTTTGTTACTTTGTTCCTCGTTGTGTTTCAAGGTATAAGCACACTAGATGGCAAATCACCCTTTAGGAGTTTGCTGGTATCAAGAGGCAATTTCTATCTGAACCCTATAGAAAGTCACTATTTGGAAGTGTTTGCTTGTTGGAATTGGGCAATGAGCGAGTGACTGGTTGCTCAAGAGGTATTTATCTGCTAGGACCACTGTTCCACTCAAGAAGCCCTCTCCCCCAATAGTGCCGACTTCCCCCCCCCCTTTTTGGGTCACACCCAGTGATACACAGGGGTTACTCCTGACTCATGCACTCAGGAATTACTCCTGGTGGTACATGGGGAACCCATATGGGATGCTGGGAATCGAACCCGGGTCGGCCACGTGCAAGGCAAATGCCCTACCCGCTGTGCTATCGCTCCAGCCCCAATAGTGCTAACTCTTAAATGAGACTTTAGGTGACTTCTGTTCCTTCCTCCCTTCCTTTCTTCTCTCTTCAGTTAAGAGGAAGTGTGTGTGGGGGGAAATGACAGATAATCAAGATTATCTGATGGTCATTTTCACAAAACACAGATCAGAGAGCAGAATCAGTGAGGGTGGGGCTAGGCAGTATATATAAATACAGGTCACTGCATAGGAGGTCAGACTGGCTAACATTGGAGAATGGCAGAGAACAGTGAAGAGTGGAGGGAGCAGCAAGGAGCCAGCTGGGGCGCAGCTAGCAGTGACGGGGGCTGCTGTTCCGGACAGAGATGTCTCTGTATGAGCTGTTAAGTAAAGGAGCTACCACTGAAGATATCTGGTGGTCATGATGCTCATCTTACACACTGACCACAAGAACCTGAAAATTAGGCATATCCACTGTTGACAGCTCTTCCTCCCTCCCCCCTCCTACTCCCTCCTCCCCTCCCTTCTTCCTTTCCCCCCTCCCTCCATTACTTCCTGAAGCATTGTAATTTTTTTGGTTTTCTTTTGTTTTGGGGGCCACACCCAGCAGTGCTCAGGGCTTCCTCCTGGCTCTGCATTAGGGATCACTCCTGGCGGTGCTCAGGTGCCAGGGATCAGCCATGTGCAAGGCAAGTGCCCTATTCACTGCACTGCTGCTCTGGCCTCAAGCAAAGTAACTTTTCCTGGGAGAAAATGAAAAGAGAAACGTGAGAGGAGAGAAAGAAGAGATAGACATGTTCAAGAGAAAACGCCGGCTTCTCCAGAGTGGAAAAAGCTCTTTCCTTCTTTCTCTCCCCTTTATTCTTCCCCTTAGTACCAGATCCCCATGTGACTGGGAATACACGGACCCGACACAGAGGGGTCGGTGGTGTCAGTGTGAGCCTGGCCCTGGAGAGGGGCGGTCCCGCCTTCACAGCTCAAGGCTCTAGTTACTCCCAGTCAGGCTGGTGCCACGCAAGAGGGAAACACATGGAACGATAAGGGAGGTAATTTGTAATTTCAGGAAATTACTCCTTATTTATGTATTTTTTGGCTTTGTGGTCACATCTGGCAATGCCTAGGGGTCACTCTTGGTACCTGGGATGGAATCTGGGTCCTCTGCATGCAATGCATGTGCTCCAGCCCTTGAGTGATCTCTCTGGCCCCCAACAGAACCTTTTTATTTGGGGGGGCAGGTCACACCTGGTGGCGCTCAGGACTTACTCCTGGCTCTGTGCTCAGGGATCACTCCTGGTAGTGCTTGGGGGACCATATGGGGTGCGGGGGATCAAACCCAAGTCAATGGTATATAAGGTAAGTGCTTTACCTGGCTGTATTACTGCATCAGCATCTCAACAAAACATTTTTCTTTTTGGGTCACACCTGGCGATGCACAGGGGTTACTCCTGGCTCTGCCCTCAGGAATTACTCCTGGCGGTGCTCAGGGAACTATATGGGATGCTGGGAATCGAACCCAGGTCGTCCACGTGCAAGGCAAATGCCCTACCTGCTGTGCTATCACTCCAGCCATCAACAAAACATTTTTTAGAAATAAATATAACAAGCTTTTCAAACTGAATAACCACAGAACTAAATTAGAAAAAGATCACACTTGGCTGCACTCTGGGATCACTCCTGTCAGGGCTTGAATGACCATATGGGATGCCAGGATTGAACCCAGGTCAGCTGTCTGCAAGGCATGCGCCCTGCCCGCTGTGCTACTCTCCAGCCCCTAGAACTAATTTGTTTGCTAAAAATATCTCACTAGCTACTGCCTTGCTTCAGTGAGTTAAAGGGGGGAGAAATAAGATTCTGGGCTACTCCTGAGTGCTGAGGGGTCACTCCTGGACATGCTCAGGGAAGCATGCGGTGGCAGGAATCAAACTGTGTGCATGGCAAGCACCTTAACCCCTGGACCACTCCCCCCTGCCCCCTACTATAATACCATGGTAACCAATGGCCAGGGTAGATAAGCTCTCAAAACAGTATGGGATAGGACAGCCTTGCACGAGGCTGATCCAGGTTTAATCCTGGGTCAAAACAAAAATCAGCAGTGTGAATCTGGCATTTTTCTTTTTTCCCTTTGTTTTTTGGGTCACACTTGGCTGTGCTCAGGGCTCACTCCTGGTTCTGCACTCAGGGCTCACTCCTGGCAGGGCTCACAGAACCACAGGGGACCATCAGAGGTGCTGGGGATTGAACCTGGGTTGGCTACAGGTGATGCAAGTGCCTCACCTGCTGTACTATCTCTCTGGCCCCTGAGCCTGGCATTCGTTCTCACCCATTCATCTGAACCACTCAGACACCAGTAGAGATGTTACAGGGGTGAGACTCAAGCCTAGTCTCGGGAGTAGGATGGGCCCGAGGCTCCACATCCAGATGGGAGAGATTGGTCTTACCTTCCATCTCCAGTTTGAAACATGGCCCGCAGGGCCTGCACACTTGGCATCTTTGGAAAGCTTCTTCCACTTCTCAGTACCTGGTAGTCATCCCGTTGCTCACCGATTTGTTCGAGCGGGCACCAGTACCTATGCAATATATTTTTTTTTTGGGGGGGGGAACCCTCCTCACAGTGCTAGGGATCACCAAGGCCAGACCTGGTAACAACTGGTGACGTTGTGGTGCTGCAGCTTGCTGTTGGGGCCTGTGCTCACTGGGCATGCGCCCCAGCCCTCTGCGCTTCCTGCCCAGCCCCTGTGCAGTCTGCATCTCGCTTGCCAGCTTGGGAAACACTGGTTGAAAACTGTCGTTTCTTTCAGGCTTGCTAATAAAGAGAACTCAGAAAGTGGGCATACGTGTTATAAAAGCCAAGTGTTTCATCAGTGAGTGTGCCAGGAGTATAAAATGAAATATCGATGACAAAGATGGAAAAGTTGGTCGAAAACAAGCTTCGAGTCACCATCCCGGGTAGACACCACCCAGCAATAAAATGGCCCCATATTTATTTCTCTACTCACAAGTCATACTACACTAGTTTAAACAAAGGATGCAAGGAAGCTAGATATCACAAATGAAATTGTGTCTCTGGAGGTAAAGCGCTTCAGTGATTTCTTGCTTTATAATTATTTTTCAATTACAATACAAGCGGTAAGCGTTTAAGTTCCCACCGGAGTGGTACACACCATTTCATTACTACTAGAAACCAAAGGAATGTTCCGGGGAAACAGACCATCATCACTGAGCGAGGTGGAGTCTAGCCAAACCCCCAGGCTACTTTCCAGATGCTGCAGATCAGCGAAAATACCTTGAAAGGGCTTTGGCTCTCTAGATACTAGTTTTCAGGCTTTTCTGGGAACTGGGGGTTTTTACTGGAAGGCGGTTAACTATTTCAGGAAACGTTCCTCAAAATAGGTGAACATCTCTTTCCAGCCCCGCCATTTCCAGGGCCCCTTCTCTCCTCCCCTCACACACGAAGCGAGGAGTGTTGCTGAGTCCTGTACTCCCTGGTGGCCCAGCAGCAACGGGTCCCCTTCGCTTCTCCTTCCTCAGGCTACTGTCCTGTGGGCCCACATCCCTGGGGGCTACACCGACGGCCCCGCAAGGGCTGGGGGCAGGTCCAATAAGCAGGATTTCATCTGCTGTAGCTCCTGGATCTCATCATCCTGCGGGTCACAGTGCAGCAGCAGGACCTTCTCTGCCCTGTATATTGTGCTCAGGGCCTCGGCGACAGCGCATCTGAAACAAAGGAGGAGGGTCCACTCATGCAGCTGGCAAGCTCTGCCCCAGGCCTCCTCAGCCCAGGAGGAACACACAGGCACAAGCCGGAGTTGTTGCCTGCAAGGATCTTACATTCCAGAGGGCAGACAGGACACTGCCACAAATATTGGGCCTGGCCTAGTTTGAGTTTATAATAAAGTGGGAAGAAAGGATAAAGGGCTGGTGTGCATGCTTGGGGCTGCCCCGCGGCCTCTTGAGCGCGGCTGGGGGTAGCCCTGCCGGGAAGGCCACAGACTAAACCAAAACCAACAGAAGGGCAGAAATATTTCAGGATCCTCCGAAGATAGGAAAGAGTTACTCTGCCACAGCTCTGATCTGCTACATAGCTTAGGGTTTACTTAGGAATCTTCATTTAATTACCATGCCAGCATTTTTGGTCAGATTTGAAAACATTTTAGAACAAGTCCCTGGCATTCTCCATATTGTTCTTGGTGACTTTGAGGACCTTCTGGCCATCACCGGAACCAAAAGTCACCTGAGGTGGCAGCAGGCAAGATAGCACAGTGGGTAGGGCACTTGCCTTGCACACGGGCAAATGGATTCGAACCCCGGCATTCCATATGATCATTCCCAAGCACCATCAGCACAGAGTCAGGAGTCAGCTTTAAGCACTGGTAAGTGGGGTTCCCAAAACAGAAGGGAACAAAAGTCAACTTGGGGAGTTTCCTTCTAGAGTAACCAAGTGTATCTGTTACCTAATTATTCATCCCTGACTGTCCCTCTCAGCCCAAATGGGCAACCTCAGTCTTAGCAGCAGGATCACCATCAGTCATAATCTCTTATTTTTTTCCTTTTTAAAGAGACAGCCTTTATTTAAGGATAGTTGAATAAAAAACGGTACAGTAGGGGTTGGAGGGATAGTAGAGTGGATAGGGCATTTGCTTTCCATACAGCTGGCCCAGATTTGACCCCCAGCTCTACATATGGTCCCCTTAGCACCATCAGGAGTGATTCCTGAGACCAGAGCCAGGAGTAAGCCCTGAGCAATGCTGGGTGTGGCCCCCAAACAAAACAAAACAAATTTGGAAGAATGATGCAACCTGCACCAAAGTAATGGTCGCACACCACAAATCCTGAATGTCTGCTCGAGGCTCCCCCTTGCAGGTGAGGTAAGTCCCTGGCTGACATCACTCCACAGAAGGCAGACGCCCTCGTTTCCAGCTGGGTCCCAGCAGCCTCCACACCTGACCTCTGCCACAGCTTCTGAAGCGCTGTGAAATTCTATTCCTGAAGTACAGATATTCCCAGCAAATCTCATGCTGCTCACAGTTATACTTCCTGTCACTGGTGCAGACGGGCAGGGAAGGGAAAAAGCAACCCTCTACCTAATCCACAGAGTTTTGCAGGGGATCTAACTACAACATCTAACTTCAGGGGGCTGGAGTGATGGTATGGTGGGGAGAGTCCTTGCCTTGCACAGGCTGACCCAGCACCCCATATAGTCCCTTGAGCCCCACCAATGGGAGTGATTCTGGAGTGCATGACCAGGAGTAACCTCTCAGCATTGATGGGTCCCAAAACCAAACAAACAACCCAACCTCCCCAAGAAACCCACAGACTCATCCTCAGCAGGAGCGCTGGAAAACCAGTAGGGAAGCAATGTAGACGCCTTCCAAGTTCAGTGAGCTAAACAATAATAGCATGAAACACACAACCAACATCAAGCAGCTCTGGAAACCATCAGAAAATGCCTTTAGTGACACCATGGTGAGGATGTCTAATAAATTCAAAGAAGCGATGGCACAGGTAGTCAGCAAAGCACGAGAAAGTATGAGAGCAGAAATGAGAAAACTTTATGTAGAAATGGCAAAAAAGAATATGGTAGGTTATATTAAAAAAAGCCATTAGTGGAGAAAAGGAAACTGGGTACATTGGTGGTGGAAAGGTACACTGGTGCTGGAACATTGTATAGCTGAAGCCCAATCATGGACAACTCTGTAACTGTTTATCCCATGGCGATTTCATAAAAATATTTTTTTAAAAAGTCATTAGAAGCTCTGAGCAGCAGAATAACAGCAGCCAAAGAAAACACTGAAAAGCTCCAAGATGAGATGGAGAGAATGTAAGATGAAAATTGTCTGAAAAAAAAAATAGCACACTAGGGAACTATGGGATGAGAGCTTAAGAATATAAAAACCATCAGAGTCTCTAAGGACCAGGCAGGCGAATTTGATGAAGAATAGTTAAACTTGTAGTTATAAACTTCCAGAGTTGAGGAATACAGAAAATCAAATACAAGAGTCTCAAAGAGTCCCAGAGAAAATAGACTCAACTAGGAAAACTTCAAGACACATTGTGCTCAGAATGAAAAAGACAGAGACAAGATATTGAAAGCAGTAAGGCCAGGCTCTGGAATGCTACTACAGTGATAGGTTTTTGCCTTGCATGAGGCCAACCCAGGTTCGATCCCTGGCATCCTGTATGAAAAACCTAGTCCCATCAGCCAGAAGTAAGCCCTGAGCACTGCTGGGCGTGACCCTGCAAAAACAAAAACAACAAGGGCTAGAATGATAGTACAGATAGTACAGTGCATAGGGCATTTGCCTTGCATGTGGCTGACCTGGATTTGATCCCCGACATCCCATATGGTCCCAAGCCAGGAGTAATTCCTGAGTGCAGAGCAAGGAGTAACCTTTGAGCATCTCCAGGTGTGACTCCTTAAAAACAAAACAAAACAAAACAAAAACAAAAAACAAAAAAAAAACGGAGGGGCTAGAGTGATAGCACAGTGGGTGGGGTGTGGAGGGGCTAGAGTGATAGCACAGTGGGTGGGGTGTTTGCCTTGCACGCAGCCGACCCGGTTCGATTCCCAGCATCCCATATGGTCCCCCTGAGCCCCGCCAGGAGTAATTCCTGAGTGCAGAGCCAGGAGTAAGGCCTGTGCATCATCGCTGGTGTGACCCAAAAAGCAAAACAAAACAAAAAAGAACTTTTATATATATATAAAGCCCATAAAATCCACAGCTAACCTTATCAAATGAGACTATGAACTCTTATATGTTTGTAGAAGAGAATGGAGGAATAAAGTATAAAAATGGAAGTATAAAAATATATAAAAAGTTGGGGCTGGAGAGATAGCACAGCGGGTAGGGCGTTTGCCTTGCACGCGGCCGACCCAGGTTCAAATCCCAGCATCCTATATGGTCCCCTGAGCACAGCCAGGGGTAATTCCTGAGTGCAGAGCCAGGAGTAACCCCTGTGCGTTGCCAGGTGTGACCCAAAAAGCAAAAAAAAAATATATATATATATACACACATATATATGCATATATATATATATATATATATATATATATATATAAAGTATAAAAATCCAGGCTGACCTGGATTTGATCCCCGACATCCCATATGGTTCCCCACCAGGAGTAATTCCTGAGTGCAGAGCCAGGAGTAACCCCTGTGCATCGCCAGGTGTGACCCAAAAAGAAAAAAAAAAAGGAATAAAATCAACACCTCACCAAGAATACTCCATCCAACTAGGTTGTTGTTCAGATTTGATGGAATGATACACAACTTCATCAACATATCTTAGGAAATTCACAGTCTTAAAACTACTTTTGCAAGAAGCAAGGCAAGCTTTTTGCCTCCCTCCCTTCCTTCTTCTTTTTGGATCATACCTGGTGTTGCTTGGGGTTACACCTGCCTCTGCACTCAGGAATCAGTCCTGGTGGTGCTCAGGGACCATATGGGATGCCTCGGATCAAATCCAGGCTCCACACAAAACAAACGCCCTACCTACTGTACTATAGCTCCAGCCCCATCTTCTTTGGGGGAGGGTGTCACACCCAGCAGTGCTCAGGGATTACTCCTGGTTCTTCATTCAGGAATTACTTCTGGGGTGCTTGGGGAACCATGTGGGATGCCGGGGATTGAATCTGGGTGGGCTGCATGCAAGGCAAGTGCCCTCCCTGCCATACTATGGCTCTGGCCCCTAAAGGACCTTCTTTAAAGGACAAACTTCCAAGCATGTGGCACTGAGTATGGCATTCACTCATAGTTGTCCTCTACTAGATTAAGAAAGGCATGTTTACTCCTAGCTTGCTAAGGAATTTTATACAATTTTAATAAAGAATTAACGTCTCATTTATATTGGATGTTCTATGTCTGATGAGGTTTTATTTTTACATCCATAGAGATTTTTATTAAAATCTTTTATTTATTAATGCAGATACCTAAGCAGTATCAATAATATATTTTCTAATATAGGGACTGGAGAGGTAGTACAGTAGCTAGGGCACTTCCCTTGTGCCTGGTAATCCTTGGCACTCCATAGGGTCCCCTGAACCCATCAGGAGTGATCCCTGAGTGCAGAGCCTGGAGTTAGCCGCAAGCATCTGTGGCCCCAGAAACCAAAACCAAAACCAAAACCAATTTTCCCCCGATATCATGCCAATACTCTCTTTCCTTTTTTGGGAGAGGAGACCACAACTGTTGGTGCTCAGGGCTTACTCCTGAATCTGTGCTCAGAGATCACTTCTGGTAAGGATCAGGGGACTATATAGTGTCCTGGGGATCAAACCTGGGTAGGCTGTGTGCAAGGCAAGTGCCCTACCTGCTGTACTATCGCTCCAGCCCCAATATTTTATCCTTTCTTAGGATAAAACACCCTTAGTATTTTTACAGGCCTATTCAGATTTTCCCCTTGTAGTTTTCTTTTTCCCTTTTTGGGTCACACCTAGCGGTGCTCAGGGGTTACACTCAGGAATTACTCATGGCGGTGCTCAGGGGACGATATGGGATGCCTGGGGATTGAACCTGGGTTGGTTCGAAATTTGCAAATTCCAGTATCTCAATAAAAAATGGTTTAAAACAAAATAAAAACCCCAACAAAGCTATTGCAAAAATCAACATATTATTAAAAGAACATGGTTAGCATTTGGCCTAATTGTGTATAATGCAGTGTATTTTCAGCTGCCTGACAGCATGCAAGCACTCTTACCAGATGGGAACTGGATGAATTATTGAATGAAACATGAATTATTAAATAAAAATTTGAATTTTATTTAACTTTGAAAAAAAAAGAATTGGAAAAGTGATAAAGTGCTTTTGGAATTTAATGATTTGTATTTAAAAGGAGCAAGTGTTGACAAAGATTCACTGGCTATAATGCAAACAAGCAGGAAAATAGAGCTACTAATACTGAAACATTACTGAAATAATTGCAGGATACACGAGCCTTCTGCTGTAACAGCCCTCCTAGGTGCTGTCATTGATGCTCAAACTGCTTCTTTCCTAAACACACCGTGGCACCTTGAGCAACATTTACTCTTTCCTGTTCCTGCCTAAATACATAAAACAAAATACCAATGGGAAAACTCACCTATCTTCTCCTTAAATGCTTCTTACAGATGGAATTTTTTTGTTGTTGATTTTGGGCCACACCTGGCTGTGCTCAAGGCTTACTCCTGGCTCTGCGCTCAGGGATCACTCCTGGCGGTGCTCAGAAGACCAAGCATCGCTCACAGGTTGACCCTGGCTCAGCTGCATTCAAGGCAAATGCTTTCCTCACTGGACTCTCTCTGACCCTAATATAATGTCAATCTTTCTATTCACTATTCGTGTAGGGCAAAACATTTTTTTTTCATTTTCTTGAGTCAAACAATAACCCACCCAAAGGGAACTGAGTCTTAGAGGTTCATAGTAACAATAAAAAATTTAGGAATGGAGCAAGTGACATTCTTAAAATATGAAACAGATAAAATTCTCAGCTAGGGCTTGCAATAAGCTCTATTCAGCACATGGTCACAGAAATAGTACTTTTTAATTTTTTTTAAAGCTTTTTATTTTGGGGTTATTTATTTATATTTGGTTTTGATCCACACCTGGTAATGCTCAGGGGACCACATAGGATGCCAGGGATTGAATCCAGGTCAGCTGTGTGCAAGGCAAGCACACTATGCACTGTGATATCTCTCTAGACCCATTTGATAATTCAATTTTTGTTTTTTGAGTCACACCCAGATGTGCTCAGGGCTTGTTCCTAGCTCTGTGATCAGGGATCACTCCTGGTGGGTTCAGGGGACTATGATAAGCTTGTCGGAATTTCACACTCAAAGAAGTCTGGTCATACCCAGCACTTTGAGGCATCCTTTCATCTGCAAGTTTACAATCATGATTGTCTTTGGATCATGAAAAGCAAGATTTGCATTGTTTTGCCAGTGCCAGTAATATCTTCAACAAATTTTCAGTTTAAGTTGAGAAACCATGCCAGTAATTACTTTTATGTCCCTGTTGATTCTTACTGCAACTCTTCAGTAGGATAACATCTACAGTCATACAAATGGCTCTACCAGTATCTCTGTTCAGTGTTTTGATGTAACACAACAAATCAGAAAAGAACTGATTGTCCCTTGGGCGCTCAGCCTCCTATCCCCTTCATAACATCTTATGATCAAATTTCAAACTACTTAAATTTTTTTTTTTCTTTTTGGGTCACACCCGGCGATACTCAGGGGTTACTCCTGGCTTTGCACTCAAGAATTACTCCTGGCGGTGCTCGGGGGACCATAATATGGGATGCCGGGGATCGAACCCGGGTCGGCCGCGTGCAAGACAAACGCCCTACCCGCTGTGCTATCGCTCCGGCCCCAAACTACTTAAATTTTTTGGAGGGGTCACACCTCTTGGTGGTACCCAGGGCGTGCTCCTGGCTCTGCTCTCAGGAGTCATTCCTGGTGGGGATGTAGGGGCTCAAACTCAAGTTGGAAAAACAAATAAACTTAGGTTGGATGCATACAAGGTGAGTGCCCTATCCATGTACTATCTCTCCAAGCCCCTTTCAAATACATTTTTTTGTTATTGTTGAGGGGGGATTACACCTGGAGCCCCGCCACCCTTTGAGCCATCTCTCTGGCCCCTCACTTTCTTTCCTTTTTTTTTTTTTTTTGGTTTTTGGGTCACACCCAGCAGTGCTCAGGGGTTACTCCTGGCTCTGTGCTCAGGAATAACTCCTGGTGGTGCTTGAGGGACCATATGGGATGCCGGGAATTGAACCTGGTCAGCCACGTGCAAGGCAAACGCCCTACCCTCTGTACTATCGCTCCGGCCCCATCACTTTCTTATACTATAGTACAGCAAAGGCAGCTTTATCCAGGCCTAAGAGTCCATCCAGACATACTGACAGCAGAGAGTTCCCATGATCTTAGTTACAAAGGTGGATGAGACTCTTACTTATCAACCCTATTTAATAACCTTTAATACAAGGCTGGGGAGAAAGTATAGTGGACAGGGTGCTTGCCTTGCCTGTGGCTGACCTAGGTTCAACCCCCAGCATCCCATATGGTTCCCGGAGCTCTGCCAGGAGTTATTCCTGAGCACAGAGCCAGGAGTAAGCCGTAAGCACCACCAGGTATGGCTGCAAAACCAAACCCAACCGAAATGTTAACACAGGATGTCTGTTTTTTTGTTTCTGAACCTTGCCTGGTGGTACTTGGGATTGTTCTGGATGGTTCCAGGGGATGGTATGGTGCTGGGGAACAAACCCCAAGGCCCTGCATACAAAGCCTGCGCTCCAGTCCTTTGAGCATCTCTCTGGTGCCTGCTTTATTTTTTTATTTTTGTGTGCAGGGGCTCAGAGCCAGGTTTCACATATTGTGAGGCATGCACTTTTGTCAACGAATCACCCCTGACCCCAAAATAACAAAAGGAGTAGAACTGGGCTACTCCTGGAAATGGTTCCAAGGGATGGTGCACATGCTTTGTCCATGGGAGGACTGGGTCTGATCCCTGGTACTGCATGGTCTCCCAGCATGGTGGGGAGTGACCCCCGAACAGAGCTATGGGTGGCCCCTAAGCACCACCAGGTATGGCCCGACCTCTTCTCCCATCGTGCCCCATCCCAAACCAGAAAGGAACAGAGTGAGGAAAAAGAAAGCGCCCTAGAGTTGAGGTACTAGGCATGAGACCCCTCCAGCAAGAACCGGAACTACTCTCATAGTGGGTGTTTGGGGCCAGTTTTCCCAGGGGGCTAAGAAACCCCCATTTAGAGCCAGGTGCCTTCCCCGACTTGCAGAAGGAAATTCTAAAGCTTCAAGTGTGCCAGTGAAACCAGAAATGAAGGCCCGCTCCTGGAGGGGACGTGGGTTTCAACGTGCTCAAACACACCATGGGGAAGAGCCGCACAGAAGAGCCTGATGAGGGGTGGAACAGCATGGCCTCGCCGAGTGCTAGCAACAGGAGAGAGACTCACCCATTGAAAAGGATCTGGGCCAGTTTGAAGAGCTCATGGCCCATCTCGACACTGGATGGCCCATGGCGAACCTCAACCACTTGGAGACTCTTCCGTAGATGGGCAGCCGACGCCTGCCAGTCCCCTGCCAGGAAAGAAAAATCAGGTTCCGGCAAAGAACCACCATCAACCGGGGAGGAAGATTTTCAGGGCGAGGAGGGCTAAGGGGGAGGGACAGCAGACAGCAGGAAAGCGAAGACAGGCTTGGGTCACAGGGACACACGCAAGCGGGTCTGCTCCTCAGACTCATGCTGTACCTAAGGCAGCGTAGGCCTGGGCCAGCGCATCTGCGATCTCCCCCACCGCCGTGTGCTCCAGGAACAGGAAGCTCTCGGCATCACGCTGGCAGCCCAGCAACACTCCAATGGCTCGCTCAGCTGCTCGAAAGGAAAGTGGCCTCGTTAGGGGCAAAACCCAAGTTAGGAGAGCTCGGCCCCGCACTGTCTACACTGGTGAGGCTGAATGGAGCTGCCCGCTTCTGTGTCTTTAGCGGTCACCAACCCACAATGTCTGTCCCAAGAGAACTACTGGTTTCTCCTGCGTCCTCTTCCCGAAGAAAAGGGCTCCAGGAAAGTTCCCCCCTACCCCCCCCCCACCCCGTCCCCCATAGGGTCTGACTGCAGTTTAAAGTGGAATGACCACATTCCACTGTGGTGATTATTTCTCTTGACCCTGAATTCTGAGGGAAAGGTCAACTTTCTTAAAGCAGGAAACATAAATTTTCACAATGGCAGACTCTCCGGCAGTTTTCAAGGGTAATGAGGAGTTCTACAATTCCCTTTCTGGGGGAAAAAAGTCTCTCCGTTGGAACATGCCCCCCTGCTCTCTAGAAGACAGATGAGGCCCCGATGAGAAGAGAATATTCTCCCTCGCAAGTCTGGTCATTAGCCCTGGAATCAAAATCAAATGATACCGTGCCTCTGGACTGTTCCAAGCTCATGGGTGTCAGCGATCACCCTTCAGGGCACTTTAACCAGCTATCTGATGCATAGGGAACCGGGAGCTGAAATCATTTGGCCCCTTTTCAAGAACATGTGAGCTGGTGAGGGTTTGGTCTCATTGGCTTACACAGCCATCTTGTGGCTGGCATGGGGATAATTAAATTCAACTCTTCAACCATCACTGAATTTTTTTTTTTTTTTTTGAGTCCAAGGTGATCTCAGAATGGAAAGGGGAGACTTGGAGGATCAAGGCAGGGAGCTGATCTCACCTAGTTTACTGTTTCCGAGGAGCTTCCTGGCCATCTTGATTTGCTGCCGAAGGTTCTGTAAGCGAGCGATGAGGTGATCCCGCCTGACTGGTTCCGCACAAGATGAGTTGCCACAGCTAAGAACGTCACCTCCCTGTGGAAGTCAGTTTTGTCTTTTATTCCTGCACAGAGTGGGCCTGTCACATGGCATGTGCTCATGTTATTTGACTGACCTACACTTCTGACTGGATGGGAAAGAACTGCAGTTATATCCCATGGCCAAAGCCCACTGAGCCTCCTCCTCCCGGCCCCGTCCCTTCCTTCCTTTTACTGGGCGATGCCTGATGGTGCTCAGGAGATGCTCCTGGCTTAGTACTCAGGGCTCACTCCTGATGGGGCTCAGATGGCCATGTGGTGCCAAGTATTAAATCCAGAGCTCCCACATGCAAAGCATGTGCTCCAGTCTGCTGGGAAATATAATTTTTGCAACCAAACTAGCAGAGTGCAAAGTTTCTCTTTAAAACTCTACACTTCTCTTGGGGGCCAGAACTCTGGATGTCAGACATATTTCTAGTGACCATGAAAAAAACTTAGAAAAACCAGTAGAAAAGATCTGTGGTGAAGTCTCATCACATTTGACCTTGAGCCTGCAAGTTTAGCTTTCTTTTTTGTCTTTTGGGCCATATCCAGCAATGCTCTGGGCTCAAGGAACAGCCCTGGAAGGGCTTGGGAGACCATATAGGGTGCTGGGGATTGAATCCAGGTTGGCCACATGCAATGCGAGGTAAGCGCCCTACCTGCTACCGTCTCTTCGGCCCTCATAACTTCAGCTTCCTAATTAACAGGGCCCACTGATGGCTCCCCAAGAACACCCTATCCTTTGATGAGAAAAATCTGCTCAGGTAGACATCTGCTGTTCCTTAGAAGCTGGCATCCATGGTCTCCTCTGGCAATGGCGATTTGCTTTCTCCTAGGATCTCCTCCCATGGGCAGTGCGGGCAGCTGAAGGGGTAGCACATGCCTCCTGTCTGTTCATTCCTCTATCCCAGAGAACGAGAAGAAAATGACGTGCTCTGGGGCTGGAGTGATAGCACAGAGGGTAGGGCATTTGCCTTGCACACGGCCGACCCGGGTTCAATCCCCAGCATCCCATATGGTCCAGGGGTAATTCCTGAGTGCAAAGCCAGGAGTGGCCCCTGTGCATCGCCGGGTGTGACCCAAAAAGGAAAAAAAAAAAAAAAAAAAAAAGAAAATGATGTGCTCTGATTTTCCTTCAGGTCTGAGCAGGTCAGTTAAACACAACAGTACTGGTGTCGGGAAATGTGCACTGGTTAGGGACGAGTGTTGGGACATTTTATGACTGAAACTCAATCGTGAGTAACTGTAAATCTCACATTGATTCAATAAAAAATTAAAAAAAATAAAACACAATAAAATTTTCGGGGGGAGGGGAGCATACCAGGCAATGCTCAGGGGTCACTCTTGGCTCTGTACTCAGGAGTCACTCCTGGTGGTACTTGGGTGACCATGTGGGATGCTGGGCATCAAACCCGGGTTGGCTGCTTGTAAGGCAAGAGTCCTACCCACTGTACTATTGCTCCGACCCCTCAATGAAACTTTGGTCCAGATCTCAGAGCAGCACCTGTTCTTAATCTCTTAGCCAGAGGGACTAAGAGGCTGAAGCTGCCAGCAGCCACAGGGCAGCCCTGAGAGGAACCTAGGGCTGAAGAGACAGTACTGGAGTTAAGGCCTTGCATGCGGCCAGCCCTGTTCAGTCTCCAGCACCACCTACAGACCCCCATGCACTGCCAGGAATCACTCCTGAGCACAATCCCAGGAGTATTCCCTGAGCAACGCCAGGTGTGGCCCCAACCTCCCTCTATTTCCCCAAAAGGAGGAAAGGCTGTGTGAGGATGGGGTTGAGGAAATGAAGCTGAGAGAGGTAGAGAAAAAAAATTGGGTCTTAGGGGCTAGAGAGTACAGTGGGTAGGGCACCTGCCTTGCATTTATTTGGCTGTCCCGGTTTGCTCCCCCACATAGGATCCCTCAAGCTCCATCGCAGTGAGCCTGAGCACAGAGTGAGGAGCAATCCTGAACACAGCCAGGTGTGGCTCCAAAACCAAACAAAATAATAAACTGAAAACTGGTATTTAAAAAAAATTGGGGGCTGGAGTGATAGCATGGCGGGTAGGGTGTTTCCCTTGCACGCGGCTGACCCGGATTCAATTCCCAGCATCCCATATGGTCCCCTGAGCACCACCAGGGGTAATTCCTGAGTGCAGAGCCAGGGGTAACCCCTGTGCATCGTCAGGTGTGACCCAAAAAGAAAAAAAAGAAAAGGGTCTTGGGGACATTGAGTCCACGGAGCAAGTTGTATCAGAAGCACATCTGTCTGGCATCTTCCTTTTTTTTAGGTGCCACATCCAGTGGTGCTGAGGTGTATGTGTGTGGCGGGGCGGGGGGGGGAGGGTTGGAATGGAAGGGGAATTGGGTGCTGATGCTCAGCTCAACAGTGTGGGTCTGATGATTTGGTGCCTGGCGGGCCATGCGACCTACACTTGGCAGTGCTGGGGTGGGCGGGGGGCAGAGAAGGGTGTTGGGAGCAAACTCAGAGCTTCACATATGCTAAGCACCTATTCTTCCACTTGAGTTATCTCCAGCCCAAAATTCAATATACCGTATGAATAAATTCCCAACCTCTCCACCAGCTCCACCCTGCACACACCCACACCCACACTCACGCTTGGGAGCCAGTGTTTAGGTGGTACTTCCTGCTATTTGCAAGTGAAAGAGGAATCCTACATGCAGCCCTGCACTAAGGTTCCTGCAGCCAGCGGGTAATGTAAGTGGGGAGGGTGGGCTGGAAGGGAAGAGGCCATAGTGCTCTCTGCACTGCTAAGTCCCAACAGCTTCCTCCAACAGATTTACGGCCTTGGCCTGGCCTCCAGGAGAAGGGAGCCGAGATTTACCTGCAGGCGTGCTCTGCAACGGTGACAACAGAAAGCTTCCCACCTGGGCCCCGCAGCCAGACTGTGCTTCTCCTTCTGACAGGCGGGGCAGCCGCAGTCAAAGAAATACTGAGACCTCAGCTTCCGCTGTCTTTCCGCAACGCCCATCCTGCTCTCATGAGGACCTGCAGGGAGACCACACTTGGCCAATGTTCAAAGCAAGAGAGTCGAGCACCGCTGAAGAAACTTCAGCTCAGGAGAGGGTCTGGTTAATTATTCATCATCTGACGGGGACTTTTCACATAAACAATCGTGGAACCAGATAAAGGCACACCTTATTCCCAAGTGGCAGGAACAGGATGAAAAAAGAAGCCAAAATGTCATCATTCTTAGTTCATTTTCAGACGGGAAGTTTACATAGGGATTAATTAAGTAGCAGGGTATAAAGGAGTATAGGAAAAATAGGACCCTCCTAAGGTCTTTTTTTTTTTTTTTTTGAGAGGGCCACACCCGAAGACACTCAGAGGTTACTACTGGGTCTGCACTCAGGAATTATTCCTGGCGGTGCTCGGAGGACCATATGGATGCTGGGGATAGAACTCAGATCAGCTGAGTGCAAGACAAGTGCCATATCCGCTGTGCTTTTGCTCCAGCCCCTAGGAAGTCTTTTTTTTCTTTTTTTTGTGGGGAGTGGGGGTGGGGAGGGGAGGCCTAAGTTTGCGTTTCCTCTCATGGAAGCCAACACTGGTGATGCATCATCCCAGGCGGTGGCCCCTTCTTGCAGACGGCGGGGATGTGCATGCTGCCGGCGGCTCACCGTAGCAGTGGAGGATCTCCTGCCCTTTGCCAATCTTCTGGGAGGCGCGAATTGTGGCCACCGTGCCCAGGAAGGACACACTGGTGTTGGGGCTGCAGGAATGGTTCAGGAGGCTGACCACTGGGAAGACGCCTGTGGCGAGGCGGACCTGCCTGCTGTCGGCGATGATGTTCTCATTACATCCTTGAAAGGACAGGAAGATGAAAGGGGAAATGTGTCAGGGCGTTAGTGCTGGCTGCGCTGTTCGTGCTCAGAAGATGAGCTGGGCCACTGGGCCTACAGCCCATCTGAGTCACAGCTCCACAGCCGGATCCAGCGTAAATCAGATGGACCGTGACTCACCCGCAGACTCTGGCCCCCAGGAAGCAAAGCGAACGGGCACAGGAAAAGTCCGCTGGATGCCAGAACCTAGCCATTGTGTCTCCATACCATTAAAAAAAAACAAACCCAAAGATTAGAATAGAAAAATACATCACTAGGGAGCCTTCTAGATAGACGGTTTTGTAATGGTCACGAGGCTACAGAAACCAGACTACCTGTAGAGACGGTATCCAGGAGACTTTAATCCAAGTGCTTTTGATGAACTTGGCTGCTTAATAAAATAAGTTACTTAGAATCCCAAGTTAAACAGGTTTATAAATTAGCTTTTGCTTGCTTGTGTGCTTTGTTTTAACCCTGGCTCAGGGGTTACTCTGAACTCTGCACTCAGGAATTACTCCCAGCAGTACGTGGGGGGATCATATGGAATGCCAGAGACCAACCCGGGGTCGGCTGCACGCAAGGCAAATCCCCTCCCTGTGCACTATCTTTTCAGCCCCATAATCTAGGTTTTTTTTTTTTTTAAATCATTATTTCCTATGCTTACCTGTTCATTCTGTCTTTAGCCTAATTTTATGGAAAATTGGTCAGCAGTAGTTTTCACTGGGAACTCTGCTCTGTATTAGGTCTATCCCAGATAGTATTCGAGCTAATTCCTTTCTTTGAAACACAATCAAGTAATTTTTTTTTCCTTTTTGGGTCACACCTCACAATGCTCAGGGGTTCCTCCTGGCTCTGCACTCAGAATTACTTCTGGTGGTGCTCAGTAGACCATAAGGGATGCTGAGGCTTGAACCCAGGTCAGCCACAAACAAGGCAAATGCCCTACCCGCTGTGGTATTGCTGTGGCCCCACAATCAAGTAATTTAACAAAAGATTTGAAAATTAGGAAGGAAAAAAAAAAATAAAAGGCCTCTAAGTGAAGAAGCCATTTCTGCACTTGTATTCACGTGTAAGTTCTCTGTACTTGCCTGCAGACCACTATTCTAAGTGGCTTGTTATTCAGTTTCTCAGTCCCCAATAGTTCAGAGTCATAGTAAGAGAGAGGTATCTGGACAATGAGAGAGAGACAGGTGATAGCCCAGAGAAGGAGGCAGAGCATTCTACAAGAACAACAGCCTTAGGCAAACAAAGACACTAGCACCCTAAGTTTTACTACGTGCTAAGGTTTCACTTAACCAGAGGTTCCTGGGCAGATGATATCCTGGTCTGGGTTTTTGGAACAGCCACACACGTGCCAGGAACATGCACAGGTAATCCTCGGTACCAAAAATGGCCCATGTGCAGCAGCTCTGGGTTAAGCACAAGGAAGTGCTATTTCCAACAAAACTGAGATAGATATGAAAGATACTGGAACTAAAAGGCAAAGTTTCCATTTTTCTGGAAAACCATCAGATTGCAAAATATGCCAAGTATCAATCACTCAAGAAACAGAGTAGTCTGGATAAAAATAGAATGAGGAGAGAAAACATCATGAGCTGCCGTGTAAAAATACTCTAGGAAGGCAAACATTAAATATAGGGATAATGTTGTCCCTATGAAGAGTATTCTATTATTTGTTGCTCTAAAGGATAAAAATAGAAAGATTAAAAAATATTCACAGGGAATCCAAATGACTCAATTCTGATCAATCCTACAAATTGTACTGAAATCTTTCATCAGAGCTCCTCTTAAGTGCTTAGCTGATTTTATTTTCCCTTCCCCTCTCCTCCCGCCTGCTTGTCCAATGCCTACCTTCTGGCATATGTGCTAATGAGCAGTGAAAATGCTAAAAGGTAGGCAGCAGGAAGGAGAATTACAGGGCATGAACAGTTTGTAGTCTGAATAATCAGCTTCTGCATAATTAAAAGTTGACTTGCATTCCCAACTACTGATAACTGGCAATCTATATTAGAACAGTTGCTAAAATTTTCCCAGAAGAAATGATCACAATACAGTGAGTAATGTCAGCTTCGTGAATTATTTATAGATTATCCTCTAACAGAAGGAGGCCCAGGAACTGAGTGGGGTGCATATTTATGCCAGAGTTGAGTCTCTAATTGTTTCTAAAAAATTAAGTATTGATTGGAAAAAAAAAACCTTGTTCAATATTTTACATTCCTCATCTATTAGTTGAGGTAATAAAAAGAATACACGTATGTATCCTATCACCCAAACTTAATGCGTGACATTTTGTGCCTAAAACATAAAAGCGGGGATGATTATTTAACCAAGTGTACCATGCTAACGTAGCTAGCACATTTAAAATGAGAGTCAAGAAAAGTGGGGGGAAAGATTCATTCACTGTACTCCAATATAAACCTATTCTGGCAGCTCTTTTGAAAAACCTGGAGGTGCTTATTAATATTTTTAATTTGGGGGCCACACCCAGTAGTGCTCAGGACTTACTCATGGCTCTGCATTCAGGGATCACTCCTGGCAGGTCTGGGGGGCGGGAGGGCAGACCACAAGGGGTCCCAAGGATCAAACCTGAGTTGGCCATGTGCAAGGCAAGAGCCTACCCACAGCTTTTCTGCCTGAAATATGTCCAGACATCAAGTAATCAAGATCTCAGACTGAAGGCTGTGGATTCCTGGTTGCAGAAGAGTAAAAGCAAGGACAGTGAATTGATCTGCAAGGACACAGATGCGCTCGCTCACGGAGCCTTATCATGCACAGTAGGAACAGCCACACGCATCGCCCATGCGCCTTTCCCCCCAGAGAGACAAGCACATGCACCAGAGTCCTGTCCTGACGATAAGTGCCAGGGGGAGGTTTCTGAGCAACTTTGATTAAACAGGACTTATGTAAAGATAACAACATACATTTTCATAGGTTTTTGTTAAAGTCTATCCTAGTTTAACACTCTAATCTTTCTCCGGTGCTACTAATGAAACAGCTGCTAATGAAATTCAATGAGAACACTAAACTGGGAGGTGTTGGAATCCCAGAGAAATAATAAAAAGGGATATAATAAGATTAGAAATACGAGCAGACAAAAACAAAATTAGATTGAATTCAAAAATGAAAGTGAGCACTGCCGGTGGGTAACTGGTACGACTTTCCTGGAGGGCACTGCTGTCCTATGAATCAAGGGCCCTGAAAAAAACTGACAGGGGTCTGGAGGGGTACAGGAGTATGGTGGCCTGTGATTAGAGAACCTATCTGGTAAGTGTGTAAGGAATCCAAATCCCTGATGACTCTGAGTATAATGTTGGCAGCTCGAGTCTGTGATCCCTGGGGCTGCACCTCAACCAAGTGTGTGAGCGCTTCCAAAGGAGAGGTGGGCTGAAGAGAGAGTACAGCAGGTAAGGTGCGTGCCCTCTGGGTATGGCCCCAGTACTGCATATGGTCCCTCTATTACCACCTGGAATGACCCCAAAGCACAGAACCAGAAGTAAGCCCTAAGCATGGCCAGGTGTTGCTCTGAGAGAGAGGAAGAGAGAGAGAGGAGAGGAGAGGAGAGAGAGAAAGAGAGGAGAGAGGACCAGGAGGGAAAGAGAGAGAGAGAGAGAGAGAGAGTTTGGCAACTGAAATTAAACTAAAATAATGTGTCAGGGCCAAAAGGTCATGGACCTGGGCAAACACTTCAACTAGGTGAGTGCAGCCACCCAATGAATGTGTGACTCTGGTCATTGCAATAACAAAGGAAAGTGAGAGGGGAAGGCAATAAAACATTTGATTAAAAAGGTTTTTTTTTGGGGGGGGGGTATCTCCCAAGCCACGGCTTCTGGAAGTACAGGGAGGGTGGGAGGTAGCCCATCCTGACCCCGAGAAAACCTGGAGATTTCAGTCACAAAATCTGCATACCCAGATTTTCAGCAGATTATATCTCAGTGAGGGCCATCCAGAGACTGTGGAATCTAGCCAGGGATATGGTGGT
The DNA here is from genome assembly GCF_027595985.1 of Sorex araneus. NCBI lineage: Eukaryota > Metazoa > Chordata > Mammalia > Eulipotyphla > Soricidae > Sorex > Sorex araneus. Next base: position 191,887,633 of record NC_073304.1, on the reverse strand, counting down.
GATTCTGGATTGGGGAAGCAAGTGGCTGCAGGAGGCTCTGCTTGGGTGGACACCAGGCTGACCCCCTCCGATTTACCCTAGTTTGTTCAGGCTGCGCAAGTCCAAAATTAATGCAGCTATAGATCTCTTTTGAGATTGATTTACTGGTCTGTGAAGCAAAGCCAGGAGTAGAGCTGACATGGTGGTGCTGGAGTTGGTTTGTGGGGGTGACCACCGGTGCTTCCAGGAGTCAGGAATATAGGGAGGTGGGGGGAGGTAATCCATCCCAACTCCGAGAAAGCCTGGAGATTTCAGTCACAAAACCCACACAGTTGAATTTCCAGCAGATTATATCTTGGTGAGGTCTGTCCCAAGATGGTGGAGACAGGCTGGGGGTATGGTGTTGATTTTGAATCATGGGAGCAAGCGGCTGCCAGGGACTCTGCTTGGGCGGGCACCAGGCTGATCTGCCCCTGCTCAGATTTACCCTGGTCGGTCTGTTCAACCTTGTGTGAGTCTGAGATTAACTGTGGCTTTTGATCTTTCAAGATTTATTTATAGCCTCTGAATCAAGGCTGATAAATAAGTTTATATAGCTGAGCCAGAGTGGTTTGTGGGTGGGGCTACCACATGCCTAATTTTTGGCTGTTTACATTTTTTTGGAAACTTGGTCTCCATTTGTTGGAGTCTGGCCAGAGGCACAGTGGCAATTTGGGGGTATCAGGAAGCCAGAAGGCACCATCAGCTGCTGATGCACTTACCCCGAAGGTACACGTTGATCTGCTGGCAGCACCACATTCCCTATCTTTACTGTTTGTTTTGTGGGTCACACCTGGCTGTGCTCAGGGATCACTTTGGTTGGTGCTTGGAGGGATCATCTGTGGCACCACAGATTGAACCGGCCACATGCAAGAAAAATCCCTTAACCCCTATAATATCTCTTTGGCCCCCTATGCTTTCTATTATAGATTCTTTTTATTTCATCTTCCTACATTCTGCTCTATGAATGGTTTTCTTCTATTATTAATTTAGTTTGGACTGCCCTGCTTGACATATGAGGCAAGTCTACTACCTCCACAGCTCTGTGGCTTTTTGAGGATGGGAGGAGGGGCTCTCCACACAGTGCTCAGGGAGGCTGGGATAACTCCTGGTGATACTTAACACTGGGCCAGCTGGGCCAGGGGCTAGCGCTAAGGCCTGAGGTTGTGGGGCTGCTTGAGGCTGATGGAGCGAGGCTGCTGGGGGCACACCTAGGTGCCATGCTGGGGGCCTCTTGGGCTGCACCTGGTGGAACTGGTTCACACATGTCCCTGAGGGCTGTGGTGGCGCCTTCTCCCTGCTCCATTACCTGGTTTGCTTCTGGGTCTCACCCAGCCAGGTGTAGGGGCTACTCCTGGCATGGTGCTCGGGGGATGCTCCTGGTGATGCTCAAGGAACCATGGGGTGCTGAGAAGCCAACCTAAGGGCTGAGCCTGAGTCTCATGTGCAAAAAGCATGTGCTCCAAGCGTCTGAGTCATCTCCTCAGACTCCTCTTGTATCATTTCTGTGTCTTCTATTGCTCTCGATGCAAAGCCCAATAGACTCAAAAGCTGTGAACTTTTTTCCATTGTAATAAGAAAGCCCCATTTACAATTTATTTTATATTCAGACAAACAAAACAAAATGAAAACAATATTTTTTTTAGATGACAGAGAAAATACACAGGGAAAACACAATTCTGGAAAAGTCCTCCACAGAGGTAGTTTAGGAGACAGCAGTGGCTCCGAGAGGCAGAGAGGAGGCGCGCTCGCAGTGTGGCTCCGCAGCGTCAGGGGACCAAGCCCAGGCTATTTCTGGAGGCTTTGTGTGCTTCAGAATGTGGAGGAGCACTGTCCGGAACCACGTCGAGTGAAAAATGTCTATATACCCTGTAACTTGGTAGCTAAACTAAAGTCAAAGGTAAAAAAATTACAGGGATCGAGGAAGTAACACCACAGTTAGGGTGCTTACCTTTCCCGTAGCTAACCTGAGGGAGATTCCCAGCATCCCATATAATCCCCGGAGCCTGACAGGAGTGATCCCTGAGCACAGTCAGGTGTGGCCCCCAAAACAAACACTTAAAATAAGAAAAAAAGGGGCTGGAGTGATACCATAGCGGGTAGGGCGTTTGCCTTGCACGCGGCTGACCAGGGTTCAAATCCCAGCATCTCATATGGTCCCCTGAGCACCGCCAGGAGTAATTCCTGAGTGCAGAGCCAGGAATAACCCCTGTGCATCGCCAGGTGTGACTCAAAAACCAAAAAAAAAAATGGGGAAAAAAAAGAAAAAAAAAGACGAAAACATACAAAGAGGAACAGGAGAGATAGAACAGGGGCTAAGGCACTTGACTTTCACAGCTGGACCTTGTTCAATTCCAGGCACCACTTAGGGTCCTCTGAGCACTGCCAGGGAGTGGCCCCTAAGCACCAGTGGTATGGCCCCCAAATGTATCAATGTATCACTGTCACTGTCATCCCACTGCTCATAGATTTGCTGGAGCGGGCACTAGTAACGTCTCCATTGTGAGACTTTTTGTTACTGTCTTTGGCATATCGAATACGCCACGGGTAGCTTGCCAGGCTCTGCTGTGGGGGAGAGATACTCTCGGCAGCTTGCCAGGCTCTCCGAGAGGGGTGGAAGAATCGAACCCGGGTCGGCTGCATGCAAGTCAAATGCCCTACCCGCTGAGCTATGGCTCCAGCCCAAATGTAAACAAACAAAAACCCAAACATGTCAACAGAAATTTGACAAAAATCCCAGATTTCTTAATGTGAGAAGACTGTAAGAATAAGCAGGTATAGGGGGCTGGAGTGATAGCACATCGGGTAGGGTGTTTGCCTTGCACGCGGCCAACCTGGGTTCGATTCCCAGCATCCCATAGGGTCCCCCGAGCACCGCCAGGAGTAATTCCTGAGTGCAGAGCCAGGAGTAACCCCTGTGCATCGCCAGGTGTAACCCAAAAAGCAAAAAACACACCAACCAACCACCCCCCCCCAAAAAAAAAAACCCAAAAAAGAATAAGCAGGTATAGTTTGGTTAAGTCACATTTAACAATATTTCTGTATATAAGTCCTAGGTTTAGTTAAAACTTAGCTCCTCCCTTCGATGAATTAATTACAACATGGAGGAAAATGTAATAAACTGATTGCATTGAAAAACATCTGCTAAGCTGGAGGACAGGCGAGGGAAATGCTGTGCAGGCCACTTCTCTACTGTCCCTCGTATCTGGGTCAGTGCAGCTCCATCGGAGCGGACACCAGGATGCTGGCTGCCGCCAAGGTCCACGGCTACCTTCAACAGGCTTGGCTCCAAGATCTGGCTCAGGAAGCAGGACTCAGCTAGCGGGGATCTGGAGCTCACCCCTCAATAGCTGCCCTGACCTCCACACAGGCTGCCAGTACCGCTTGAATATTTTTTTTTTTGAAAAGAAAAGAAAAAAGATTCTCAATGAATAGAAATGAGACAGAAACAAAGTCACAAGACTGAGTTGAAATTCTGATGCCTTGGGGCCAGAGAGTTAGAACAGGGATAAAGTCCTTGCCTTGCATGCAGCTGACCCCATTTTGATCTCCATCACAGCATGTGTCCCTTGAGCAACACCTGGGGTCACTCCTGAGTTCAGGAATAGCCAACCAATCCTGGGCACAAAAGAAAAAACAGATTCTAATGCCCAATTCAATGATATAATCTGTCTATTGTTTCAGTTTTCCTTCACCAAAAAAAAAAAAAAAAAAAAAAACCAACAGTGAGAGCGCTCTTAACCTTATTTTATTCCCTCTCTTTCCCCACTCCCATTTCCCTGCTCTTTTGATACTGCAGTGTCCATGCTGGGCTTGCACATACCACGCAGAGCTGCAGCACCTGCACTAACTGTGGGTGCTCAGGGCTCACTCCTGGCTCTGGCAGGACTCTGGGGACCATACGGGGTTCTGAGGATCAAACGCAGGGCAGCCCCACGCAAGTGCCCTGCCAACTGTACTCGCTCTCCAGCCCAGGTGGTTGGATTTTTAACTTGTAAGTATTTTACAGACATATCCTCTTCATGGACTGGAGCAATAGCACAGCGGTAGGGCGTTTGCCTTTTTGCCTTGCACACGGCAACCTGGGTTTGATTCCTCTGCCCCTCTCGGAGAGGCCGGCAAGCTACCGAGAGTATCCCAACCCGCACGGGCAGAGCCTGGCAAGCTACCCGTGGTGTATTCGATATGCCAAAAACAGTAACCTCTGCTAAGTTAGGATGCATGAAGCTATTCATTTGACAAAGCAGAGTGGAACTATCTAATGACAAAACCATAACAAAAGACAGGTGGTTGGGCCTGAGCGATAGTGTAGCAGAGAGATAGTACAGCGGGTAGGGCATTTGCCTTGCATGAGGCTGACCTGGGTTCGATTCCCGGCATCCCATATGGTCCCCCCCCCCCCAGCACCGCCAGGAGTAATTCCTCTGTGCAGAGCCAGGAGTAACCCCTGAGCATTGCTGGGTGTGACCCCAAAACAACAACAACCAAAAACAAACAACAACAACAAAAAAGACAGGTGGTTGTGTTTTTGAGACAGGGAACTAGCTACGATGTGGTCTTGCACCAATTCTTCATGTAGCTAAACCCTACGATAGATCTCAGGACTGGCTTGGAAGTTATCAATGCCAACGGACTCCAAGATTATGGTATCTGGAGACACTGAATGCAGGCCAGTTCCCCCCTCCCTCCCGGATGACCCACTTTCCTTCATTATATCCTAATTACAATACATTAGCATGATAAATGATTCCCTACCCGAGCCAGGACAGCTTACAATTGCAGTGACAGCCCCTGGATAGAACCTTATAAAGTGGTTCTGGGAGAAAAAAAAAAAATCTCTCATTCCTTAGAAAACTCATTTCTAAATCTTTCCCTGCTTTGCACAAAATAAGAAATAGTCTTAAAAGACTGCCTGATTCCCTGCTGGGAGTGAGAGTGGTGCACACCTCCCCCCCACTTCCGCCCACCTCTCCTTTGCCCAGGTAACAGGCCTGTTAAACTGTTAAATGAAGCTTCATTCCTGGGCTGCTGCCTTTCTGGGACCTTCAATCCCCAGTGGTCACAAGTGCCTTCTGTCTCAATATCACAGCTCAATCCTTTCTAGTTCCACTCATTTATTTATTTTGTGTTTGAGTTACACTGGCTGTGATTAGGGTAACTCCTGGCTCAGTGCTCCAGGGAATCACGAACCTGGGCCTCCTGGCTGTGAACCATGGCTTTCAGCCCACTGCGTCATTGCTCTGGCCCCTATTTTAATTTAATTTAAACTTGGTGGTGTTCAGGGGCTATTCCTGGTGGTATTTATAGACTGCTGGTGGAACTGAGGGAACCATCTGGTGTTGGGAATCAGACTTGGGCCCCCTGCATGAAAATCATGCATTTTCAGCTATCTATATGCTCCCCATTTATAGATGCATATTTATTTATCATCATTTCCGCCCCCTCCCCTTCACTGTCCCTCTTATTTCTTTCATTGGGGGGTGGTGGTGGTGGTGGTGGTGTTTGGGCCACACCTAGTAGTGCTCAGGGTATCTTATTAGTACCAGGGATTTAAACCGGGGTCAGCCACATACAAGGACAGTCCCAAATCTCCTGGATTATCTTTCTGATTCCTTAATGTCTACACATATTTTTAATTTGTATTATTTTTGTAAGGAGTGGGGCCAGGCTGAAGTGATAGCACAGCGGGTAGGGTGTTTGCCTTGCACACTGCTGACCCGGGTTCAATTCCTCTGCTCCTCTCGGAGAGCCCGGCAAGCTACCGAGAGTATCCCGCTTGCACGGCAGAGTCTGGCAAGCTACCCGTGGCGTATTCGACATGCCGAAAACAGTAACAAGTCTCACAATGGAGACGTTACTGGTGCCCACTTAAGCAAACTGATGAGCAAAGGGATGACAGTGATACAGTGATACAGGAGTGGGGCCACATCCAGCAGTGCCGGCAGGAATATGTTGTGCTGGGGAATCAAACCCAGGACTTCTACCCCCGAGCCACAATCTCACCCACTTACTCAGTTTTGGAGATGGGGAAGGTTCTCCTAGCAGTGTCTGGGAGCTGGGAGTGATGGGGAGCGGGGGAGGGGAAGGGAGGGGTTCCTCACCTGGTGATACTTGGCCTGGCCTGCAGGTTAGGTGGATGGGCCTGGTGGTGCTATGGGTCACCTTTTTAAAAATCTATTTTACTTTTGGGCATATCCAGCAGTGCTCAGGGCTGATTCCTGGCTCTGCAAGTGCCTTATACTCTATACTATTGCTCTGGCTCCCTCACGCACTTTTTAAATTCTCTCTCTCTCTCTCTCTCTCTCTCTCTCTCTCTCTCTCTCTCTCTCTCTCATACTCTCTCTCTCTCTCTCTCTCTCTCTCTCTCTCTCTCTGTCTTTAAGGTTTTGGGCCACACACAGTGATCAGTGATGCTCAGAGGTTACTCCTGGATCTATGCTCAGAAATCACCCCTGGTGGTACTTGGGAGACTATATGGGATGCTGGGGATTGAACCTGGCTCAGCAGCATGCAAGACAAGTGCACTACCCACTATATTATCTCTCTGGCCCCCAGCCCTCACCCATTATTTTTTCCTTCTTGGGTCACACCCAGTGATGCTCAGGGGTTATTCCTGGCTCTGCACTCAGGAATTACTCCTGGCGGCGCTCGGGGGACCATATGGGATGCTAGGAATTGAACCCGGGTCAGACCGCATGCAATGCAAATGCCCTACCCCCTGTGCTATCACTCCAGCCTCTCACCCATTTTTTAATGCTGTTTTCCTTTATCGTTCTTTCTCTTTAAACATTAGCCAGGTTGAGGCCTGGAGAGATAGTACAATGTGTAGGGTGCTTGACTTGCATGCAGCTGACCAGGATCCAATCCCTGGCAACACATATAATCCCTTAAATCCTGCCAGGAGTGATTCCTGAGCACAGAGTCAGGAGTAAGTCCTGAGCACAGCCAGGTAATGCCCAAGAAAACAAAAACAAAAACAATTGAAATAAACAATAGCTAGGTCAAGAGTAATACTGCAACGGCCCAAAGAGAGTCTGCCTCAAGAGCATGAAGCTGTAAGTTGATGGCGTTAGTGGCAGCCCCATCCCACATAACACTATCCTGGGGACACAAATACGTGTGCAAAGTCTGGTGCCCTGCCACCACACATGTGCAGCCCAGGGCGAGTGCCACAACAGCCAAAGGTGGGTACCCAGTTCTCATCACAACACAGCGAAGTCCCCTTACCTGTGTGTCGTATGGCTGATATTGCCTGAGCGTTACACTGCAGCTGCAGCATGTGTCTCAGTGTGGCCACCCCCCACAGAGTCAGCTCTGGACACAAGGTCTCCGTCTTGGCTGCTTCTGGCACGGGGCGCTCCTGAGCTGCTGGGAGTGCCCCCAACACGGACGCCTCCAGCTGCCTGCACAGGACAGACACACTGAGCGCACAGAGGAATTTGTGCTCAGGACTGTGGCTTTCCACGTGGGGCAAAAGGTGGAAGACGGCATTGTAGTTATTTTCGTACTTCCCATTGAGATCACAGCCAGGCACCGGAGTCTTAACTCCCTTGTCATTTCTCTCGCTCTCCCTTCGCAAGTGATAACTGAGTGTTCTCACCAGGTTCTTGCTTTCAGGGAAACAGCTGTCCTTATCAGGAACCTCGCTGCCAAGTGTCCTTATGGCTTTGCCAACATCTTCAAACCTAGCAAGAAGAGTCAACCTCAGGGCAGCGTGGCAGAAGACGCCGAGAGCGAGAAGCAGGTGCCCGAGGGAACACTCGACACTGTGGTAGAGCGCCCAGGCCTGCTGCAGACACTCCTGGCTGCAGTACTTGGCATAGCTGCACCCACCGCAGGGAACTGTGGCCAGGGTGTGTTTCAAACACCGGTGACAGTAGAGGTCTGCATTGGTAACTCTAGTGTCGAACTTACTCTCGAGGCCAGGATGTAGGAGAGTCGTTTCTCCAGGGTTAAGGACACTCATGAAAGCCTTTTCCTTCACCAGGATCTGTCCCGGGAGGATATCTTTGGTGGCCACCAGATAGCGGCCTTTGACAGGGTCTGTGCATAAGCTGACCAATGATGAGGCATTGGAAATCTGTTCATTCTTTTCCCTTAGGTCCAGATCCTCACAGGCTTTGGTTACAGCCCTCGGAAAGATTTCCGTGAGCTTCTCTTGTTCTCGAACCTTCATTTTCAGATGAGAGAGGTTTCTCTGCAGAGACTGGGAAGCTGCGAGGGCTGGTTTAGTGGTGAGGCTACTTTCAAGATCACGGATGGTCTGGCTGGCTTCCTGTGGTCTCCTGAGGGCCACTAAACACTCTGCCTTGCGCAGCATCAACTTGGGTTGCAATCTTTCTGGATACCCATGCCTCTGGGCTCTGATGATATCCTCGAGACATGTCTGCAAACAGAAAGGAGGTCCCAAATGAGACCTGGCCTCGACTTTTCAGTGTCTATTGAAAAAATCTTATGGAAAAAAAAATCTATAGAAAAGTTTAGGATTATTAAATAATGGAATAATTATAGTGGCAAGCTTATTCATTCTTTTTGTTTGTTTTTGGGCCACACCTGGCAATGCTCAGGGGTTACTGCCGGCTCTGCGTTCAGAAATCACTGCTGGTGGTGCTTGATGAACCACATGGGATGCTGGGGATTGAACCCAGGTCAGCTGTGTGTGCCAGGCAAGCATGGTACTTGATGTATTATCTCTCTGGCCCCTCCCAAGCTTATTTTTTAAAAACGATGTCTTGGGGGTCAGAGAGATACTGTAGTGGTAGGGTGCTTGCCTTGCATGGAGCCAACCTGGGTTTGATCTCCGGCATCCCATGTCCTGTCCCTAGAGCAACACCAGGAGTAATTTCTGAGTGCAGAGCCAGGAGTAACCCCTGAGCATTGCTGGGGTTAAACAAACAAAGAAAATCCCCAAAATAAATAAAAATAAAAATCATATCTTGTTACATGACCATTTATTTCTCTTTCTGGGTCACACTTCATGGTCACACTCCACGAGGTGTCAGAGACTGAATCTGTGGTTTCTGCATGCAAAACATGCACTCTAGCATTTAAGCTACATCCAGTTGTCTACTATGCGATTTTTCTTTTCTTTTTTTTTTTTTTTTGCTTTTTGGGTCACACCCGGTGATGCACAGGGGTCACTCCTGGCTCATGCACTCAGGAATTACTCCTGGCGGTGCTCGGGGGACCATATGGGATGCTGGGATTCGAACCCGGGTTGGCCGCGTGCAAGGCAAACGCCATACCCTCTGTGCTATCGCTCTAGCCCCTTCTGTGCGATTTTTCAATGACAAGATTACTGATATGTTTCGGCCACTCTGCTTGTCTCATTAAATATTCTTATCTGGGGGAGACTGATCCACAATCCACGGTGCTCAGGGGCTACTCCCTTCTCTGTGCTCGGGAGACCATGGCGCACTGGGGGTTGAAACTGGCTTGGCTGTATACAAGACAAGCACTTGTCCCCTGTGTTATTCTCCCCATTCCACAAATATTCCTGTTTTCAGAGGGGAAAAAAGCTGCCAGAGAGAATAACTACAGTATGAAGGAGTGGAGGGCAGACTTGGAAGTCAGACAGACCTGCATCCCCAGAGGGACTAGACCAGCTCTGTGGCCCTGGGCAAGGGACTTTATTCTCAATCTTCACTCTTGCATGTGAAAAAGCGGCCTAGTAAAACTTCACAAGCTATTTTAAGAATATTTAAATTTTAAGAAAGTTATTTTAAGAATGAAATAAGGCTATATAGTTAAAGTGCTATAAAGAGTGACTGGAATATAGCTCAGTGATAGAACATTTGCCTTGCAAGTATGAGGCTCTGTGTTCAATTCTGGAGACTGTTAAAAAATAAAAAGTGGGTGGTAAAAATAACCAATATGGAGATGTCCTAAGGGATTAGATATTTGCAAATTCTCCTAACTGATGTCTTCTGTAGTCCACAAATTTCTAATACAGAGGTAGACTTATATTCGTGTCCTTCTCTTAGTTTAACAGGGTAATAAATATGAATTGAGACTATTTGATGTTCTTAACTGTGGACTTCTAAAGTGAATATAACAAAATGTCACTTCATTTTATTGTTTTTGGGCCATACCCAGCGGTGCTCAGGTGCTCAGGACTTACCCCTGGCTCTGCTTTTAATGGTTACTCTTGGAGGATCATATGGGGTATGGGGTATTGAACTTGGGATGGCCATGTGCAAGGCAAATAAATGTCTTACCTGCTCTACTATTTCTCCAACCCCCCAAATACTATTTTACAGCTTGGGTTCTTTTTTTTTTGTTTGCTTGTTTCTTTGTTTGTTTGTTTTGGGCCACACCTGGCAATGTTCAGGGATTACTCCTGGCTCTGCACTCAGGAATTACTCCTGTCGGTGCTCAGGGGACCATATGGGATGCTGGGGATCAAATATTGGATGCCGGGAATCAAATCCAGGTTCGCCATGTGCAAGGCAAACACCCTACCTGCTGTACTACCTATCTCTCCAGCTCTAGAGCTTGTTCTTAAATCTGAATGAGATAATGGGAAGAAAGCTCCCCACATAAAACCTACCACCACTGCCTGAGCACTCAGTGCACCTTCCCACATAGAGTATTACTGAGGAGGAGCTACACTGTCATAGGCATAATGTCCAACCTACTGTACCTATTTTTAAAAGCCCAAACAAGTAAATGTTTGGAAAATATAAGAACCTGGAGTATTATTAACAACACGCCTCACAGTTGACCTTGTCGCTGAGAAACGCTGAGCCACAGGGCAGACTCTTCCTTGCTGACCAACACCACCCCAATGATCACTTCAGAACAGCGGGTGGCGTACAGAGAAAAAACAAATTTGGGGGGCCAGAGTGGGTAGGGTGCTTTTTTTACACGCAGTCATCAGCAGCTTGATCCCTAGCACTCTGCCTGGTCCCCCAAGCACCACCAGGGGGGATCCCTGAGTGCAGAGCAAGGAGTCAGCCCTGAGCAATTCTGGGTGTGACCCCCACAGCTAAAAAAACCAAAATAAAACAAAACAAATATGGGAGGAAATCAATGTGCTTTCAAGTGAATTAATTACACCATGTTCCTATTTTAGTGTACTAACCCAGACGAGTCTAGTTGACGAGTGACACCCCCAGCAGCTCCCCCCAACCATTGGGGCCCTCCTGATACTCACCTCGTACTGACCCAGGTGCAAGAGGGCTGCAGAACGATTGGCATAACACAGTGAAATGTGTTCCGTGTTAGGCCTCGAGTGTGATGCTCCCTGCAAAAGAAAGTGCTGGTTAAATGAATGAAAATGAGTCGCTTTCGAGTACTTCCTCCAGGAAATAGGGACTTCATCATTAAAGCCTGCATGAAATCGGGAGTTAAACACATTTCTGTGGGCATTTCATTTTTAGTTACTCTAGAAAAGCTGTGAAGATCAAGTAAGATCATAAATATTCAACGCACTTTGAAGACAGCAGTATCTGGCACAGTTTTAGACATAAATTTTAACACGAAAGGTAGATGAAAAAGGAGGAAAATATTGCAAGCATAATTTACATATAACAAAGAGTAATACAAACAAATTTATAAAAGAAAGAAACACTAGTGACATATGGAAAATAAATTGTTGTTTAAAATAAGGAATATAAATGAAAGCAGAAAAGGGCTATTTTTTTTCTATTACCAAATTGGCAAGGATTAATAATAATAATAATATTGTCATTGTAAGCCACTGGCAAGATAATTTGGTAGCTCACAGGGGAAAAACAAAGTTGGCTCTCTACAACCAACCTTTCATTAGGATAAATTCTAAATGGATCAAAATCTTAATGTGAAAAATGAAATTAGAAGCATACTATAGGAAACTACAGGACTAGTGTAAAATGCTGTTGGACTGAGAAATTCCTTTATAACCGAGACACAACGTTCAAAGGGCAATTCAGCTTAACCACATAGAAATTTAAAAATTAGGGGAACTGAAAGATAGTATAGGAGCTACTATCTCTCGCCTTGTACATGGTCAACCTGAGTTTGATCCCCAGCACTGTGTATGGTCCCTAGAGCCCACCAGGAGTGACCCCCAAGCACAGAGCCAGGAGTAAGCCCTAAGAGGTCACTGGCTGTGGACAAAAACATAAACATAAACAAAACAAATCTTTACTAGGAGCTGGGCTATGGCTTAGTGGAGCATGTGCCTTATAGGTGTGAGGACTAGGATGTGAAGAAAAAAATAAAAGAAAAAAATCTTTCTTTTGGGGTGGGGGCTCCCACACAATGCTCAGGAAGCCTGGGGTAAGGGCATTATCACAGATATGTGGCTTGGCAGTGTAGACCTGAGAGTCCATATCTGGCCTGCTGATGCAGTACTGCCCAGACACAGGGATGCTGAGGGTCCCAGGGCCACACCTGGTGGTACTCCAGGGATCATGTGGTCTGGGGACTAAACTCAAGGACTCTGCAGGCAAAGCCTGTGGTCCAGCCCTTTGGCCATATCTCCAGAGCCCAACTCCACCTCAAATTATTATTATTATTATTATTATTATTATTTATTGGAGAGGGGTGTCCCACACTCGGCGGTGCTCTGGGCTTACTCCTGGCTCTGCACGTAGGGATCACTCCTACTGGACTCAGGAGACCATATGGGGTACCAGGGGATTGAACCTGGGTCAGCCACATGCAAAGCAAGCATCCTACCTGCTGTACATTGCTCCAGTCCTCCACCTCAAACTCTTAATAGAGAAATTAATAAAAGCTATATTAAAACATAAACAAGGAACTGCAAAGGACTAGGGAGATAGTTCAGTGATTGTGCTTTCGGACCTGAGTTTGAACCCTGGCACCTATCAGCTCCCAAAACACAATAAAAAGGAAAACTATTTGCAACTCATATCACAGGCAAAGGGGCCACTTCTCTACTTTATAAACAGTTTCAACAGATCAATAAAATGAAACCAATAATTCTACTAAAAAGCAAACAAATGATATGAACAGATAGTCTAATGGGAAATACAGTTTTCAAACATAAGAAATGCTCAATCTCACTCACAATCTGTTAAAAGAGCACATTAAAATTTCACTGAGATATTACTTTTAACTTATCACAATGACAAAGAAAAAGAAAAATCGATAGCACAATAAGTTGGCAAAGAAGTGGGGTAATGGGTATTTTCAGATATTGCTAGTGGGAATGTAAACTGGTATGATTACAGAAGGTAATTTATCTCTATCTATCTGCCTATCAGTATCTTTCAACATAAATATCTGTATCTCCAATCACCCAGCAATTTCTCCCCTAGGATTACAGGACACTGATCCTGCAGATATGCACAGGATCATAAAAGTCAATAATATAGTATCATATAACTCAAAAGAAACCTATCATTACATTAAAAAATGTCCTAGGGCCTGGGGCAATAGTACAGCGGGTAGGGCGTTTGCCTTGCATGCGGCTGACCCAGGTTCGATTCCCAGCATCCCATATGGTCCCCTGAGCACCGCCAGGAGTAATTCCCGAGTGCAGAGCCCGGAGTAACTCCTGTGCATCGCCAGATATGACCCCCTGCCAAAAAATATGTCCTAGACACACAGTATAGACAGACTATTTTTAGGTAAAAAAGAGTGTGTATGCAGAGTGGGAGAGAATCTATATGTAAATACAGAAATAAATATGTAATCATTATAAGCAAATATAAATACATAAATATTCACAAACACAGGTATCACTGGAAAGAGACATTTAATGCTGCTGGCAGCCTCTGGGGAGGGCAGACAGGTGGGAAACAAGGTGGCTGGAGATGAGGAAGGAAATCACAATGTGTACCCTTGCTATGCAAATGTACAAATATATTTTCTATTCAAAAACAGAAAAAAAAAAACACTGAGGAAAAAGGAACCAGGGATATCCTCTATCAAAAGGCTGAGCACAGGTTTTGCATGTGAAAGACTTGGGTTCAATTTCCAGCACCTTATGGTCCCGAGCACCCCTGGGAGAGAACTCGGAGCACAGAATCATGAGTAGCCCTGCTCTGCCCCCCAGCACCACTGGGTGCGGTCTACAAACAAAAACAAAATGGAAAAAAATAACAATGATAATAATAATGCCAGTACTGCTGAGGATACAGAGAGAATTACAATTCTATACTCTTGCTAGGATGGATGTTAAGGACCCCATGAACCGGAGAGCATCAGGTACCAGAGGCCTTAAATACATGTGCATATATATTCAATTGACCCAGCGATTGCCTTTCCCGGAATTTATTCTAAGGAAATAACCAAATGAGTACAAATATTTACATAGGAAGATGCTCACTAGCAACTCTCTGAGACCAATGTTAAATCAAGGAGAGTTCTCTACAATGGCACACGAAGGCAGCCAGGAAAAATCATGTTCGAGTGGAAAATTCAGTTACATGAGAAAATGGTCACAGTAAATTGTTGAGGGGAACAAGCAAGTTTACATGACAGTAAGTACAGCATTATTTCAATTTTGAAGAAGAAAACATTTTCTGAGGATTAAGTCTGGCTGGCTGAATATGAACATAAATGTTAACCGTGCCTATTGTTGGTTATGAGAGTTATTTATTCTTCCTTATGCCTCTCGCTGTTCTCCAAATACACACATATCACACCCACAATCAGACAAAAACAACAGACATTTATTTCAGAAAAGGAAGAAAATCGCAGGTTTGTAGAAAATTGCCAAGTGCCATCACGGCCTGAATACTACCTTTGCCAGGAAGGAATCCCACCTTCTTCGGTCACAACGAACCTGCACTTTTGGGTCTGCCTGCAGTTTTCACGTCACGTATTTTTCTAGATCAATGTTCCACATAATTATATCCAAATGTTTTGAGGGGCCTCCCTCCATGGCTTTTTGTTCGGGCCTCAAACCACAGGCCTCACACAGAGCACCGAGTCCTCTGCGGAATGTTTTAAGAGAATCAAACCAGGCCTGCAAAGAGCTCGACACGCTGGAGCACATGCTGAGTGTGCAGGAGGCCTGGAGAGCAGCCCCTGAGCACTGGGCTACTGAGCAGTCGCTGAGAGAGTCTCTTCTCTCCTGTCAGACTGCCTCCAGACCTATCTGATTATCTGTCCAGTGTCTGGACAACAGGATGATTTCGTCTGTGACAGGACACTGCTAAGAAACAGGACACAGTACCAAACACAATAGATTACTAAAAGCCACTGTTCCTTCTCAAAATCTGACACCACATAATTCTAAATATCCTCTGATAACATTCAAAATGAAGTTCAATTGGACTGTAGTGACATAGCTTAGTTCCTTTTCTTTATTTTTCCATTTCTTTTGGGCCACACCCAGAGGTGCTCAGGTCTTACTCCTGGTTCTTTGTTCAGGGATCAGTCCTGGAGAGAGTAGGGGGATGATATGGGGTTCTGGGGATCAAACCTAGGTCAGCTGTGTGCAAAGCAAGCACCCTGCCTGTTGTACTATTGCTCCATCCCTTATTTTCCTTTCTATTGAGAATTTGTCATGTTGGTTGCAAGCTAACACCATGGTTAGCCAAAATCTAATTTTTGTCTAGATCCAGATTATGAAACTAAGAATTTTACCATTAAGTAAAAACAAACAAACATACGATTTATTTATTTATTTATTTATTTATTTATTTATTTATTTTTTCTTTTTTGGGTCACACCCGGCGATGCACAGGGGTTACTCCTGGCTTTACACTCAGGAATCACCCTTGGCAGTGCTCAGGAGACCATATGGGATGCTGGGAACCGAACCCGGGTCGGCCGCGTGCAAGGCAAACGCCCTACCCGCTGTGCTATCACTCCAGCCCCCAAACATACAATTTAATGAGATCTGTCAGACTTGGTGAGGCAGAGCAAGAGGTCTGTTAAATCTATAGCAGTAAGTTATCTGAAGGAATATGGGAACAGAAGTTTCTTTTTTGGGTCACACCCGGCGATGCACAGGGGTTGCTCCTGGCTCTGCACTCAGGAATTACCCCTGGCGGTGCTCAGGGGACCATATGGGATGCTGGGAATCGAACCCGGGTCGGCCGCGTGCAAGGCAAATGCCCTACCCCCTGTGCTATTGCTCCAGCCCCCAAGGGAACAGAAGTTTCTTAAGTAAATTTGGCATACCAAAATTCAGGACACATAATTTCATCTGTGGCAAACTAAAATCAAGAGCAGAATTTTACCAGTTCCCCCCCCCCTCTCAACTATGGCAAACTAAAATCAAGAGCAGAATTTTACCAGTTCCCCCCCTCCACTCTCTCTCTCTCTCTTTTCTCTCTCTCTCTCTCTCTCTCTCTCTCTCTCTCTCTCAACAGGAGTCACTCCTGTCAATTCTGGGGTCCGGGGGGTCCTTCCTGCTTCCTGGTAGAGATCATTCTGTGGGCTCATCAGGGCCATACCTGCCATCTGTCTCGGTTGTGTCTGGGGGCCACAGAGGTGCTGCTGGGAGTGAGCCATGTGGTGCGGGGATGAAACGTATGGCCTTAAACTATGCTAATCATGGGTTTTATGACTTCAGTCATCTCTCCAGCCTCAATTTTATTGTTCAAATCCAATCCACAAAGAATACATAAAACTAGGGGCTGGAGAGAGACAGTACAGCAGGTAGGGCACTTGCTGACCTGTGTTCAATCCCCATCATCCCATATGGTCCCCTGAGCACCACCAGGAGTGATTCCCGAGTGCAGAGCCAGGAAGGAGCCATGAGTACTGCTGGGTGAAGCCCCCAAACCAAACCAAAACAAAACAAAAAATCCTCACATAAAACCGTACTGTACCGCTGTCTCCTGAAAAAGAAGTACTGGGGACCAGGAGATAGTCTAGGGTAGGTGCCCAGGCCTCCGACACACCTACACTGCTGGATATAACGCTGCTTCTGCTGGATATCATCCTGGAGGTACCCCAGCACTGTTAGGGTGATCCTGGTGGTTCCCAGCACCACAGGACCCTCAAAGCACTACAAACTTGAACCCTCACATTGAACTACCAGCCCAGTTGGCCCCGAGGTGCTCTGAGCACTGTTTGGCAGGGACCCTGATCCCCTCCCGCTCCCCCTCAAACAATGCACTACTGAAGTGTGGAAACAGACGAGCCACGCTGATGTCCCGCCGAGCTGGGAGGACCTTACCTTTGAGTATAGTACTACGGCTCCCACATAATCTTTCTCTTGGAATTTTCTGTTCCCTTGTTCCCTGTAGAAAAGAGGAGCATCAGGGTCCTTTCCCACATGGTAACTTGTAGAAAGTCTTTTCAAGAACATCTCATCTTCCGGTCTTTATGGAGAAAGAAACAAACAGAAAGGACACACATGTTATTTCAAGGGAAGTTCGGAAGCTCCTGTAATGTCAGGGGCCACAGGGAAACTGTACGTGGTATATATTGGGGCGGGCAGGAGGAAATCTTGTACTCACACACAGGGGCTGGGAGTTCCTGTAGAGGACAGGATGTTATTTATTCTTTTTTAGCTTATAATCACTGGCCAATAAAATTTTCTTGGATAATACATTAAAAGAAGCCTACAGGGCTAAGGAGGTGGCTCAAAGGGCTGAAGTGTCTGTTTTGCCTGCAGGGTGTCTAGGTTCAACCTCTGATACCAAAGATCCCCAAACATAGCTGGGGAGTGACCACCTGAGCACCGTGCTGGGAGTAGCCCTGACCACTGTCCGGTGGGACGCAAACACAAACAAACAAAAAGCCTGAATGTAGAAAATTATGTAACACAGGGAATCCTTGCACTGAAGAGTATTCATCGGTTAATCTTTCCTGGAAATACTTGAGCGAATGGCTAAAAAAAAAAAAAAAGAAAAGATAGGGAGTGTGGAAAAGAGGGTGGAGAGAGAAAGAATGTAATTAAATATGGATATCTGGGGAAACAGAAAGAATTGGGCTCTGTATTCAGGGATCACTCCTGACTGTGCTCCGGGGACCATATGGAGTTCTGGGGATCAAACCTGGGTCAGCAGCACTCAGAGCAAACACACTGTACTATCACTTCAACCTCAAGCATAAACTCTTTTGAGATATCTCCCTTTGAGCCTCTAGGATTTGGGTTTTTGTTTTCCCAGGGGGGATGTTTTGGCCACACCTGGTAGTGCTCAGGGGTGACAGGGTACCAGGGACTGACCTGGGGTCAGCTGCCCACATGCCTTATAACCCACAAGCCCCCATCTAGATTTTATTTTATATAACCAATCACCAGCTAGAGAATGTAATTAGAGAAATAAAAGTTTTATTTACAATAACAAGAATAATTCTTAGTTGTGAATTTACATCACAACTAAGAATAAGTCTAAGAGGAAAGGTACAAGATCTATACAAAGAAAACAACACAAATTTACTTAGGGACATAAAAGAGCCCTAAACAAATGGCAAGACAAACTCTTTTCAGGAATGAGGAGATTCAATATGGTAAAGATGTCAACTCTCCCTAAACGAATCTACAAATCTAACACAATTCCAATTTAAAAAAAGGGTATTTTTTCTTTTTGGGTTACACCTGGCGTTGCACAGGGGTTACTCCTGGCTCATGCACTCAGGAATTACTCCTGGCGGTGCTCGGGGGACCATATGGGATGCTGGGAATCGAACCGGGGTCAGCCGCATGTAAGGCCCTACCCGCTGTGCTATCACTCCAGCCCCCCCCCAAAAATTTTTTTTATGGAGCTTGATAAGTCAAAAATTTTTTTTTTTTGCTTTATGGGTCACAGCTGGCAATACACAGGGGTTACTCCTGGATCTGCACTCAGGAATCACCTCTGGAGGTGCTCAGAGGACCATATGGGATACTGGGAATCAAACCCGGGTTGGTCATGTGCAAGGCAAATGCCCTACCCGCTATACTCTTGCTCCAGCCCCTGATAAGCCAATCTTAAAGGTTACAAATAGGGCAAATGTCCAAAAAACAAGTCAAGATATTCTGAAAAAGAGTAACAGCTCTGCTTGAGTGAATTTGGCAAACCAGACAGCAAAGTCACACTTGCACTAGACCTTGCTACTTGCAAATGCTCTTTGCTTCTACTTGTGGAGCTAGAAACTCAGCAGGAAGCCATGTCTTAGGGTTGAGCTGAGTTTGACTACACTTTTGTGACATGCTGACATAGCTCTGGTGAGTCAGAAGAACCCCACCCCTTTCACTGAAGAGATGAGAGAGAACAGAGGGTAAGGCACTTGACTTGCATGTGGCCAACCTGGGTTCGAGCAATGCCAAGAGTAATTCCTGAGTGCAGAGCAGGGAGTAACCCCTGAGCATTGCCAGGTGCAGAATGAACACATATGTACCTTTCGTGGAAGGGATGTACATATAAGTAATCAAAGTTCAGTTGATAGAAGTTCAACCCACAACTTTTGGGCCAAAACTCTTGGGAAAAATAGTGTCTTTCTTGTATTTATGAACCTACTGGGTTTTGTCCAAGGCTGTCAGTTGTTAAGAGTATCCACCAGATAATTAGATTCAGAGCCTGAAGACCTCTTCTGGGTCATCCCTGAATACAACACTACTTGAAAACGTATCTGCCAGGGGCTGGAGTGATAGTATGGTGGGTAGGATGCTTGCCTACCTAGGGTGTGGTTCGCCCCTATGGGACCCTGAACCTAGGGAAGGGGTAAGCCCTGACACAGAGTCAGAAGTAAGGCTTGAGTGCCCCAAAAAAATGAAAAGAAAAAGAAAAGAAAAGAAAAGAAAGACTGCCCTTGGATATGCTAGTTTCAGAGTGGACAACTTTTCTGTTTTGACCTAAATGTCTTGTCATTTAAAAATGTAAAAATTCTTGGGGGCTGGAGCAATAGCACAGCGGGTAGGGCATCTGCCTTGCACGAGGCCAACCCGGGTTCGATTCCCAGCATCCCACATGGTCCCCTGAGCACCGCCGGGAGTAATTCCTGAGTGCAGAGCCAGGAGTAACCCCTGTGCATCGCCAGGTGTGACCCAAAAAGAAAAAAAATAATAAAAATGTAAAAACTCCAATATGCTTTTGGATATAAAAATCCTTAGCACCCCATGCATATGGTCCCCTGAACCTGCCAGGAGAGACCCCAGAATGCAGAAGTTATAATAATTAAGGGGCTGGAGAGATAATACAGTGAGTTGGGCATTTGCCTTGCATGCTTGTGACCTGGGTTCGATCTCTAGTCTCCCATATAGTGCTCCAAACATGTCCTGTAGTTATTATTTTACTTATTTATTTATACTTTATTTTTATCATTTACTTAATTTTTTTTAAATGAATCACCATGAGGTACAGTTACAGACTTACAAACTTTTGTGCTTACTTTTCAGTCATACAATGATCGAGTACCCATCCCTCTACCAGTGCCCATTCTCCACCACCACCAATATTCCCAGTATCTCTCCCCCCCCAACCTCCCTCCTGCCTCTGTGGCAGGCACATTTCCTTGTACTCTCTCCGATTTGGTGTTGTGGTTTTCAATACAGGTATTAAGTGGCCATCATGTTCAGCCTATAGTCTATTTTCAACATACATCTCCCATCCCGAGCGGGCCCTCTAAACATCCTTTACTTGGTGGTTCCTTCTCTGTCTGAGCTACCTTCTCCCCCAGCATGTGAGACCAGTTTCTAAGTTGTGGAGCAATCCTACTGGTCCTTATCTCTACTATCCTTGGGTGTTAGTCTCCCATTCTGTTACTTTATATCTGGAGTAATTCTTGAGCGCAGAGCCAGGAGTAAGCCCTGCACATTGATAGGTGTGGCCCCAAAACAAAACAAAACAAAATAAATATAATAATTAAAGCTCTGGTTTGGGCACAGAAAAAGAGTCTAGAATCAAATATATAGATGGGGAAAATTAAATAAATACAAACTGAGGGGCTGGAGTGATAGTACAGCAGGTAGGGCATTTGTCTGAGTTAAGTCCCCAGCATCCCATACATATGGTTCCCTGAGCCTGCCAGGAGAGATCCCTGAGTGCAGAGCCAGGAATAAGTCCTGAGCATGGCCAGGTGTGTTCCCCCACCAACACCCCTTCCTCCCTAAAAAAACAAAACAAAACAAAATCCCAAAACAAACCCATACTGAAGCACTGGGAAAGGAAGAAAGGAAGAGCTACTCAATAAATGCTGTGGGAAAAATTATCCGTCTGGATAAAAATGAGAACATTCTGAATTGGACAGGTAGTATAGCAGGTAGGGCTCCTTGTACCTGGCCAATCCGGGTTCTATCCCCCAACCCCCTTATGGTTCCCTGACTAGCTGACTAGAACTCACCCCCGAGTGCAGAGCCAGGAGTAAGCCCGGAGTACCACCAGGTGTGGCCTCAAAACAAGAAAATAACAAAAAAATCAGAACTTCCCCAGGCTGGAGAGGCAGTACAGTAAGTAAGGCATTTAACTCAAGGGGCAGCTCTGGCACTGGTTGGAATCCCTAATCCCACCAGATGTGGGCCCTGAGCACCACTGGGAGTGATCCCAAAACTGCCCCCCTCCAAAAAAAAAATATATAAATCCCACCTCTTCACACTCACATACAAAAACAAATTTCAGATGGATTAAAGATAACTGAAACACACAACTATTTAAAAATGTTAGCGTTAAGGGCCAGGGAGATGCCTGAAGGTCTGAGACAGGCAGCACACGAGGTGGCCCTGGGTTTGAGTCTCGGTGCCACACAGTCCCCTGAACACACCTAGGAGCGATTTTTGCGCACCTCCAGGTACGGTATCCCGACAAACAAAAAAAGAAAGAAACAAACAAAAAGATATTTTTAAAATTTAAAGGCTGAGCAGTATAATCTAAAACAGACACAACCCAGACAGCATGAACGGAAATATGTGATAGACACACGCAGACAATTTATATGAAAATACACCATGGATAGTTCAATGTCAGAGCAAATGCTTTTGACCCTTGGCACATCCATGTGCGCACACACACTTAAAAAAAAATAGGGGGCTGGAGAGACAGCACAGCGGGGAAGGCGCTTACTGTGAACAGCCCTGGCACCACACATAGTCAATCTGGCTATGGAGCTCACAGGAGGTCACATGTTGATTGTGAGGCTTGACCCTCTGGCCCAGGGGTTCCCTGAGCCTGCTTCCCTTCAGTGGTGGTGCTCAAGCACACGGATTATAGCGCTCAGCAGGTGTGGGGCCTTTGCATCCCTGGCTACGGTACAGCCAAAAATAAGAAATCACTTGCAGCATCAGGAATCACTGTCAGGATTATGCTCAGCATGTGTGGCAACCCGAGGGCCTGAACTTTTGACTACATGCTTTCAAGGCGGATAACCTAAACATGTACTTTATCATTGAGCCACATTCTGTTCCCCTGCTTTATTATTTTATTTTTTTGGCCATACCTGGTGGTGATCAAGACTTACCTCTGTCAGGGGTTGGGGGACCATATTTGGTGCTGAGGAATGAACCCAGGTGGGCCCTATGCAAGGTAAGCACCCTATATGACATTGTACTATCACTCTGGACCCCCCTACTTTTGCTTTAATTGCAGTAACATTACGTTATAAATATACATGTAAGCACTTAGCAATATAGTACATCCCTAGTATGCACCAGGCCCTAGGTTCAATTCCTGACACTATAAAAGAAACAAACAAGAATATCACATGTAAATACATTAAGTTCCCCACTGAAAGTTCACTTCTATTCTTCAGAATACATGGGTTCTAATGTACACAACATCCTACACTTCTCACTTCCTTTCAGATAACCCCTTAATTGGTTTTGTAGTCAGTCCAAAAGTTAATGTTTTATTTAGCTCATCTTAAGAGGCCAGAGAGAGCACAGGGGTTAAGGCTCTGTCTTGCATGCTGTTAACCTTGCCATCACATCACATCACATTACCGAACAGAGTGAGTTGTCACTCTGAGCACAGAGCCAGGAACAGCCCATGAGCAACACTGGGTGTGGACCCAAGTCTCGTCACCTCTCCTAAACTTACTTTTACTAAAGAATGTAGCACTATAGCATTATTCTCCCATTGTTCAGCGATTTGCTTGAGCAGGCACCAATAACATCTCCATTGTGAGACTTTGTTGTTACGCCAGAATCAGTAACAACTAAAGAACGTAATCAAGAGAATTAGAGGTGATTGGGACAGATGTACTCAACAAATTACATGCTGCTTGCAATTCTTCTTCTGTCATTCTGTGAGGACAGGCAGAGAAGACAGAGAGCAAACTCCAGTTTAATCCCTTAGCATATTCCAGAAGGGGTAACTACAAAGACTCACCCCAGCACAACAAGAACACTAGAAAACCAATGGGGAGAACACATGAAAGTCCACCAAGATCAATGAGCAAAAACAGGATCACACACTGGTAAATCCTCAGACTGTCTTTGGTAACACTATGATGAGGATGTTCAGTGAGTTCAAAGAAATGATAGCACAGGTAGTCAGCAAAGCAAAGAAAGTATGAGAGTTGAAATAAAAAAAAACTATCAAGAGTCAGAAGTAACAGAAATAAAGATGGTAAAAAAAAAAGGTAGGTGATATAAAAAAAAAGTCAATAGAAGCTCTGAACAGCAGAATAACAGAAGCAGAGCAATAAGATCTAGGAGCTCCAATGAGAAGCAGACACCACTCAAAAACATCAAAAAATATGGTGGAACATGTGCACTGGTGAAGGGATGGGTGTTTGATCATTGTATGACTGAGACTTAAACCTGAAAGCTTTGTAATGGTTCTCACAGTGATTCAATAAAAAAAGAAAAAAAAAAAAGAAACACCAAAAAATAGAAATAGCCTAAAAAAAAAAAAAACAACAGCTTAGAGAACTACAAGATGAGTTCAAGAGGAATAATGTAAGAATCATCGGAGTCTCTGAAGAACAGGAAGGCGAATGTGATGAAGAAACAATATTTAAAGAAATCATGGATGGGAACATCCCAGTTGAGGATTACTGGCACCAAGATCCAAGAGGCCTGAGGGTCCCAGTGAAAACAGACCCAGTTAGAAAACGCCAAGACACAGTACATACAACATGACTAAATCCAAATATAGAGACAGAATGGTGTATACAGCAAGGTTTAAAAAAAAAAATAGAGGGGGCTGGAGCGATAGCACAACGAGTAGGGCATTTGCCTTGCATGCAGCTGAGCCATGTTCGATTCCCAGCATCCCATATGGTCCCCCCAAAAAGCAAAAAACAAAAAAACAAACAAAAAAAGAACTTATATACAAAGAAAGGAAAGCCCGGAAGATGTACAGCAGAATATGGTTCTACAAGCCAGAATATGGAAGAACATAATACAAAAACGCAATGAAATGAAGACCTCACCAAGAATACTCTATCCAGCTTGCATCATTCAGATCTGAAGGAACTATGCAGAGCTACACGGACAGGCAACAACTTAGGGAATTTGTGGCCTTGAAACCAGTTTTGCAAGCATTAAAAGAGCTCTTCTAAAGGACAGGAGAAACCATCACATGCCATTGACTATGGCACCCACTAATGGTACTTATGGTTGTCTTCTACAAGATTAGAAATGTTAAAAACATGTAGCAATTAATTATTACAAATTGAATTTTATTGATTTATTTTCTGATAACTATTTGCCATTCTTTCAAGTTTCACTGGATCAAGTAATATGAAATGTTTGTTACATGCCTGGCATGAGGACAAGCTATGGATATGGGAGGGAATCTGGGGATAATGGTGGAAAAGGGGACAGTGGAGGTGGTATTGGTGTTGGAATGTTGTATGAAACAACTCTACTATAGACACTTTGTAAATCATGGTGTTTCAATAAATATTCTTAAAAGGAAAAATAAAAAAATAAAAATTACAAAAAACAGAATTAGAAAACTCCTAGAGTAAAACCAATATGAACTCTAAATTCCTTTTTAGATTTAGTGACTTAAGAATTTCTAGGGCTGGGGGTTGAGGGGGATCATGGGAGGGAAACTGGGGACACTGATGCTGGGAAATGTGCACTGGTGTAGGGATGGGTGTTGGAACACTGTATGACTGAAATTTAACCACGAACAGCTTTGTAAGGGTCTATCTCATGGTGATTCAATAAAAAACATTAAAAAAAAAAAGAATTTATAGGGCTTGGGGTCGGAACAATAGTAAAGTGGATAGGGTTTTTGCCTTGCATATGGCCTACCGGGGTTCAATCCCTGGTATCCCATATGGTTCCCCTAACCTGCCAGGAGTCATTCCTAAATGCAAAGCCAGGAGTAACCCTTGAGCATTGTCGGGTGTTACCCAAAAAGCCAAAAGAAAAAAAATTTTTTTTCCCTAGGATTAGGAATGCAGTTCAGAGGGTGAGAGCATAAATCTTGAATTCAGGAGGCTCTGAGAATTGAATGATTTCCCCTCCCCCAGGTAAGCTGGCTGTGGCCCTTGTGACCCTGGGGCACTGCTTGGGTGACCCTTGCATCTCCTAGTTTGCTAGGAGTCCGAGCAGCACTATATCTTTGATCCTGTGCACTGTCAGGCCTGCACTGTATCACTGTCACTGTCATCCTGTTGCTCATCGATTTGCTTGAGCAGGCACCAGTAACATCTCCACTGTGAGACTTGTTACTGTTTTTGGCATATCGAATACTCCACGGGGAGCCTGCCAGGCTCTGCCGTGCGGGCAAGATACTCTCTGTAGCTTGCTGGGCTCTCCAAAAGGGGTAGAGGAATCGAACCTGGGTTGGCAACGTGCAAGGCAAATGCCCTACCCATTGTGCTATCACTCCAATCCAAAAAACCAAAAAACCCCAAAACCCCAAAACTATAATCATCCTGGTCGTCTAGGTGCCCCACTTGCTGGGGTAAAATTAATTCAAGTAAATGTTAATAAACTAAATACTCCATGGAAAAGTAGACTAGATTGAAAGTAAGACCCAATTATATGTTGCCAAGAAGAGATACATTTCGGAGTTTGGGACATGTGGCTCAGTGATAAAGTGCCTGTCGATCAATCTTGAGGCTGTGAGTTCAACCTCTGGTTCTCCTAATCTGACCCTTTGTGCCACAACAAGAGTGCAAGTACTATGATCACAAGTGTATGTGAATTCTAGTATACCGCAACAAAAGATACAATACTGCATTCAAGTGCATGACCTTCAGTTACCACCACAACAAAAAAGGGAAGGAAAAGGGGGAGAAAAGAGATGTGTTTCGAATATAAGCCAGTTAAAAGCAAATGAATTGGGAAAGATATACCATGAAAATAATAAACATAAGAAGGCTGGAGAAGTTATTCTACTATCATTAGAAAAAAAAAGAGAGATGTCAAGGAAAAGCATGACCAGAGACGAGAGAGGGAAATTCTTAGGTGTCCCCTGCTGAATACAAACTTACATTATCAAGAAAAAGAAGAAAAAAAAAAAAAGAAAAGAAAAGATATACAAACTTACATTATTAAGTGGCTAAAGGAGAGAAATGTCATCCACCTGTGCTTTACGAAGACAATTTTTGCAAAATCTCATCCACAGTTTATTTATTTATTTATTTTGGCTGGGACTGGAGGGCACCCAGCGATGCTTAGGAACTACTCCTAGCCCTGTGCTCAGGAATTATTCCTGGGCATGCTTGGGGAACCATATGTGATGTCAGGGATCAGACCTGGGTTGGCTGCAAGAAAAGTGCCTTAGCTGCTGCTGTACTATTACTCTGGCCCCCTCACACAGTATATCCTTATTATTCTATCTTTTTAAAAAATGTACGGTTCCAATGATCAAACTCAGACCCCACACATGCAAGGCAAGTGCCTATTGCTGAATTAAACCTCCAGCCCCAGAATACATTTTTTTCAAGCATATACTATATATATGTGGTGAACTAGGAAACACGGCTCACTATATTTATTTTTTTATTTTATTTAT
The DNA here is from genome assembly GCF_027595985.1 of Sorex araneus. Lineage (NCBI taxonomy): Eukaryota > Metazoa > Chordata > Mammalia > Eulipotyphla > Soricidae > Sorex > Sorex araneus. Next base: position 191,860,865 of record NC_073304.1, on the reverse strand, counting down.
TTATTTATTTTTTGCTTTTTGGGTCATACCCAGCGATGCTCAGGGGTTACTCCTGGCTTTGCACTCAGGAATTGCTCCTGGCAGTGCTTGGGGGACCATATGGGATGCCGGGGATAGAACCCAGGTCAGCTGCGTGCAAGGCAAACGCCCTACCTGCTGTGCTATCACTCCGGCCCCCCCCCTTTTTTTTTCTTTTTGGGTCACACCCAGCGATGCTCAGGGGTCACTCCTGGCTCTGTACTCAGGAATTACCCCTGGTCGTGCTCAGGGGACCATATGGGATGCTGGGAATCGAACCCGGGTCGGCCGCGTGCAAGGCAGACGCCCTACCCGCTGTGCTATCACTCCAGCCCATCACTATATTTAAAAGGAATAAAATAATGCACAGTATGGTCTCTAATCATAACAGAATTAAGTTAGATATCAATAACATCAGTATGTACAGGAAAAACCCCAACTAGTTGTAATTTAAACAGCCCACTTCTAAATAATACATAGATCACTACAGATGGTTGTAGATGTCAAAATGACATTTTATGTCAATAAGTTTGATAACTTAGATTATATAAGAAATAAAGTTCTTCTGAATTGAATGATAAAACAAGATGAACAATGATAAAATAAAAAACAAAGAACAGGGCTCGAGTGATAGAATAGCAGGTAGGGCGTTTGCCTTGCACGTAGCCGCCCCAGGTTCGATTCCCAGCATCCCATATGGTCCCACGAGCACCGCCAGGAGTAATTACTGAGTGCAGAGCCAGGAGTAACCTCTGAGCATCGCCGGGTGTGACTCCAAATAAGAAAAAGCAAAAAAAAAAAAAAAAAAAAGAACAATGCAAATAACTACATACATTAGATAAGTAAACATAAGTCCTTATCAAAAAGTTAACCACAAAAATCTTAGTTCAAGATAGTACTAGTGAACTCTAACAAACATTCAAAGAAGAATACCAACATAACTCTTTCAGCAAACGGAGAACTTTCCAAAGTCAATGAATAAGATCAGCACAATTCTAATGCCAAAACATGACAAGATATAACAAGAACAAAATTATAAGTATCACTTAAGAGCAAAGGCATAAAGGTACTTGCCAAAATATTAGCAAACTGAATACAGAAAATAGGGTTTAGCCAAATTAAGCCAGGTCATTTTAACACTTAAAAATCAGGGGAGGAGGGTTATTACCGTGGTTAGATTATTTGCTTTGCACATGGCCAACCTGAACTTGAGCCCTGACTACTATAAAGTCCTCTGAGCCTACCAGGAGTGACCTCCGAGTACAGAGACCAGAGTAAGCGCTGAGAACTGCCAGCAGGATTAAATAACATCAATGTTACTGAGCCCCCAAATACTTATTGGGAACCCCACTCCCAAATTTCTTTGTGCAGTTAGAAAACCTGGTGAGATAGGTCAAAGTTCATAGCCTACTGATTATAGAAATAATCACTATTATTAGTAACTATAGAAAGTTGTGATTACAGAAATATAACACTGTAAAAGTTAAATGGTACCCCATCTGTTCTAGAAGTAGCTTAACAAAAACTGCGGAAACAGCAAACACTGAAAAGTGCCCCCAAATATGAAACAGGGTGCGTGTCCTGCTGTGCCACCGCTGGGCAGAGGCAGTGGAGGGAGGGGCATGAAGTACATCTGGAGGCCTAGGGGCTGCCCCCACACCATTCACAGGACAGGTCTGATTTATTTATTTTGGTTGAAAAAAAAAAGAACAAAACTTCGCATCGCATTTGACTTGATCCATAACTGAAGTTATTTACGGACAAATATAAATATATATATAAACTGAACTTAATTCTCACACCCCCAAAAAATGTTTTGTCTTCCACGCCCTTTCCCCCCAAGATATTTTTGAGAACAAGTGACCAAAAAAAAAAAAATGTTTTTTTTTTTCTAAGATCAAAATATCTATGGTGAAACTTTCCATGCACTTACTGGAGAAGTGAAGAGGAGTGATGAAAGATGTCGCTCAAAGTCTCTGCGGTAGAAATTGTGACTTGGATAGACTTTGGGAGCACAGACCACTTCTGAAGTATGTAAGATTTCCACTCATCCACTGGCAGCTCCATGTTATTTTATCTGTAAAATGAGGAAGAAAATAAGGAATTTATATTCCTGTAAAAATCAAGATTTTGTTCAAGCAAGTAAGAAAAAACAAAACCAATTCTCCCCAGCCATCCTATAGTTTATACGGCAGAGGAAGAGTGAACTATAGGCTGTCAACCAACCATCTTTTATCCAGAAGTGCTTACTGACAGTCTACTTTGTTCCAGGCATCATGCTAATTGTTTTGTTTTTGGGTCACACCTGGCAGTGCTCAGGATTTACTCCTGGCTCTGTGCTCAGGGAGTCATAAGGGGTGCTGGGGATTGAACCCAGGTTGGCCACTTGCAGAGCAGCCACCCTACCCACTCTACTATCTTTCTAGCCCCTAACTGGTGCTTAGTACCAGTTAGACACCATCAGTTAGATATATATCAGTTAGACACCATTCCTTAAACTGAATGGATGCCCTAATCACTTAGACACTTAGAGGCAGCCAGATTTTTCTTTCCCACCCAATTCTACAATTATTAATGAGTATTTTTATCTTCTACATAGTTCAATCTCCCTCAGTCCTCCTTCTAGGACTTCACCATGGCTTATCTGCCATTCTTTCTAGTGTCATACTTTATCTCCGTACCTTCTTCCCCTCCCACCTCCAGTTCTTTCCATTCTCCTTTGCCTTAAACTCAGCAGTATTCCTAGTCAAGTATTCCCAGTGCGAACCTTACCTTTCCTCCTCTGTCCCATGGTTTACTCTCTAAAGGCAAATTTTACTCATTCCTTTGTACCCTGCTATTCTGATCTATTCCCAGCTCTCCAGGCGATTCTATCTCTAGTTTTTTGCATACGTTATTCATTTTCTCTGAATTGACATTCTGTACAATTCAATTTAAGTGGCACCTCCTTCACGAAAGCCTTTCCTGATTTTCCAGCTGAGATTCCAGCACATTTTGTTTTCCTTGGGTCCTGTATCTTTTTTTTAACCATTCTTGGCAGTGCTCAGCGCTTACTCCTGGCCCGGGCTCAGGGAGCACTCCTGGAGGGGATCTTGGGGGATGCTGAGGATAGAACCCGGGTGGGCAGCGTGCAAGGCAAGCGACCCACCCGCTGTACGAAGGCTCCGACCCCTGAATCATTCTACTCTGAGTCAGGGCTGCTCTCAGAGAAAATACCCACTGCACATCACGCTCTCCCGAGCATCGGGACCAGGTCTTATTTACCTGCAAGGCCTCCCCGTGCCACGTTTAGTCTGACACCGCGGGGCGCTTAGCACTTTCACTACACTTAGCAGCGGGCTCGTCGGACGGGTCTGTCCCCGGGTTACCTGCCCTTGCAGCCAAGGGCCAGGCCGGGCCGGGCCCGTTCCCGGAACCGCGCGTCCCGCAGGCCAGGGAACCCGCCGCCTCCCGTTTGGCGCGCTCCGAGGCCCCGCGCTCCGCCTGCGCGCGCCGGCCCGGAACCGCTCAGGGGCGGGTCACACGGGCCTCCCGCCGCGCCCCGACCAATGCGCTCGCAGCTCGGCCCTAGGCCCGCCCCGTGGCCCGCGCACGTCCGGAGGCGGGAAGGGAGGACGCCGCGGCGCGGGCCAATCGCCTGGCAGCGCGCGGGGCCCCGGCGGCGGGGTCCGGGCGGCGCTGGGCCGGAGCGCGGGAGTCGCCGCGGCGGAGCCATGGCGGGCCACCTGAGCGAGGGTGCCTTGGCGGTGAGCTGGCGGCGGGCGCGGGGCGCGGGCGGCCCGGGCAGGCGGCTGCGCGGTCATCGGTCCCGCACCGGTCCCGCCACTAGTTTCGGAAGTGCGCACCTGTGTTTTCTGCCTGAGAAAAAGGGACGAAATACACGATTTCCTCCTCTCCCGCCCGTGTTCGCGGGCTCATCTCCTGACCCCTCCGTGGCCAGATTTCGATCGTCTTCTCTTGTCTGCAGTTGCATTTTGCTCGCCTGCCCTTAACCTGCTTCGATCGGTTATTCGCTGGTAGTAGAAATAAACACGGTGGAACTGCGCAGAGCCTCTTAAGTTGCTAATTTGCCGCTTTTGGTCTTTCCGCTTACGGGTTCTCAGCCGCCGGGGAGTTTGTTGGTAACATTGTTTTCTGTGGCTTAGCTTGTCTGTCCGGTTTGCAGGTCCCGCTTTGCATATTTTTGTTGAGAAAAGGTCCTTTCCTCCCCGAAACAATTCCATTAACCATCCTCGTGTCAGTTACGCACACATTTCTTTCCCCTCTTGTAAAACACAATTGTTTAATGTCTCTGATCTGATATCTCCAAGAATTTTACATTCAGCTTGTCTTGAAAACATCTATTTTATCTTCCTAAACTTGACTTAATCTGGATGAGTGGTATTGTCCATTATCCCTAAAGTCATGCTAACTAGAAATTGAGGAATCATTCTTAGGACAAATTCCGCTTTGGATGTGCGGTCCGTTAAGTCCTGTGTATTTTCCTTTCTTGACTATCTTAAATTTGTCCAGTACTTTTTTTTTTTTTTTTTTTTTTTGGCTTTCGGGCCACACCGGCTGTGCTCAGGCCTTCTGACTACTGGCTCTGTGGCCAGGGATCACTTGTGGCGGGCTCGGGTCCCCGATCTATCTCAGCTCGCCTGCAAGCGAGGCAAGCTCCCCACCTGCTGTACTATGACTCTGTGATCCCAAGTTTTTCTACGTGCTGATCACTTTTATACCTATTCTTTCCTGGAGTACTAGCACTCAGCATGCCCTCTTTTGACTGCTGCTTATTCCCAGTGGTTCTTGCTTCCTTTCCTTTTTTAAAATTTATTTTGTTTTGAATGTTTCTCCGTGCTCTTGCCTTTTACAAGACCGGTTGAACTTTTTTCCCGGCTGCCTCTTAACCTAGTTAGTGCGTCACACCTGTGCCTGGTTTAACATAATCTTTAAATTTTCGTTCAGGCTAATTCTTTAGAGAAGCTTTTCTGGGCCAGCTCTACTTTATTTTGATATTCTAATTCCTATTCATTAACATTAGCTGAATTTGGCTAGCATATTGAAATCTCTTCTGTAAAATAAGGGTAATAAATATCCAAATAGTAGCTACTGCATAGATATGTGGGAAAATTAAGTGCATTACTATATTTAAAATGCTTAGCCTATACCTGATAAGTGTTCCACATTTGTTAATTATGTATTATTGATAGTCACAGATTAATTTTACATTTTGTTGATTTGATGAATGCCAGCTTCTTTTTGACTTCCCCACTGCATTGGAAATCCTCTGAATTGGAAATTCTTGGAGGCCTTGAAACTGTGTGTTTTGTTTTTTTGTTTTTGTCCACACCTGATGGGGCTTAGTGCTTACTTAGAACAGGTGCTCTTCTGTGCAGGGATCATTCCTGGCAGTGCTTGTGGGACCATATGGGGTGCAGCTATACTATCCTCTGGCCCTTATGTGTGTTTTTTCTCTACATAGTATAGCTAGAGGAGTAGTGGTAAATGTTAAGTGCACAGTAAGAAAGGAAGAAGATTGGGAGTTGGGGACAGGGGAGCTGGAGGGGATGAAGATTAGAGGTGAAATAGGGACAGTGGTGGAAGGTCTTGGGCATTTTAGTGATGGTGGGTTAGTGCTACTGTAATCATGTCACCTAAGCTAGAATAAAAGATATATTTTATATATATACATATATACATATACATATGTATATATATATGTGTATATATATATTGGTTTTTGCGTTACACCTGGCAATGCACAGGGCTTACTCCTGGCTCATGCACTCAGGAATTACTCCTGGCCATACTCAGGGGACCATATGGGATGCTGGGAATCGAACCCGGGTCGGCCTCGTGCAAGGCAAATGCCCTATCTGCTGTGCTATCACTCCAGCTCCAAGATGCATTTTTTTTTAAATTTTTTAATTAGTGAGTCACAGTGAGGGTATAGTTACAGATTCACACAATTTTGTGCTTGTTTTTCCCTCATGCAATGTTTGAGAGCCCATTCCTCCGCCAGTGTCCATTCTCCACCACCAATGAATCCAGTATCCCTCCCACCCCCAGTCCCATACCCCCACCTCACCCCGCCTCTGTGGCAGGGCATTTCAGTTTGTTCTCTCTCTCTCCTTTTGGGTGTTGTGGTTTGCAGTAGGGGTATCAAGTGGCCATTATGTTTAGTCTCTAGTCTACTTTCAGCACGCATCTCCCTCCCTGCACGGGATTTTCAATCACATTTTACTTGATGTTCCCTTCTCTATCTGGGATGACCTTCCCCCAGCGTGTGAGGCCAACTTCCTGGTATTATATACTACTATTCTTGGGTATTAGTCTCCTACTCTGTTATTTTATATTCCACAGATGAGTGCAATCTTTCTGTCTGTTCCTCTCTTTCTGGCTCATTTCACTTATCATGATACTTTCCATGTTGATCCACCTGTATGCAAAGTTCATGACTTCATCTTTTCTAACAGCTGCATAGTATTCCATTGTATAGATGTACCAGAGTTCCTTTAACCAGTCATTTGTTCTCGGGCACTCGTTTTTTTTCCAGATTCTGGCTATTGTAAAGAGTGCTGTGATGAACATATAAGTGCAAATGTCATTTCAACTATACTTTTTTGTTTCTCTGGGATATATTCCCAGAAGTGGTATTGCTGGATCAAATGGAAGCTCAATTTCTAATTTTTTGAGAAGCGTCCATATTGTTTTTCCAAAGGGGCTGGACCAGTCAGCATTCCCACCAGCAGTGTAGAAGGGTCCCTTTCTCCCCACATCCTCTCCAACAGCGGTTGCTTTTGTTCTTTTGGATACGTGCCATTCTCTGTGGTGTGAGGCGGTATCTCATGGTTGTTTTGATCTACATCTCCCTGATGATTAGTGATGCAGAGCATTTTTTCATGTACCTTTTAGCCATTCATATCTCTTTACCCCAAGATATATTTTTAAAAGCAGGGAAGCTTGAGGTAGGGGAATATGAAGGGGAAGAACAGTTGCAGTTGAGTGAATATTTAAATAAATTAAGAATAATTACCTAATCACTTGGAAAGTGATTGCTGATTGTAGTAATTTATTTAATTACTATCACCTTGTGCCTTTAAGACAAGTGAGGGAAGGGTAAAAAAAATAGAAATGGGGGGGCTGGGAGATAGTTTAAAGAGCTAGTCCTCAAGTTGATTTTGATTTCCAGCATTACAGGGTTGTGGCCCCCAGTCCCCCCAAAAAAAACCCACTAAAAAACAAAGAAAAAAGATTAGCCAGAGAGATAGTATACATCGGGTAGGACGATTGCAGATATTATACAGTGGGTAGGGTGATTGCTTTGCATGTGGCTGATGTGGATTCAATCCTCAGCATCCCATATGGTCCCTTGAGCTCCTTCAGAAGTAGTTATTGAGTGCAGAGGCAGGAGTAATTCCTGAGCATTACCAGGTGTGGCCCAAAACCCAAAAACTAAATTATAAAATATGGGGCTGGAGCAATAGCACAGTGGGTAGGGCGTTTGCCTTGCACGCGGCCGACCGGGGTTCGATTCCCAGCATCCCATATGGTCCCCTGAGCACTGCCAGGGGTAATTCCTGAGTGCAGAGCCAGGATTAGCCCCTGTGCATCACTGGGTGTGACCCAGAAAGCACCTCAAAAAAAATAATAAAATAAAGAGGGCATTTGTTTATTTTAGTTTTGGGGTCACACCCAGCAGTATTCAGGTGTTACTGCTGGCTCTGCACTCAGGAATCATTCCTGGTGGCCTCGGGATCATATGGGATGCCAGAGATCGAACCCTGGTTGGCTGCAGGCAAGGCAGGTGCCTTAACCACTGTACTATCTCTCTGGCCCTAGAAAGAGGGTGTTTAATGAAATTAATAATGCTTTGCCTGTCTGTTTTTGAGAAACAACTACCTTTTAAAAAATTATCTAAAGGGTTGGAGGGAGATTACAGAAGACGGGGTGCTTGCCTTGCATGTGGCCAACCCAGGCTTGATTTCTGACATCCCATATGGCCCCCTGAGCCTTGAAAGGAGTGATCCCTGAATTCACACCCGGGTGTAAGCCCTGAGCACCACCAGGTATGGCCCCAGAACAACAAAAATTATTTACACTGGGGCCAGAGAGATAGTATAGTGGGTAAGGTGCCTGTCTTCAGCTGACCTGACTGGGTTCGATCCAGGAGTAAGCCCTGAGCATTGCTGTGGCTCTGGAACGCCCTGTCCCCATTAAAACATGCTACACTGGGCCTCGTAGCTCAAAGGCTGAAGTGCAGTCTTTGCAACCCCAGTAATGCTGTTCCCCTCAACCCTGAGCCAGGGTAAAGCTCCTTGAGTACTGCTGGGTGGTGTGGCCCCCAAACAAAGTAAAACAACAACAACAACAACAAAAACACGTTGTCTCCATTAAAGTTCAAATTAACTTCATAGAATAAAATAAATCTCTTTGGGCCGGAGAGATGAACGAGGGTAAGAGCCCGAGCCTTGTACGGTGCTGACCATTTGATTCCTGGCGTCATATACAGTCCCCTGAGCACCATCAGCAGTAAACCCTGAGTTTTGCAGGTGTGGCCCCAGAACAAGCAAACACTACGAATCAGGTTGAGTTTTGACAGATTGGTGCACCCTTGAGACAACCCCTGAATCTCCTGCTGAGCTTAATATAACTGGAATCTAATAATGTATACAAGTTTGTATACATGTTGTTTAGCAAATTTCTTAGCAAGGTAACCTTTGAGGCTTATTTGCAATGAGTCAATAATTTCAATCTCTAAATTGCTGAGCAGTACTCCATTGTCTGAATGAAAAGTTATTGGACATAGGGGCTATTCCATTCCTTTTTTTGAGAGATATGAATGAATATGTGGATATTTAGGTACAAGCCACTTGTAGGAATACTTCTCTTTGGGATAAGTCACTGTCACTGTCATCCCGTTGCTCATCGATTTGCTTGCGTGGGCACCAGTAATGTCTCTATTGTGATACTTGCTGTTACTGTTTTTGGAATATTGAATACTCCACGGGTAGCTTGCCAGGCTCTGCCGTGCAGGCGGGATACTTCCAGTAGCTTGCCGGGCTCTCCAAGAGGGATGGAGGAATCGAACTGGGTCGGCTGAGTGCAAGGCAAGTGCCCTACCCACTGTGCTATCGCTCCAGCCTCTGGAATAAGTATCTAGGAATTTAACTGCTAGGTCGTAACGACAAGTTTGATTTTATAAGAAATGGTCCAAACTTTTACAAAAACACTTAAGAGAATTCTAGTTGTTCTGTATCCTCAGTGACACTTAGTTTTGTTTTTTTCTGACTGATGTGTAAAGACATCTATGTTTTTAATTTGTATTTCCTTGATGGCAAATAATGTGAGCATATTTTCATGTGATTATTGATCACTTGCATGACATCATTTGTGAAATGCATGTTCATATGTTTTGCTCATTTGAAAAGTTATATTTTTAATCTGTCTTTTGATGAATATAAGCCTCATTTTTTTCCAATCCAAGTTTGTATTTTCATTCTTTTAGCGGTATCATTTGAAGAATAGCTTTCTTTGGGGGAGACATGGGGGTGGGCACACACCCAGTGTTGCTCAGGGATCACTCCTGGCAGTGCAGGGGACCATGTATGGTGTTGGGGATCCAACTGGGATCATGCAAGGTATGTGCCTTAATGCCCTGAACAATCTCTGACCCCTATTATTTTGGTTTGCTTTTGTTTTTATTTTGAACCATATCGACAGTGCTCAGGGCTTCTCTCCTGGCAGGGGACCATATGTGGTGTTGGGGATCCAACCTGGGTTGGTCTCAGGAGGTGAATACACAACCTACTGTTCTATTGCTCAGTTTATTCATTAAAAAAATCCTTTTTTTTTTTTCTTTTTGGGTTACACCCGGCGATTCACAGGGGTTATTCCTGAATCATGCACTCAGGAATTGTCCCTGGTGGTGCTTGGGGGACCATATGGGATGCTGGGAATCGAACCTGTTTTTGCCGCGTGCAAGTCACACAAATGCCCTACCCGCTGTGCTATCGCTCCAGCCCCATTTAAAAAATTCTTTTTGAAATCATACTTCTTGCCCTAAGAAACATCCACCTGAAGTCACAAATCTGTTCACCGGTGTTCTAAAGTTTTATAGGATTTCTTCTGCTTTAAAAAAAAAAATTGTATGGTACTGGGCTGGAGAGATAGTACAGTGGGTAAGGCTCTGGCCTTGCATGGGGCCAACCTGGGTTTAATCCCCCAGCACTCCACATTGTCCCTTGAACACCACCAGACGTGATCTATGAATGGAGAACCAGGAGTAAGTCCCTAGTACTGCTGGATGTGGCTCCCAAACTAATAATAATTACTTTTTTTTTTTTTTTGCTTTTTGGGTCATTCCTGGTGATGCACAGGGGTTACTCCTGGCTCTGCACTCAGGAATTACTCCTGGCAGTGCTCAGGGGACCATATGGGATGCTGGGAATTGAACCCGGGTCAGCCACGTGCAAGGCAAATGCCCTACCTGCTGTGCTATTGCTCCAGCCCCATAATTACAATTTTTAAAAAATAATAAAATATATGGTATATAATTTTTCCCCATGATGATATTTATGTTTTCCTGCGCCAGTTGTTGAAAAGACTAGTGTTCAATTGAATTATGTTGGCACCTTTGGTAAAAATTAATCCATATACATGTGATTCTTTTTTTGGAATGTCTATTTTGCCATCACTCTATAGGCTGATGTTTTACTAGTACAGTGTTATTTTAATAGCTGTAGTTTTATGTAGTCTTGAAATTACTTGATGTAAATTTCCCAGAGCCTTTTTTTTTCCCACAGTGGTTTTTCTAGGTGTGTGCTCTACTGAGCCATAGCCTTAAGATTTTCTATGCCCATGTCATATCTGCAAACGAAGATGGTTTTGGATCTGGAGCACTTGCGCACAGCCCACCTGGGTTCAGTCACCAGCACCATGAGTGATTCCCTGAGCTTGCCAGGAATGATCCCTGAGCACAGCTGGGTGGGGCCCAACCACCCTCCACCCAGGAAAAAAAAAGTTTTGTTCTTCTATTTGTGTTTGTTTCAGTGATGTGGGGGATCCAGCCCTGGATCTCAGACAGTGAGTTGAGTTCTATCTCTGATCTCATTTATTTATTATTTGTTTATTTTTGCCACATCAGGCAGTGCTTAAGGATCACACTTGGTGGGATTTGGGCACCATCTGGGGGGCTGGGGATTGAACCTGGGTTGGTTGCATGTAAGGCAAGTGCCCTCCCTACTATAGTATTGCTCCAGCCCCTTTTCTGGCCTCTTTTCTGGTCTTTATTCTTTTATTTCTTTTTTGTCTTACTGCATTACATAGGTCCTCTATTTTTTCTAAGTTGTACTATTTATCATGTTTAGTAATGGCCTTGGATTCTCTAATAAAAGATGGATATTTTAATTAATTAATTTTTTATTTTTTGCTTTTTGGGTCATACCTGGCAATGCACAGGGGTTACTCCTGGCTTTGCACTCAGGAATTACTCCTGGAGGTGCTCAGGGGACCATATGGGATGCTGGGAATCGAATTTGGGTTGGCCACATGCAAGGCAAATGCTCTACCGCTGTGCTATCGCTCTAGCCCCTTAATTTATTTTGAAATGTAGGAATACTGCTGTTTATTCAGCCACTGATTTAGCTTACGGAAGTAGGCATGAACTCCACAGTACTTTTTTTTTTTTTTTTTTTTGCATTTTGGGTCACACCTGGCAATGCACAGAGGTTACTCCTGGCTCTTCACTCAGGAATTAACTACTGGTGGTGCTCAGGGGACCATGTGGGATGCTGGGATTCGAACCCAGGTCGGCCGCGTGCAAGGCAAATGCCCTACCCGCTGTGCTATTGCTCCAGCCCCCACAATACTTTTTTTTTTAATTTTTTCATTGAATATCTGTGAGATAGACTATTACAAAGCTGTTCATGATTTGGTTTCAATCATAAAATGAACCAACACCTATCCCCCCATCAGTGTACATTTCTCACCACTAGTGTCCCCCATTTACCTCCCACCATCCTCTAACATCCCATCCTCCACCTCCAGTCTCCCTCTGTTTTTGTGCATTAATGGTTTGCAATACAGGTACTAAGAGGTCATCATGTTTGTTCTGGGCATTCAGTATTTTTACCGGGATGATAAGGCTGGAGTAGCTTTTTAACTGGGTAGCAGCTTTGGGGTGTGGACATGACTGCCGAGGCTTCCAGAAGTACAGGGAAGTGGGGAGAGATAGTTCATCCCAGCCCCAAGAAAGCCTGGAGATTTAAGTCAGAAAAATTGCATGCCCGAATTTTCAGCAGATTATATATCTCAGTGAGGTCTGTCCAGAGATGGTGGAGTCAGGCCATGGGCGTGGCAGCCTTTATGTATGGGTTGTGGGAGCAGGCACCTGCCAAGGGTGCTGCCTGGATGGGCACCAGGCTAACTTGCCCCCCTCTTACTTGCCCCTGTCTGCTCAGCCTTGTGCGGGTCCGAGACTGGCTTTTGATCTCTTTGAGATTTATTTATGGGTCTCTGAAGCAAGGCCGAAAAATGAGCTTGTGTAGCTGAACCGGAGGTGGTTTGTGGGCGTCACTCCCACATATCTAATTTTTGGCCTTTTACTTTCTCAGGAAATTTGGTCCAAAGTTGGCTACTTTCATGGGTTGCCATGACACAGACGCACGGTGGTAATTTGGGGTATCAGGAAGCCTGAAGACACCATCAGGCTGCTGATGCACTTGCCCCGCATATACAGGTTGACCTGCTGGTGGCACTTATCCCCCAAAAGATGGACATTTTTAGATTAAGAAAAAAAAAACACCCTAGTTTCTAGGTATTGTATAGAAACAAAATTTACACCGTTGTCAAACAATAACAACAACAGCAACACAGAAACAGCTGCCTGGAAAAGAGGGATTTTATTATTTATTTATTTATTTATTTTTTGCATTTTGGGTCACACCTGGCAATGCACAGAGGTTACTCCTGGCTCTTCACTCAGGAATTACTCCTGGCGGTGCTCGGGGACCATATGGGATGCTGGGAATCAAACCTGGGTCGGCCGCATGCAAGGCAAACGCCCTACCCGCTGTGCTATCCTCCAGCCCCAAGAAGGATTTTTTGGCAAGAAAATAACATAATTTGGGAGTTGAGTTTGACCAACACAAGTTGTAGGGTAAATTTTGGGAAGGTTATCTGGCTTTATGCCAAGTAGAGATAGAGCAAGGTAACAGTCATACGTATTCAGGAGTTTTCAAAGGGACAATTTATGCATATAAGTATAGGAAAGGCAGAAACTTCCCCCCCCTCCTGACCCCGGGCTTGCAGGCTATTATTACACAGTCTCCGTGAATCAGTTCTGTTCAGTCGGGTGTGATAAAGCTCAAGTGGGGCCCGGACACAGGCACACGTAGCCTCCTTGCTCCCTAATTCTCCTTCTCCCCAAGAAGGAAATTCTAAAGGAAGCGAAGGCATAAAGCTGTGTTTAGGAAAAGAGCAAAAACAATCCTCTGAATACAGGGAGTCGGGTTCCAAAGGGGAACACTGATGCCATGTTGGTTTCTGCCCTTTGTCGGTTCACACTTCCAGATTTCTCCTCCTCCACACTTTCTCCTCCTCTCCAAATGGATGGGGCGGGGCGGGGGGGTGTCTAAGGATCTGATCATATTTTGGCTACTTTCATGAGTTGCCACGGTAACTATAAACTGTCATGGTACAGATTAAACTCTGGTTTATGCAGTTGTTTGTAGTACAGTTGTTTCGGGCATTCAGTGTTTCAACACTAATCCCACCATCAGTGTGACCTTCCCTCCGTCATTTTCTCCAGTTAGCCACCCACCCTTCAGGCTTGCCCCCTTAGCAGGCAAAATAATTTTATTTTTTATTGATTGTTACAGCTAAGTGCTAATGGAATGATTGAAAAATACTTCAGTAAAAAAATTTTTTGTGGAAATTGTTGTAACTCACAATGGGGCAGTTAATCATTGTCCGAGGGTTTTACTATAAACCGTTAGTTGCTAGTCGAGTCTTCTGTGTTACTGTTTTTGTTTACTGAACTTAGTTGGCTTCTGTGCTGCCTCCCAGGAACTCCAGGATCTGTAGAACATGATGGCTGCTGGGGCCTCAGGAAGGGGCTGGGGGGGTGCTGCCTGCCCTCCCTCCAAAACGACCCCAGAGTTTTCAGTCCGAAAACCAGTGTGCTTGGGATTTTCATGCACTTGGCATCTCTGCCAGGATGAGTTTTGAAACAGTAAAGTTGGACCACTGGCATGGCGACAGCTTCGGGGTGTGGGTGCATCTCTAGACTCTGTACATCTGTTGAATAAAGTGATGAGCAACTTGGGGGGAGAGAGTACAGCAGGCCGGGCACTTTCCCTGAGTGCAGCTGACCAGGTTTCGATCCCCAGCACCCCATGGGATCCCCTGGGTCCTGCCAGGAGTAGTTTCTGTAAAAAAGAACTCTCTGGTAGGTCCCAAAAGAAGCATTTTTTGTTACTGATAATAAGCCCTTTTAAGTATTCCTGTCTTTTGGTAATGAGGTGACTTTCTCCCTGCCTCCCTCCCTTCTGTTTTTCTTTGCAGGGGGGGAAGGGAGGTGATCCTTAGGGTTTACTCTTTGTTTTGTGTTTGCTTTTTCATTGTTTGGTTACACCAGGCAATGCCCGGAGTATTGGCTCTGCACTCAGGAATTACTCCTTGTGGGGCTCTGGGTGACCATATGGAAGCTGGGGATCAAATCCCAGTTTGCTGCCCCTCAGGGCTTACTTTTGGCTCTGTACTAGAGATCATTTCTGGTGGGGCTTGGGGCACTATATCAAATGCCGGGGATTAAACCTGGGTTGGCTGCATACAAGGCAAGTACCCTACTCACTGTGCTATCACTTTGGTACCCTTTTGTTGTTGTTTTTTGGGTCACACCCCTGCATTGCTTAGGGATCACTTCTGATGGGACTCAGATGACTAGATGGGGTGTTAAGGATCGAACCCAGGTCATTTGTCTGCCCACAATACTATCTCTCCAGTCCCACATTATTATTATTATTATTATTATTATTATTATTATTATTATTATTATTATTATTTTGGGTCACACACGGCAATGCGCAAGGGTTATTCCTGGCTCTGCTCTCAGGAATTACCCCTGGCGTTGCTCAGGGGACCATATGGGATGCTGGGAATTGAACCCGGGTCGGCCACATGCAAGGCAAACGTCCTATTATTGCTCCAGCCTCTCACATTATTAATTTTTGAGAAAATACCTTCTAAATGGGCTGGGGCAATAGCACAGAGGGTAGGGCGTTTGCCTTGCACATGACCGACCCGGGTTCGATTCCTCTGTCCCTCTCATAGAGCCTGCCAAACTACCAAGAGTATCCCGCTCACATGGCAGAGCCTGGCAAGCTACCCGTGGCATATTCGATATGCCAAAAACAGTAACAAGAAGTCTCACAATGGAGACGTTAACTGGTGCCTGCTCGAGCAAATCGATGAACAATGGGACGACAGTGCTATAGTGCAGTACTACCTTCTAAATTCCCAAATCTGAGTAAGCATAGATTATTGTTTGCCTTTCTAGGTAAAAATTATGTTCCAGGGTTGGAGAGATAGTACAATGGGCCAGGTGCTTGCCTTGTCAATCCCTCATACCCATATAGTCCCTGAGCACCATTAGGTATGGGCCCAAAATAAAAAAAAAAACAAACAGAAAGTGACAAGTTCAGCCATTAACTCAAACAATTACAATTACAAGTTAGCTGTTCTCCAGTGTGCAACAGAAATAATTTTTTGCATGCTTGCTGTTTTGTGACAGTAGTAAATTTTTTATCAGAGGGTTAAGATTCAATGTAATAAATAATGTTGCTGCTTCATCAAGCACTTTCTTTAATGAAACCTCTTCTGCCTTCCCATAATCCTCCACATGTACTGTGCCTCCTAGAATAGTAACTGCTAAATCCCCAGTAATTTTACACCACTGCTCTGCACCATCAGTGAAAATGTCAGCACAGTTGATTAGCTATGAGTTTCAGAAATGATTTTGACACTTTGAAGATAAAATACAATGTTTCTTGTCTTTGAATGATCTTAAATGATCTGTGATGCTGATGCCAAATAAATACAAACCTAACTATAAGACCATCCGTGTTCACAGATCCATTCATTGGTAAGACAAAAGTAGAATTTTTCCTAAGAGATAATAGTGTGCTCTTCATGAGTGTCAGCCTAGATTCAGCTGGTTGTGCCAAGCACTTCTGTGATTTGTTTTTTCACTCACTTTACATCTGACTGACATTCATCTGTTAATAGTAAACGATTTGTATTAGTTCTTTGGCAAGATTTTCATTGTTTTGAGTAAAGGAAAGTGAAAGTGTTCTTCATTATGTTAAAATTTTGAATTTATAAATTTCCCCCGGAACTGCCATCGTCCTTCAGTCTGCACAACATCTTTGGCTTAGAATGTCTGCCTTCAGATAATATTTTGTTTAGTGATTATTTGTCTGTTCTTTTTACTAGATACTTGGCATTAAAAATGTCACACTAGGGGCTGGAGTAATAATACAGCGGGTAGGGCGTTTGCCTTGCGCGCGGCTGACCCGGGTTCAATTCCCAGCATCCCATATGGTCCCCTGTGCACCACCAGAAGTAATTACTGAGTGCATGAGGCAGGAGTAACCCCTGTGCATCGCCGGTTGTGACCCAAGGGGGGGGGAGGTCACACTATTCAGTGTCTGCAGTAAAGAATATTGACTTCTGTCAGGTTGTTAATTTAAAGATCAGCTGCTTCCTTTGGGACTGAAATGGGTTGATAGTAGTGTTTACTTTGGGACTAGCTTAACCCTATTTCTCAACCATGACATTTTGGGGATCTACTGAAAACGTCAGTTGTTTATTCAGTTCATTTTTCTCAGGCTAGTTGGAACTCAAATATATCCCAGCCTGTGTGAGCTCTAGGAAATTTTCAGCTTATAGCTCTCTACTGCCTGTCTTTTTTTTTTTTTTTCCCTAATGCATAACTTGAAATATGCTTACTGTGGAGATGATACTCAGTATCAAACCTCTATAGTAAACTATATAATAAAGCAAGTTTTAGGCCAGAGAACTTACTCTGCAGCTGGAGCTCATGGGTTCAATTCCTGACTCTGCAGGGTCCCCTTGGGCACTGCCATGAGTTACCCCCAAGCACCCAGCTGGAATAGCCCCCAAACACTGCCAGGTGTCGCCTGAAACCAAAACCAAATCAGGTCACAATACTTTTTGCTCCCAAGTGCAGATAAAAATTATGTTTATACTATACTGTGGCATAATTTTTGTTTTGGAACTATACCTGGAGGTGCTCAGAACTTACACCTGGCTCTGTGTAAGTTCTTCAGGATCAGTCCTGATGGTGCTTGGGGACCGTATGGGGTGCTGGGGACCGAACCTGGGTCAACTGCCCTACCTGCTCTACTGTCACTCCGGTCCCCTGTCCTGTGGCATATTAAGTGTGCAGTGGGATTATGTAAAATGCATATATGTGTATGAATGTTTGTATACACTTAATCGTTGTCAATAGGGAGTACATATTGATGGGAAAATGGGTAGTAGACTTGTATCTGTGAAGTCCAGTAAGGCATGTTCTTATTCTGTGCCTGCTCTTTTGATGTCTCATTCCACGTGGTGCACAACTTAGAATTCAGCCGGATACTCAAGGGGGTCCCAGTGTGGGTTATTAGGCCTCTCTGCACACTCTCTCCCTCTCGTGCTCTGCAGGCACAAATCCTGCTCACTCTCCCCTGAACTCTGGTCTGCGCTCAGCAGGGCTGTCATGTTCCAGCTCCTTCACCGCAGCCCAGAAAATGCCTTTGAAGAAAGCCAGGGTAATGACTAGGATTCATCTGATTTGTTTCCCTCCTCTCAGGAATCAGTCTTGCCCCACCGGTTGACAGATATTTGAAAACAGTTTGTCTATTTTGTCTAGTTTTTTAGTTTTGTTGAAAGAGCTCGCTAGTATGATAACAGGTGTCAGCAGGAGAAAAACCAAACTCAGATATGGGGGGGGGGGGGGCGGGGAGCAGGGATTGAAGCCAGGGCCTCACAAATGCAAGACGCATACTCCACTACTGAGCTACAGCTCTGGTTCAGACAACCAATTTTTAAAAATTAATTAAAAATTATTTTTAATTGAATCACCAGGAGATACAGTTAAAGTTATTCACAGTTGAGTTTCAGTCATTCAATGTTCCAGCTTCCTTCTCTTTACCAAGTGCACGTTTCCCACCACCAGTGTCCACAGTTTCCTTCCCATCCCTCCCATTCTGTTTCTACAACCATTTCTTAACTCCTATTTATTTTTTCTGGTGGCTTCTATAAAACAAAGGCACTAGTCTGAGGTTGTAGCTCATTGAAAGAATGAACCATTGGCCTTATGTGTGTGAAGCCTTGGGTTCAATCTCAGCACTACTAAAAATGACAATAGTAATTTAAAGAATTACTTATAACTGGGGCTTGGAATCAACTTGGTGATAAAAATTTTCCTTCTTAGGGGCTGGAGCAATAGCACAGTGGGTAGCGTGTTTGCCTTGCACGCGGCCTGTGCATCGCCAGGTGTGACTCAAAAAAAAAAAAAGAAAAAAATTTTCCTTTTTAGATTAGTATGTTTCCCAAAATTTTTGGCAAAGACCATTCCTAAATGTTTGTTGAGGGTTTTCCTATTTACCAGCATTTTGAATCACCTCACTTCTCCTTTAAGCTTTTTTTTTTCTTTTTTTCTTTTTGGGTCACACCTGGCGATGCACAGGGGTTGCTCCTGGTTCTGCACTCAGGAATCACTCCTGGCGGTGCTCAGGGGACCATATGGGATGCTGGGAATCGAACCCGGGTCGGCCGCGTGCAAGGCAATCGCCCTACCCACTGTGCTATCACTCCAGCTCCTCCTTTAAGCTTTTATTACTTAATTTTTGTCCAGGAGTTTATCTGATTGATAGGCATGAGTGGACAACTCTCCAGGAATTAATTGAGAAACTTAAATCTAAAGACAAATGTTTCTTCTAGAACAGTTATTACCTCTTCATCTACTTCTCTAACTATCTCACTGCTCTCTGTTAGAGACCAGTGATATAGATATCATGGAAAAAGAATAGAAAGGATGTCTGTATCCACTGATAAAATTGTCTCAGAGATACATTGACCTAATAACTTTAGAGTGAGAAATTAGGGACATAGCTGAATCTGAGGCACTCTGTGACCACTCATCATCTTCAGACAGATTTAGTATGGTGAGATGTTGATTTACCTATAAAGGACTAGTCATTCTTTGTGAAGAAAATGATTGCTTCTGTTCACATGACAGCATAATGGCTATTAAAAATTTTCACAAGGTGGGGTCACGTGAAAATTCTTTTCCCACTGATAATTAACAAGTTTCTAGAACAAATTTTCTAATAACTCAATGAGATCAGTGGGTGCTACTCCTAAATGTATCCCTCTTCACCTAGTCACTCTCACGAGGCATCCATTATTGTGTAAAGACTGTCTCTTTAAGGCTGCATGCTATTCTGTTGTAAGCATTTACCGTGCTTATTATCTAATTCCCTCCCTATGGGTACTATAAATTAATGTGCTGTTAGGAATAATGAGTACAGATGTGAAGCCAGTATTTCAGCTGTCATCAGTGTCTCTTTGTTTGTGAGCATGTATCCCATTTTGAGGATTTTATGACTTGTCTAGAGTGAAAACCTTAAAGTATATTATTTCGAGTTGATGAGCCCCGAAGGGACTCTTTATAAAAAAAAAAAGTTACCTGTGGTTTATTTCCAAATACCAATTGGAAAATACCTAATACCAAATGTAAAAATATGTCATATTTTAGTCATGATTAATATTCTCACTATACACTTTTACTCTTTCAGGCCATAATGCAGCAGGGAGATACATCTATAAAACCCATCCTCCAAGTCATCGTGAGTATCTGCCGATGTTTCATGTCCAACCTTTTTTAACTTACATATAATTACAAATTGCATTTGGTGAAGGATATAGATTTGTCTCCTTTAGGAAATTCTCCTTGTTCATTAGAAATATTCAAGGAGTTGAAGGAGTCAGCAGAAGCAGAATCCTGTCTCAGGCAAACCTGTAGTTTCTGCTCCAGAGGCCCGATGATCTACCTGTTCTTCCTAGAGTCGACTGCCAGTCACCTTGAGGCTCTTTCCATATTTCACTTTTCAGAAAGCTGTCTCTGATTTTCTTCCATTTGGGGTACATTTTGCAGCTTTGCCTCCACATACCTCTGGTGTCTACCTCAGCTGTAAGCTCCTTCGGGGCAAGGATTTTGTTTTTTTTTGAAAGTACAGAAACAACAAAATAAACAATGATCCTAAGTGCCTGGCTGAGAAATGTGACTAACCAAACTATTACAAGAACAGAGAGAAAAGGGAGAACTGGCCCCAGTCTCACTCAGGAGTGTACTCGCCTCAGAAAGGCTTCAGAAGGGCACAGTCCAAGTAGGCTCACACTCAGCTATTTTTTCTTTACACATCATCATAAAGAGAAATATATATGTGTGTGTATGTGTGTATATATGTATATACACACATACACACACATATATATCACTGTCACCTCATTGATGAACAATGGGGTGACAATGATGATTATTAGTTATTTTGGTTTTGGGACTGCACCCAGTGGTGCTCAGGACTTACTCCTGGCTCTGTGCTCATGGGTCACTCCTGATGGGGCTTGGGGAACCATACAGGATGCTGGGGATCAACCCCGAGTCAGCCGTGTATGAGGCAAGTGCCCTACCTGTTGTACTATCTCTCTGACCCTCATATTTTTAGCATGATTCTTGCACAGTACCTTGCATATATTTGGTAACTTGTTATATGTTTTACTAAAGTTAATTTTCAGTACATGATTCTTGCACAATACTTTGCATATATTTGGTAACTTGTTATATGTTTTACTAAAGTGAATTTTCAGCACACTCTGGGTAGAGGAGAAAGAACACATAAGTATTGGCAATTTATTTTATTTTTAATCTCTGTTATGTTTAATAATGTTAGTGGAGAGAGGCTAGTGGGAGAATCGTTAAATCCAATTTTCTTTTATTTGGATTTAGGTGTCAAGAGAATGGGCAAGTAATTCAGTTTAGGTTGGACTGCTGGCAAACCCACTCTCCTGCCATTATCTTTGCTTATCTCTGGGGACAGGGCGGAACCTGGCTAATGAATCAAATTTTCTATTCTAGAACATTCGTCCTATTACTACAGGGAATAGTCCACCCCGTTATCGACTGCTTATGAGTGATGGAGTGAACACTTTGTCCTGTAAGTATCATGTATATTACAGGAATTCATATTAAATAATAAAAGCACACCCAACTCTTGATTGCAGTAATTTGAGGCATTTCAGAATTTCTGCATTTGCTTGGCTCTTCATTCAGACAGAATTGCAGTTGGCAGGGAACATGCTAACAGTAAACTGGATCTAGTGGAAAGCTGCCACTTGGCTTAATTAATTTTCTCTAACTGGTGCTCTATGCTTTCTTTGATTAATTTCCCTCAGGGTGATATTGACATTTAGTGAATATGATGGGTTTAGCTGTCCTATACTTGTCTTTTTGAGGTTTTATTTCTTTGTCAGAAGCTTCACAAAAGGGAAGGGAGTAATTTGCAGCTTGTATGCTTCCTATTTCTACTCACAATGTGAAAGACTAGCAAACATTTCTTAGTCATTGTCATGAAACCTGAATGAAGGAAGAAATGATTTGGAGGACTTGAAGAGTGAGTAACATTTCAGGGACGCAGCAAATTTAGTGTGCAGAAAATCAGACCTTTTTTTAAAAAGAAAACCATGCAGAATCTGAGTAGTTTTAATTTCAGCAACACGTTTAAGGCATTTTTCTTTGCACAGATTGGTCATCTTTTATAGTGTTATGATTGAAATGTTTTAGAGACTAACGCAATTTCTCTGCTCTGCAGCTTTCATGTTGGCAACACAGTTGAACTCTCTTGTTGAGCAAGAACTATTGTCTAGCAACTGTATTTGCCAGATTAACCGATTCATTGTGAACACTCTGAAAGATGGGAGGTATGTCCTGTGTGTGTTTGTTTTGTTCCCAGCTGTATATTGTGTTATAGATTGGAGACTAATTTTTGAGCAGAGCGGTTCTCCAGATGTCAAACCCCAAAAAAAGGCAGTGATGAGCCTCCAAGAATTTATGGTGATTGAATGATACACTCAAGTGACTAAATATGGCAGCACAGGGAGAGAAAGGTAGAGTTATGTTTCAGAGCAGTAGAATTAAAGCAGAGTGAAGACTGATGCTTTATTCTTTGGTGAGTTTCTCTGCTTATAAGGTGAAAGTTGAGCCTGGAGCACCCCTGGCATCCCAGATGGTTTCCTGAGGTGAGAGTCAGGAGGGTGAGGAGAGTGCCAGAAACATGCACTCTGCCGCTGAGCCACACCCTAAAGCATCATTTTTAAAATTTTGATTAAGACATTGTGAGTTACAAAGTTATTCGTGATTGGGCTGGAGCGGTAGCACATCGGGTAGGGCGATTGCTTTGCACACAGCCGATCCGATTCCTCCGTCCCTCTCAGAGAGCCTGGCAAGCTACCGAGAGTATCTTGCCAGCACAGCAGAGCCTAGCAAGTTACCCGTGGCGTATTTGGTATGCCAAAAACAGTAATAACAAGTCTCACAATGGAGACGTTACTGGTGCCCGCTCAAGCAAATCAATGAGCAAAACTGGATGACAGTGACACAGTGATTCATGATTGAGAGCAGGCATACAGTGTTCCAGTACCAATCCCTTCACCATTGTCCACTTGGCCTCCACCAGTGGCATCTTTTTTATTTTACTTTTCTTTTTTTTAACTTTTGGGGTTTTTTTTTGTGTGTGTGTGCCATACCTGGCAGTGCTCAGAGCTCACTCCTGGCTCTATGCTCAAGTAATCACTCCTAATGGGGTTGTTGAGGACCATGTGGGATCCCAGGGATTGAACTTGGGTTGGCCACATGCAATACAAGTAAGTGCCTTACCTGCTATTCTATCTCTCTAGCCCTATTTTTAAAATTTGGCTAGTACTGGGGGCTCTACTCCCCCGAGGAATCATGTGTTGTTAGGCATCAGTCTTGGGCTTCTCACGTGCAAAGCATCCCTGGCAACATATACGTTTCCCTGCTCCTCCAAGCGTCACCAGGAGTAATCCCTGAGCACTGCAGGAAGTGGTCCCTCTCCTCTTCCTCTGTCCCCTCCCCCCAATAAAAAAGAGCCACTAGCTGGGGATTTAGCCCGGTGGTAGAACACATGCTTCACATAGATGAGGCCCTGGGTCAGTGCCCCTCACCAAAAATAAAAGAAAAATTCAAAATGGAGACTTTTCAACTTAATGCAGAAAAGATAGTTGATTAATGCTGAGCCAGGCCCACGGCTAGCCCAAGGGGCTGGAGTACATGCTGGGCATGTAGGGGGACCCTCAGCATCTCTGAGTGTGGCCCCCAGTTTAAAACATTTGATGCTGCCTCTTTTTTTTTTTTTAAATGTTTGAAGCTTTCTTTAAACACTGATTTACAAAGTTGTTTTTCATTCAATTGTTTTAGGTATTTAGTGTTCCAGTCTCACCTCCAGTGTGACCTTCCCTCCACCAATATCCCCAGTTTCCCACCCACCCCTCAGTTCTGCTCCCTTAGCCTGCTGCCCCTTTTTTCTGCAGTTTCAGGCACATCAGAAGGCCCGGACTGGAGCGATAGCACAGTGTGTGGGGAGTTTGCCTTGCATGCGGCTGACCCGTGTTTGATTCCTCCGTGCCTCTCGGAGAGCCTGGCAAGCTACCAAGAGTATCCCGCCCGCACAGCAGAGCCTGCAAGCTACCCGTGGCATATTCAATATGCCAAAAACAGTAACAAGTCTCACAATGGAGACGTTACTGGTGCAAATCATACCACTCGAGCAAATCGATGAGCAATGGGATTACAGTGTGACAGTGTGAGGATAGAACTGGAATCAGCCACATGCAAGGCAAGCACCTTAACCCCTGAAGAATCTGTATTGTGAGTTAGCAAATAATCTAAAGTGGGTCAGTATTTTTTTGTTTTTTTTCTTTTTTCTTTTTGGGTCACACCCGGCGATGTGCAGAGGTCACTTCTGGCTCTGCACTCAGGAATTACCCCTGGCGGTGCTCAGAGGACCATATGGGATGCTGGGAATCGAACCCAGGTTGGCCTCGTTCAAGGCCCCTACCAGCTGTGCTATTGCTCCAGCCGAGGTGTTTGTTTTTTTTTTTTTTTCTTTTGGGTCAGTATTTTTTTACCAGCTTTCTAAATTAAACAAAGGTCTTAAGATTATTTGTTTGGTGTTTTAGTTAAGATTTTCTTCTTATTTCATCCACTTAGTCTATTACTTACAGTGAATGCTTATTTAGATTTTCCTGTAGTTTATTACCTCACCTTTGCCTTTTTCATCACACTCTTTCCTTTTTCATTTGCTTTCACTTTTTGAAGGGCATCTCTTGGTGGGTGGCGCCCACAT
The DNA here is from genome assembly GCF_027595985.1 of Sorex araneus. Lineage (NCBI taxonomy): Eukaryota > Metazoa > Chordata > Mammalia > Eulipotyphla > Soricidae > Sorex > Sorex araneus. The sequence goes on along the minus strand of NC_073304.1, from coordinate 191,836,371 downwards.
CCAGCTGTGCTCAGGATTTACTCCTGGCTTTGTGCTCAGGGGTCACTCCTGGTGATGCTCAAGGAGTCATATGCTGTGCCAGGGATTAAACCCAGGTCATCTGCATGTAGGGCAAGAGTGTTACTCCCAGTATTATCTCTTTCACCCTAAAAAACTCTCTTATAAATTATAAGACCCGGGGCTGGAGCGATAGCACAGCGGGTAGGGCGTTTGCCTTGCACGCGGCCGACCCGGGTTCTAATCCCAGCATCCCATATGGTCCCCTGGGCACCGCCAGGGGTCATTCCTGAGTGTAGAGCCAGGAATGACCCCTGAGCATTGCCGGGTGTGACCCAAAAACCAAAAAATAAATAAATAAATAAATAAATTATAAGACCTAAGCAAAAGAAAAATAACTAATGCCATTACCCAAAAATAAATATTATTATTTTGATCATATTTTTCAAAGTTCCCCCCAAAGTTTTATTAATGAAAATGAATATTTATAAATATATTTTCTTGGGTAGGGGGGACATCTTTGAGAACTGGGTAGTGCCAGGGTTAAGGCACTTCCTTTGTATGTAGCAGATCCTGGTTCAGTCTCCAACATAGGAGACAGTCCCCCGCCCTGCTGAGAGAACCAGGAATAGTACTGAGCACTTCTGGGTGTGGCTCAGAGCACCCTCCTCCCCGCCAACCCCTCAAGAGAAAAAAAAAAAATTTGGATGTAGCTAAAGTATATGAGGGGGCTGGAGCGATAGCACAGCGGGTAAGGCGTTTGCCTTGCACGCGGCCAACCCGGGTTCGATTCCCAGCATCCCATATGGTCCTCTGAGCACTGCCAGGGATGATTCCTGAGTGCAGAGCCAGGAGTAACCCCTGTGCATTGCCAGGTGTGACCCAAAAAGCAAAAAAATAAATAAATAAATAAAATAAAGTATATGAGGCCCAGAGTTCTCCTGGCCCCACATGACTCCCTGACCATGGCTGGGAGTTACCTCCATAGCTGATGGCAGCAACAGGAAAGAAAGCCTTCACGATAGAGGCTTTTACAGTATTCCTTTTAACCTTATAGCAGTCTTCCTGTTGGAATGAGGGGTTTTTTGGGTCATGCGTGGCAGTGCGTGGTGGCAACTTCTGGCTTAGTGTTCAAGGAATCATGCGGTGCCAGGTGTCAGCCTGGAGCTGCTACATGCAGATTGTTTGTCTAGCAGACATTTTTGCATATCTGTAGATATGCCTTGATAGGGATTGTTTATAGCATTTCACTATTTAAAAATCATTTCACAAATGTCTCAGTATATATTCATAGATGTATCTTTGTGTGTGAGAGTATACCTTATTTATTTATTTATTTATTTATTTATTTATTTATTTATTTGTTTATTTGTTTATTTATTTATTTATTTAAATAAATTTGGTGGCCATACTCAGCTGTGCTCGGATTGTTTTTGGTGACTTTGGGACTATGTGGAGCCCGGGATTGAACCTGAATCTCCTGCATGCCAAGCATGAGCTCCAGCCTTTCGAATTACCTCTCCAGCCTCCAACTCATTCATTTGTTTTGGGGCTGCACCTGGCGGTGCTCTGGAGCTGCTTCTGTTTTGGTGCTCAAGGGTCGCTCCCAGGAGTGTGGGGGGTTTGACTGTGCGGTGCCAGGAGTGGAATCTGAACCTCCTGAAAGACCGTCTTTGGCTGTTTCCCCAGCCCAGCTTACAATGATTTTAATTAAATTGTACTTTAAATCAGCTTAAGCAATAACCCCCCCACGTACACACTGCAAATGTCCCAAGATTTATACAGCCCAGAAAGAATTAAATCACCATTTAGTGACAGCTATTTCAGATAATCTCTGAATGCTGATTCATCAATCACTCCTGAAAGGTAGAAATAATTGTCCTATTGTAATGATACACAAATGCTTTTCTTCCTCTCTCCTTTTACGAGTCATTTGGTGCGCAGCTGTTAGGTGGAGCTGAGCAAACTAGAGGTCTGCAGGGGAGAGGATGGCTGTGACTTTGACCCAGGTGTCAGAGCTGGGTTCTGGTATGAGCTAATGTGGGGTATCATCATGTGAGTGGGTGCAGAGAACATGTGTGGGAGAGGGTGGCCACGACCCAGTCAGGACTGTTGGAGCCAAGGTGGATGATGCTCTTGGATACTGAGCGAGCGAGTGAGGTGGGCATCGAGGGCATCCTGGGGGCAGGGGTGGCGGTGGGGACACACTGCGGGAGCCTGAGTGGGCAGAGGAGGGAATTCAGGCAGCATCAGGGATGTATCTGTGCCGGGAGTAGGGAAACCCAATGTGGGATGAATCAGAGCGAGTGTGGGGGAAGGAGGCTGCTGTGTATGGTGGGTTGCAGTGGCCTTGAGCTAGACCAGAACGTTGTAAGGTGGGTGTCCATGCATGCGACCTTGGGGGTTGCAGTGGATTGATTATATGCAGAGGGAAATTGGTCCATACGTTTATTGAGGACAGTTAGAATTGGCCAAGGAAGAAATTTATAATGTTGCATCAGAATAAACTCAAGACTTTAGATAGACTAAGTAAGAGGTAGATAGATGACGGATATGATTACTTGTGACTTAGAAGCTTTTTTGTTTATGTGTGGTGTTGGGGATTAAACCCAAGCTCTCACACATGCAAGGCAAGTACTCTGCCACTGGGCTGTATCCCAGCTGCTTAGCACTTACTTGGTTTCTGAGTGTTATTTTGTTTGCTTGTTTATGAATTTTGGGGTCCTGGGGCCACACCCTGCCGTGCTCAGGCATTACTCTGGCAGTGCTTGTGGGGGGTCATGTGTGCGGTGCCAGGTATTGGCGCCTGCTGCATGGAAGGCCAGAACCTTACCCTCACAGCCACCCCACAGTGTCTTGCCAGCTCTTCTGAAGACCGTTTTATGTGAAAAGGAACCAGATTCCTTGACGATGGCTTATGGTAGGCTTAAAAATTTCAAGATGATGTGGGACTGGAGAGTTAGAACCCCCGGTAACACTGTTGGTGTGACACTTACACACACACTGAGTAATGAGTTAGGAAACCCCTGAAATTTCATAAAACTGGAAGCCAGTGATAATCAAAAGAAAATTTGTATTGTTTAAGCAACATAGTAACTTTTTTCTGTTCCATGGTGTTATAATCTAAATTATATGATATAATGATATTACCTTTGTTCACATTTTTCCCCCTTAACAAAAGCTACCTTTTAAAAAAAATTATTTACTTTGTTATGCTTTTTGGGTCACACCCAGCAATTCTCAGGAATTACTCCTGGTTCTGCACTCAGGAATTAATTACTCCCGATGGTGCTCATATGGGATGCCAGGATTGAACCCGGGTCGGCTGTGTGCAAGGCAAACTCGAACGCTGTCCAATTGCTCCAGCCCCCTACCTTTTCTCTTTCTTTTTTTTTTTTTTCTCTTTGGGTCACACCTGGCAATGCACAGGGTTACTCCTGGCTCATGCACTCAGGTATTACTCCTGGCGGTGCTCGGGGAACCATATGGGATGCTGGGAATTGAACCCGGGTTGAACGCGTGCAAGGCAAACGCCTACCCGCTGTGCTATCACTCCAGCCCTCCTACCTTTTCTTTCTTAGTCTCTTGTTTCGCATCGTCTTTGACTTTATTTTTTGTCTTAGCCTTTTCACACAACTCCCAGGAAACCCTTTCTTGGCTCATGCTTTCCTCAGGCTGGATTCTCACAGTGTCTCTGCTTCCACCCCTTTCGCTTCCACCCACTCACGGTTGCTGTCCTCGCTTTCTGTCTTGCTCCTGGTTAATGTGGACAGCTCTCCAGACTCCATATTCATCCCGACTAGTGCACACCAGGTACAGTGCCTTGCCAGTCTGCTCACATGGGACCAATGGTTTCCTTCTGTTTCAGGCTGCCTTTGCTTGAATGATGTTTGCTGTCCATTTTTCTGTCCTTCAGGAAACGGTTAATGGGAGAGGGTGGACAGCTTTGCTGTGGTTAAGTTAAAAAATTTGGGCTTCATTGGGGCCGGAGCGATAGCACAGCGGGTAGGGCGTTTGCCTTGCACTCGGCCGACCGGGGTTCGATCCCCGGCATCCCATATGGTCCCCCAAGCACCACCAGGAGTAATTCCTGAGTGCAAAGCCAGGAGTAACCCCTGAGCATCGCTGGGTGTGACCCAAAAAGCAAGAAAAAAAAAAATTGGGGCTTCACAGGGGCCAGAGTGGTAGTACAGCAGTAGGGTACCCACCTTGCACGTGACTGACCCAAGTTCGATCCCCGGCATCACATATGAGCACTGCTAGACGTGATTTCTGAGCACAGAGCCAGAAATAAGCCCTGAGCCCAGCCAGGTGTGGCCCAAAAACCAAAATTTGGGCTTCAAGCTCTCTAGTCAGGGATAGAGTCCCACTCCTCAGTCTTTGCCTGTCCCCCCTCATGGTGGTCTCCCTTAGATTCTTTCCCTACCCAAAACCTGTGGACTGATGCCTGAGAGTATTTTCTTACACAGAAGTGATTTTTGATGGCTGTGCAGGGCTAGTCCAGCCACGGCTTATACATTGCTTTATGTGCTTATGCTGTTTTCTTCTGAAAAGTTGGCTACCAGGATTAGTGTTATGAGGTCAAAGATCATATGATTGGCAGGTTTCCCAGTTGAGATACTTGGGAGCATTATGTAAGAGTGCCTCTTTCAGGTACCGGAGCCATAGTTTCGAAGGTGGGGCGCTTGCCAGGAGTAAGCCCCATTATCGGATTTAACCCCAAAACAAAAAAGAAAAAGAGGAGAAGTGCCTCTTTTAGGGCCTTGCACTTCCCACCCACCCCAACACTCCTGGGTGTAGCCCCTGAGTAGGACTGGGTGTGCCCCAGAGTCCTCTGAGTGCTGCAGATGTGGTCCTGTTGGTCGCTGATGCTGCAGGGCCTAAATTCCTGGCATAGGAGTCGCCCCCATGTTCCTTGAACACCACTTGGGAGGGCCCCCAACCCATCGTAGCAAAGAGCGCCTGTTTCTTTCTTTTTTTTTTTTTTTTCTTTTTGGGTCACACCTGGCGATGCACAGGGGTCACTCCTGCCTCTGCACTCAGGAATTACCCCTGGCGGTGCTCAGGGGACCATATGGGATTCTGGGAATCAAACCTGGGTCAGCCATGTGCAAGGCAAATGCCCTACCCACTGTGCTATCGCTCCAACCCAAGAGCGCCTGTTTCTAAATTGGCAAACCCATATGAGCAGAAATGGGTCGGGGGAGATAGAGGGTGATCACCATTGGGAATAGGACTCTTGGGTTTCAGGTGACGAAAATGATTCGAAATTGGATTGTAGTGATGTGATTATTTTTTTACGAATGATATGTGCTCGCACACACTCGCACACATGCACACACACACACACACACACACACACACACACATGCTCACAGTCACATGAGCGAGCCTGTGGCTCTCCATCAGAGATAAGTGTTCTACCACTGAATCATGGAATTACATATTTAAAGGATGGTTCTTATGGTATGTAAATGCTATTTACATGTAGCTGTTACTTAAAAAGGCTGTGTTTCCCTTAACCTTGACAACACTCTGGCTACTATTATTATTATTATTGTTATTTTGCTTTTTGGGTCACACCTGGCAATGCGCAGGGGTCACTCCTGGCTCTGCACTCAGGAATTACCCCTGGCGGTGCTCAGGGGACCATATGGGATGTTGGGAATCAAACCCAGGTTGGCCTTGTGCAAGGCAAACACCCTATTCAATGTGCTATCACTCCAGCCCCTGGCTATTACTATTTTTAGAAAAGATTTCTGTTTATTTTGAAGACTTATTATAGTCTGTTTAGGGTGTCTCAAGATCAGTGTGAAAGTTGTTTTTCTAATGTAGTCAGTTCTCTTTTTCCTTTTATGGCTTCTGAATGTGCTATCTTGCTTAGGAAGTTTGCTGACCAGATATTTTAATATATTAGTTTTCAATTACTTGTGAAGATTATTCAGGTCAACTTTAGTGGATTGGGGAGATAGTACAGGGCTTAAGGCATACACCTGTGATGCCAGAATTCAAACCTGGGTCGCAGACTCTGCCAAATGCTAGGCAAGCACCTTTGTACTATAACCTCAGGCCCAAACTTCTGCAATTTTTTTTTTCTTTTTGGGTCACATCTGGTGGTGCACAGGGGTTACTCCTGCTCTGCACTCAGGAATTACTCCTGGCAGTGCTCAGGGAACCACATGGGATTCTGGGAACCAAACCCGGGTCAACTGAGTGCAAGGCAAACACCCTACCTGCTGTGCTATTGCTCCAGCCCCAACTTCTGCAGTTTTCAAGTAGCTTTCAAACATTGCATTCCTTGATTGTAAATATCTTAGTATGTATCTCAAAGATAAAAGCTCCTTTAAAAATACCTTTTTTATGTCTGGTATATCAAATATCCCATCTGTGTTCAGTCTCCACCCTTTCGTGTGTGTGCTTCTGTGTATAAATTCATATTTATTTGAATTTGGATCCAAAGTAAAATCCACACTATGATAGTCTTTAAGTTTCTTTGAATTCATTTTTTTTTCTCACTATTGAGGAAATCAGGTTGTTCCTCTCTATCCAAATGCATAGTTTCTCAGTTGAATAAACGGTTTACTATATTTTGGTTTGGGGGGGATTTTGGGGGTGGGAGGGGAACATGCCCAGCAGTGCTCAGCACTTACTCCTGGTTCTGTGCTCAGGGATCACTCCTGGGGCACTGGGGAACCATACATTGTGCTGGGAATCAAACCCAGTTTGGTTTCTGCCAGGCAAATGCCCTGCCTGCTGTATTATGGCCCCAGAACTCTTTGCACACGGCTGACACTGGGGATTGAGTCAGGATCAGCCATATGCAAATCAAGCACAGACCTTTGCACCCCCTCTCTGTGTGTGCATACAGATGTGTGTGGTTCAATTTCCGTTGCCACTACCCTAGTTTAGCCTCTCTGAGTTCTGTTGTCTCCCTGTCTCCTGAAGTGTTCCCTTCAGATTTCTTCTTCATATCGCAGTACTTTGTAAAGTGCAAGCTTGAGCATGACATTTTCATTTAAGTGTATGTTGAACAACAGCTTACAGACCAGTCGCCACATTAATAATGCATTGGGTGGGTACCTGCCCTTGCTGAAAGTACAATCAGGGAACCAGAGGAATAAATAGTATATAATTAAACATCTCAAACGGACATACAAACTGTATAATTCATAATTACATGGCAATACATGCTAATTAAACCTAAGGAAAGAGATTTGAAGGAAAGAAATCATATATAGAGAAGGAAGCCTAACAGACAGCTGATCTTAAACTAAAGATGAAGGTATTGTCGCTTAAGCTGATGTTTTAGATGAGAGCCAGAAAATGAGACTGCAGGAGGCAGGATGAGAGAAGACGGTTACAGTCAGAAAGCTGCCTCCAGGGGCTGCAGAGATAGTACAGAGGTTGGGGCAATTGCCTTGTGTGCATACGGCCCCTCGAATCCTGCAGGGTTGGCCCTAGAACAAAAAGCCAGAGGGCGGCCTATACCAGCGGTGTGTTGCCAGGAGAGGGTACATCGAACAGTCGGAGCAGAGCCGCAGAGACAGGCAGGTTGATTGGCAAGAGCTAGCAAGGCCAGACCGTAAAGGGGGTTACTTGCGGGGGCTGGAGCAATAGCACAGTGGGTAGGGTGTTTGCCTTGTACATGGCCAACCCGGGTTCGATTCCCAGCATCCCATATGGTTCCCTGAGCACCACCAGGGGTAATTCCTGAGTGCAGAGCCAGGAGTAACCCCTGTGCTTCGCCGGGTGTGACTCAAAAAAGCAAAAAAGAAAAAAAAAACAAAGGGGGTGACTTGCAGCCTAGAGTCGCTGGGAGGTTATTGAAAGGTTTTTTTTTTTTTGGTTTGTTTGTTTGATTTTTTCTTTTTTGGGTTGCACCCCGTGATGCACAGGGGTTACTCCTGCCTCTGCACTCAGGAATTACTCCTGGCAGGGCTTGGGGGACCATATAGGATACTGGGAATCTAACCTGGGTTGGCTTCGAGCAAAGCAAACACCCTACCCACTGTGCTATCCCTCCAGGGTTTTAATCAGAGTTTAAGATCAGTCAAAGGTCTGTAAATTTCTGGATAATAATTTTTTTATGCGGGCTGAGGGGGGCACACCTGGTGGTGCTCAGGGCATACTCCTGCCTCTGAGTTCAGGTATCATTCAGAGGGACTCGAGGACCATCATGGGGTTCCAGGGATCAATCCCAGGTCAGCCGTGTGCAAAACGAGCACTACCCGCTGTCCTGTCACTCCAGTCGTAGATAATAAGTACATTTGAAAAATCTGATCATACTGGTTTTCACTGGTAAAAGGTAATTATTTAGATAAGGATATTTCTGAAAACATCCTTTTGTTGTGTCATATATTCTTGTGTTTAATAATTTAAATTCTTATCATGCCATTTGTTCCTTGAAGATAGGTATATAGTGAGGACACTGCATTTTAATTAAGGAACTAGATGATAATGAAAACTCAGCAATCATAAAAGCCTTGATAATGATGCAGTGAAATGTTAAGGGAAATATTTATGTAGGCATTGATATCATGCGTTTCTCGAGTTATTCAGTAATGAAAAGCAGTTGACATAGAGAAATATCTATCAAAATGATTATTGGGGGAAAGCTTTTTTAAATAGCTTATTTGAAAGACTTGTAAATTTATTTTGTCTAACTTGTTTCTATTTTCTTGCCTATGTAGGAGAGTCATTATTTTGATGGAGTTAGAGGTTTTAAAATCTGCTGAAGCCGTTGGAGCAAAGATTGGCAACCCAGTACCTTACAATGAAGGTAAAATTCTTTTTGTAACTTGGAGCCCTCAGTTGAACACCCTTAGAAAATTGAAATTCTGCCTTTTGGATTCAAAGGCAGATTGATTTTGATTTTTAATCTTAATAAAGCTAGTGACTGGGGGTGGGGTGGGGCTAGGAACCAGGCTCTTCTGTTTTATTTAAGTACTGAAGAAATGATAGTAGAATCCCATGAAGGCAAAAAGCACTCCTCTGTTGATCTGCGCCTGTAACACTGGCCCTTGTTGGCCAGATAACAGTGTTGGGGGTAGGGAAACTTCATGCTCAATGGTTGAATTCTCTGTGGACAATTCAGCTCAGGTGTGGTGCTGTCTGGACTTACTTGTTCCTGTAAGGTAAAGGCTCGGTCCCAAAAGACTGTCTCCCTCCTTTTTTCCACTCCTCTCACTTTGACAGCCAGTTCCAAGTCAAGACTGACCCCGTGCTTCTGACCAGCTAGCTGTAAATGAGAGGAGAGCCTCCCCACTCCCACACCCCACACACACACCTCCTCTTCTGGTTTGCTTAATTTTCTGGAGCAGCCTAATTTGCTGGAGCAGAACTTGAGAAGCAATTCACTTCCAAGAATAACCGTTTGTTGTGACTTGGAATCGGCCACCTGGAAGTGATGCTGAGGACAAAGGGGCGCAGAGCTCCCATGCGCCCGGGTGTAGCACCCACCTAGCCCCTCCACCTATCTGCCTACTCAGAAGCTCTCTGAACCTCATCCTTTTGCTGTCCATTGCTGGTGTCCCGTGGGTCTGCACTCACTTTATTTACCTTTGTTTTTTAGTTCAAGACATGTCCCTTTCCTCCCTTTTTTGGCGTGGGGGGTCACACCTGGCTGTGCTCACGATTTACTCTGCACTCAGGGATCACTCTGGTGGGATTCATAGAATAATGAACTCTATGCTGCACTGAGCTTTCAACCCTTTGTGTGTGAGGCCTTTCCTGCCATTACCACCGCACTGCCCCAACCCCCATTTTTCTTGTTCTTTCCTTTTTTTTAAAAAATTTATGTTTGAGGGGCTCTTTCTAGCAGTCCTCGGGAACCCTGGGTCGGTTTCCAGGAATACTGACCTGACAGTTTGGTGCTCAGACCCAGACAGGGGTGCTGGGGGCAGAGTGGCCATTGAACTCGGAATGATTTTAAGGGACACACTCCATCCCTTTGAACTGCTTCTGGCCCCAGTGGGCTTTCCCACTTTGCCACTGTTGCGATTGTGATGACCAGGGATGACACTTAGTTTTGCACAGCCTATGATCACACGCCTTTGGTTGTTTTGCACACCTGGTGGCTGGAGGCCACGCTGTGTAGCTGTGGTGCTGTATATTCTACCTGGGTGACTGTGATGCTCAGACTTGTGCTCACCAGGGTTAGACTTCCTGGTCATGGCAGTCGGGTATCTCTTAATTGCAGTGCTCACTGGGGATCACACCCCGCTTGGTGTTGGTGTTTAGACACACCCGAGAACAGTGTAGCTGGCAGTCCCAAAGCAGCCAGGTGTGAAAGCAGAGCCACCAGCGTGGCGCTCGGGCTGAGTTCCCAGCTCTGCGCTTGCGGTGCTGGCACTCGAAGCCCCTGTGTGTCCCTTGGGGGCTCTCCTGCTCACACTTGGCTCCTTGGCACAACCACGTGCCTCTTGGGCGGCCAGGGCAGTGGTGTTGGAAATATTTCCCCTCTTGGGCCGGAGAGATAGTACTTGCTGGGTGTGACCCAAAAATCCAAAAGGAAAAAAAAGAGATTAATACCATGTACACTATCTTCTTTTTTGTCCTTCATTTTAAGATTGACTGCCTCGAGTTGAACCCAGGGCTTTGCACGTGCCAAGCCTGTACTCTTGGCTTCCTCTGCCTCCCTCCCTCCACCACCTCCCTGTCCCTCCTTCTTCCATCTTGTTTCTCCTCCACCCCCTCCTCTGCATTCTCTCTTCTTCGCTTTTCTGGGCTGTGCCCACCAAGGACTGTGTGGTGTGCCCCGGATCAAACTTGGGTCAGCCACAGGGAGGGGGGCCGGTTTGGGCCATTCCTGGCTCTGTGTTCAGGTGTTATTCGCAGCAATGCTGGAGACCACATCATTGACCTCGTTCAAGGCTAGCACCTTAACCCGGTGCCCCGGCCCCGTCTTTTTCTCTTTGCACCGGGGCTGCTCCTGACTGTAGTCAGCACGGCCTGTTAGCTCAGTGCTTGGGCCTGACCATGCAGTACCTTTCCAGCTCTCGGCTGCTCCAGTGCCACCCCTACTACAGCCCTGTGCAGCTGGGTACCAGACTCAGGGCTGCAAGCAAGCCAGGCCTATGTTCCACTTAGATGAGTTATCCCCTGGCCCTTTGCCTGCTTTTTAAAAGTGTCAGCCTGGAGATACTTCGAGATCTTCCTTTTTTGAAAAAGAAGAAAGAGTTTTAGAGTTCTGTTTTGTGGCTGTTTCATATTTGAACAAGTCCTTTATTGACAAATATTGGCAGGTTTTCGAACTGTGTCTATTAAGGGTGCTGTCATAGGGCTAGGGAGAGAGCTGGGGAGAGAGCCCTTCACTTAAAAACAAAATTAAAAGGGGCTGGAGCGATAGCACAGCGGGTAGGGCGTTTGCCTTGCACGCGGCCGACCCGGGTTCGGATCCCAGCATCCCATATGGTCCCCTGAGCATGGCCAGAAGTAATTCCTGAGTGAAGAGCCAGGAGTAACCCCTGTGCATCGCCGGGTGTGACCCAAAAACCAAAAATAATAATAATAATAATAAAAACAAAATTAAAAAAGTAAACAGTTGTAATATATAACTGTATACACACGCAGGTAGTTGAGGTTAGGACAGAGATGAAGGGTTGAAAGAGAAATACCTTAAGAAATAAGAGTCAGAAGTCTGTAACTAGGGAAACAGTTCCTTTGTCTCCATACACGGTTTCACAGAAGCCACCTCCACTTCAGGGTTTGGTAGAGTGTAGAGAAGCCAGAGGCTTTGCTGCTCAGGATTATTTGCTGTTGAATTTCATTCTGTTCAGTTCAGTACCACATTGTTACGTGGCCCATGGTGTAAATGGCTTTTGTTGAGGTGACTGCAGTATCTTTCAGAGAAAGCACCTTACTGCCCATGGTGAAAGCAAGCTGTCATTAGAGGTAGAGAACCAGAGTTGGAACCTAAACCTGTGATTGGACCAGGCGACCAGTAACATCCATGGCTAGATCCAGCTCAGGGAGGAGAGGTGGAGGAACGCCAAGCTCTGTATGTAGGTGGTGGTATATGGCACTAGTACCACACTGCATAATGATACTTAAATAATCTGAGGCAGATGAGAAATAAAGCTTCAAACAAGTCCTGTCTCATTCACTGTTAGATGATTTTAGATTTTTAGTTTATACCACTATTTTTTGCCAATGTATATTTTATTGGTTATATATATTTCATGTACCTAAACTATTTCTGATCTTTTAATTAGACTTAAAGTCTTTTTTTTTTTTTCTTTTTGGGTCATACCCAGTGATGCACAGGAGTCACTCCTGGCTCATGCATTCAGGAATTACTCCTGGTGGTGCTGGGGAGACCATATGGGATGCCGGGGATCGAACCCAGGTTGGCCACGTGCAAGGCAAACGCTCTACCCACTGTGCTATCACTCCGGCCCCTAGACTTAAAGTTTTGACAACATACTTACTCAGCTTTACTCCAATTGAGAGGTAGTCGTTGGAGCCTTTTCAGCCTGATTCTGTCCATTTCTGCCAATAGGAAATTGTAATTATTAAATTAGCTGTAGTTGTTTTGATTAAAGTGTTTACTAGTGGAAATTAGGGTGTGTTGGATTTTTTTAATTACTCCATTCCATTGTCTGTTAGCTAATTTTGCTCAGCTGATGACTCATGTACCACTTATAGCTGTAACAGTGGTAGAATAACGGGTGTAAGTATGAGTAACTTGATCCTCCACAGTCTGCTTTTAAATGTCCCTCCTAAGTCAGAGCCAACCATAAATACTTGGCTCGTTACAAAAGCTGTAAGAATCATGACCTTCGGGCTGGAGAGATAGTCCGGTAGGTAGAGTCCTTGCCTTGTATGTGCTGGGCTGGGTTAAATCCGAAGCACTGTTTGTGGTCCCCTGAGCCCTACCAGAAATGATCCCTGAGCACTGCCAAGATGTGGGCGCTCCACTCTCTAAAGAAAGAACCATAACTGTAGTCAATCTTTTTTTTTTTTTCTTTTTGGGTCATACCCGGCCATACACAGGGGTCACTCCTGGCTCATGCACTCAGGAATCACCCCTGGCGGTGCTCAGGGGACCATATGGGATGCTGGGATTCGAACCCGGGTTGGGCGCGTGCAAGGCAAACGCCCTACCCGCTGTGCTATCACTCCAGCCCCACTGTAGTCAATCTTATTGGAATGGTTTGACTTGCAGGTAGCACTTAAAATTAGTAGGAATTGAGTCTCGGCATTATTTTCCAGGGGTTTAGTTTTAGATTTTACTTTGTTTAGTAGCCACACTTGGCGGCGCTCAGGGGTTACTCCTGACTTTGCACACAGGAATTACACGTTGCAGTTCTCAGGGGACCATATGGGATGCTGAGGATTGAACCAGGGTCAGCCGTTTGTAAGGCGAATGTCCTACCTATCCACTGTACTGTTTGGTTTTTTTTTTTTGTTTTTTGTTTTTTGTTTTGCTTTTTGGGTCACACCTGGCGATGCACAGGGATTACTCCTGGCTCTGCACTCAGGAACCACCCCTGGCGGTGCTCAGGGGACCATATGGGATGCTGGGAATCAAACCCGGGTCGGCCGCGTGCAAGACAAACGCCCTACCCGCTGTGCTATTGCTCCAGCCCCTGTACTGTTGTTTAATTTCAGCTTTTAGCAAGATTTTTGGAGGCCAGAGTGATTGGATAGTGTATAGTTTGCTGGCCTTGCACACAACAGACCTGTGTTCGATCCCCAGCATCCCATATGGTCCCCTGAGCACTGCCAGGACTAATTCCTGAGCACAGAGCCAGAAGTAATCCCTGAGCATCGCCGGGCATGGCCCCAAAACAAAACAAAGCAAAAACCAAAAACATAAGGGATTTTTAGTTATAGGCCAGTTTCAGCTCTTGCGGACAGCAGCTGTGTGTGTGTTCTGATATGAAGGGCAGTTGTTGCTGGAACACAACCAGGATGCCGTCTCTATCAGAGGGCTGAGGAATAAATAAAACAGTGCATTATCTTCGTACCTGAATACACTGAAGAAAAGAAAAATGACTGTGGGGCCAGAGAACTAGTACAAGGGTCCAGGTGTTTGCCTGGCTCGCAGCCAATCCGGTCCAGATCCCCAGTACTGTCTATGGTATTCTGAGCACTGCCAAGGGGCACTCCTGAGCTCAGAGCCAGGATTAGTGCCTGAGTCCTATAGGTGTCACCCAAACCCCCTGCTCCTGCTCTTCCCCACAGTGATGTCATTGGGCCGGGGTTGGGACCCCGTGGTAGAACACATGCCTGGTGTGTGTGACACGCTGGATGCAATTCCTAGCAATGAAAAAAAGAAAGAATAACCATTACTAACCTTTCTACTATAGGGCCCACTTAGAGTCGTATTAAATATATTGTGCCTTATTGAATTTAAGCCAGTGATGGTTAAACTGTACCATCGTGTTAGTTACTGCTGAAAAGAAATCGGGACTCACTCTCTCTTCGGGCCTGTGTTCTGCCTTGGACACGTTTTGCTCGCCTGCCTATTTCCACTCTGGAGAAGCCTGTGTTCTCTCTTAACACACGTCTCTCTCTTTTCTCCCCTCACATCTTTCTAAGTAAGCTTCAACAAAAACTACCTTGCTTCACCAAAAAGAAAAGAAAAGAAATTGTAACCCATTTGTTTGCTAAAACGGTGACCTTAGGCTAGGTAAATAGGTAACTTTTCCAACCGTTGCTATTTTCCTGTGATCCTCCTCCTTCCCTTTCTCGTCGTTATGGGTCTCATTACCTGGGCGCTTGGGGAGGTGCGTGCTCGGGGATCCCTCTCCTGTGCTCGTGTACACCTTGGTCGCGGTGCTTGCTGGGAGCTGCTGTCGTCCTCATACACACTCATATACTTCATGGCCACGGTCCGTACCTGCTGGGAGTTGCACCCCTTGTTGTGCTGTTACACTCTCTGGCTGCAGGGAGGCCAGAAATAACTGCTTGCCCTGCCAGGGATCCCAGACAGCCGAGCCGCTGGGATCACACTCGGCCCCTGTGGTGACACGGGGGATTACATTTGAGATTTTTATGCTTGCCGGGCAGATACTCTGAGCCACTCAGCTGTTTCTGTGGGCTCCCAGGCCATTTTATACGGCGCTTTGTAAATTCAGAGATAATGGAAACGCAAAGACCCACAGTCATTGCCAATAATCGGGGTTCTTTTTTTTGCCTATGGAAATACGGTCTCTCGAATTTTCCATAGGGAGAGCTAAAGAATACACAAAACCCTATTTAACCTTTTTAATTTTATGCTAAATTTATTTCACTCCAATGGCACAGTTAGCTCTCATTTAGTTGCACCAGTTAAGCGTAATATTGGCAGAAGGAAATGAAATCGGTGTATAATGTGCCCGGTTGACTTAGGGCCCTGGATGAACCCAGCAGGAACTAAATCCGGTCACTGGAAAAGACCAAGACAAGGGGGCAAGCAGCATTTGCTGCAGTGCTCACCACGTCTGTTCTGTTCGCAGGCTCTCTAGGAAACGGCTCCAGCTGCTGGTGTGCCTCAGGCAGCCTTGGGGAACGGCCCAAATTACGCTGACTTCTGCTTTTTTGTGGCCATCGTGAAGGCAAAATCAAATTCCATGCATCTATCTTAAAGTTAGGTGTATTTTACAGCTTTAACACTTTGTCATTGGTAGACCGGGTGAAGGGCAAATTAACTCTCTGATGCTAGGCCGTTTGTTTCTGCTTGAGAGACACGTTCATTTCCCCTCTTTCCTTTTTAATCTTCCTGTTTTCCTTAACGCACCTGCCTCTGAACTCCATTCTCCTCTCCCTGCTGTGACAGTTCACTAGCACTTCACGGCAATGAAGGCTCTTTCAGCTATTTTCCACTAACCAGTTGCAAAATAAGGTTGCTTTGTTTGGGAGGGAAAGGGTGGAATTCTTTCTTAAGGTCTCCTTTTCCTTTGAAGCAGGAGCACTTCAGAGACAATTGAACTGCTTTTAGGTTTTTCTTACCACCCAGCTTTTTTCCTGATAGTCCCTGCCGTGAACACACAGTTCTGTTGATGACATCGATTTGTTGCTATGGAAATAGTGGCAGTGTCACAGATCCAGCCCAGTGACTTTACTTCAGGTTCATGCAGGAGAAATAGGCCAGACTTTAGGGGAGAACCTCATTAAAACTGAAAGCTATCAATTATAAGCAGGTGAAAGGTAAATGGAGCCAACCCTTTATGTACTGAAAACAAAAGTGAACCCCTAGCAAATTTCACTGTGTGTAGTTGAATCCTCTGCATGAAGCCTGACCCTTGCGAATCTTTGACAAATAAGAAAATTAGACTTTCTCCGGAGTATTTTCACCTACTTAAGTTTAAATCTTTAATCCACATTATTTGCATTAAAATGAACTTTCTCTTTTGATCCCAGGACACGCGCAGCAGCAGCAGCAGCAGGCTGCTCCCCCCCCAGTTTCAGCAGCCAAGCCCCCTGCCAGCATGCCCCCACAACCAAATGAGAATTCGGGAACAGGTAAGATGGCCACATAAGAAATGTCAGGCGTTTGAGTGATACTTGAAAATTTAATGTAGAACTAAAGGGAGTTTGCAAAATTCCATTCATGGGGCCAGAGATACTAGTGCAGCGGGGAGGGTGCTTACCCTGCATGTAGTCGACCCGCATTCGATCCCCAGCATCCCATGTGCTCCCCCGACCACTGCCAGGAGTGATTCCTGAGGACAGAGCCAGTAGTAACCAGGTAGTAACCAGTGAGCATCGATGGATGTGGCCCCAAGGCAAAAAAAAAAAAAATTCCATTCATGATCGTTTTCTTTCTTGCAAAGAATTCTTCCAATTTGGGTGTTCAGGCCACCTGCGGACTATTCCCAAGGATACTCAGGCCACCCAGGCCTGGTGGCTCAGTGCCAGGGACCACACCCGGTGTTGCAGAGGACCATGTGGTGCCCGGGTTTGGGCTCAGGCCCCAGTGACTGCAGATCCAGCCCAGTGACTTTACTTCAGGTTCCCGGGCTCTGTGGCTCTGACTGCTGCACTCTCTCCTCAGCCCTCTTCCAGATTTTATTGTAGAGTAAGTGACTGAAGTGAAGTTACAGTCTTTTAAAGATACTTACTGTGTCCTTTCTAAACATTAGAGCGATGTACTATTATTCTCTGAAGACAACTTATCTTGGACTTTCCTATACCTTGGTTTTTATAACTCCTGACTGGACTCAACTTACCTTTTTAATTTGATTTGATTTGATTTGGGGGAGGCACACCCAGCCGTGTTGAGGGGCCACACCTTGCACTGCTGAAGTTCCATATGCAGTGCCAGGACTCAGCTGCATGTAAGGCAAGTGCCTTGACTTCTGTTCTCTCTCTCTCCAGCCCGATACAAATTTTGTTTGTTTGTTTATTTTGGGGTTACACCCGGCATTGCTCAGGAATTAGTCCTGGCAGTTCCTCTTGGAGAACCATATGGGATTCTGGGAATTGAACCTGGGTCTGCTATATGGAAGGCAAGTGCCCTACCTGATGTACTACAGCTCTAGTGCCCCGCCCCCCCCTTTTTTTTTCATAGGGACCACACTCAGTGCTGAGATGCCCAGGGGCCACACCAGGAGAGACTGGGCCTAGCAGCACTGTCCTTGAGGGCCACCAGGGCCTTCTGGTGCCAAGGATCAAACTTAGGGTTCCTGGCCCCAGTAGCCTCCGTGCCTGCTGGCTGTGGCATGAGGTACCCTGAGTTTGGGAAGTTGCCACTGAAAAATTGGGATTTTTTGGATTGGTTGGGGGTTTTTTTTAGAGGGCCTTTTTTTTTTTTCTGTCACAGCTTCACAGACACTACCTCCTGTCCTATTAGTTTCTATTTTTCAATGCTAAGGTTCTAAGAAAAGTTAGGTTGACGTCACTAATATTTCAGGACACAGGACTTTTTCCTCCCTGGGTTGAGCTGTTTTATCTTCCTTGCAGTATCTCTCTTCTGTCTTCCTTTAAAGTAGGTCTATTTATACACAAATCTTAAATTATTGTTGAAGGGAGTTGGTGACATAGAGATCTTAAAATGGTAAATAATAGAAAAGTGATTTTTTTAGGCTGAGATACATATTGTATGTTAATATTATCCTGCTCCCTCCAACCCCCGCCCCCAGATTATTTTTCCAAAAATCTCGTCTGTCTTCAGCTTCCATTAGGAAGTATGTGCACACTCGTATTTTACAAGGCACATGTGCTTCCTTGCATAATCTTAAGGTAATTATTTACTACTGTGTATCTGTAGTTGTCTCTCTTGATGCCCCAGCTAAAATAGAAAATTTTAAGATCTGGGACAGTCTGTGTATATTTTTACAAAGTGCTACAAATACCTAGAATAGTGTGGTACATACTGCAGAAACTCAATAAATAAATGCTGGATAGTAGTAGATGTGTGTTTCTAGCCAAATTTCATTCCGAAGAAATGTTGAGTTTAGTAAATACGAAGTCGCGGGACTAGATTATATTCTCTGAACTGGGAAATTGAAATTTTACCGAAACGGTGTGCATATCAAGGAGCCTGTCTTCAATGGCCTGCTCTCTCCACGCGCAGACAGGCTTAGGAGACAGGGGTCCCGGTCACCGGCCAGCGTTTGTCTTGAGCCCCAAACTGATTCTCCCATAGGCTCTATTCTACACTTTTCAGTTTTATAGACCCCTTGACACCTTGAAGACTGGATTTCCTGGGCAGGGTGTTTTGAGGTAACTTGAGGGGGGGAGGGTGGTCCGAGCCCCAGGGTGTCACACGTGCGGGCAGGTGCTCTCCCACTGCCTCTCTGCCTGAGGACACATGAGGGGACAGCTTCGTGACGATTTCCCTCATCTCATGGTTCATCTCCTGTGCCCTTGCTTAGTGTTCATTCCTTTTTTGCTTTCTTGTTTTTGGACCACACCCAGGTGTGCTTCGAGAGCTGCGTCTGACTAGGTGCTCATGAGTTGCTGTTGGTAGTGCTGGCGGGTGGGCAAGGGAGTGGTTTTGGGAACAAACCCAGGGCCTCACACGTGCAAGGCAAATGCTCCACCACTGAGCCATCCTTGGCCCTTTGCTTTTTTTCCTTATGTATCTAGTGGTGTGCCATCTATGTTACCAGTCTAAAAGATTGGTTTTGGTTTTTGTTTTTGGGCCACGCCCAATGATGCTCAGGAGTTATCCCTGGCTCTGCACTCAAGAATTACTCTTGATGGTGCTCGGGGAAACCATATGAGATGCCGGGGATCAAACCCGGATCAGCCATGTGCAAGGCGAGCGCCCTACTTGCTGTACTATTACTCTGGCCCCTGATTTCCACCCCACCCCACCTGAGTCCCCCCCTCCCCGACCAGTGCTAGATAGAAAAAAAAAATTAAGAAGGTTGTACGCCTGCTTCATTATTATCTTAACCCAGCAGGGTGTTACTGTTCTTGGTTTTTATTTTTCCCATCAAGAATATTACTCATTTTGACATCGGCAAACGTGATGGTGAATTCCTGTGTGCTCAGCTTCCAGATTAGATTGCTTTTCTGCCTTCCTGTTTCCATTTCCATTTGATGTCCTATGTTCTTGGCTATTGAAAAGGAAAAACTTATTTTTTTTGTTTTGTTTTGTTTTGTATGAATTCACCAGTGATAACTCAGTAATTTAGTTATTACAAAGCTTACAGAATTTAAGTAGAATTATGATTGTCCTCTCTGTTTGTTTCCCCAGGCTCCCTTGCCACCAAAGCATCTGGTGCCTCCAAAATATTTGGAAAATCCGGAGGATCCAGCGTAATGAGCACGCCCGGGGGCACCCAGGCCAAGGTGGTGCCCATTGCCAGTCTCACACCGTACCAGTCCAAGTGAGTGATTCCAGAGTATACTTTCACAGTTTCAGAGGTTGTTGTGGGCTTTTGAGTTACTTATATGTGGAATTCGAGAGAATCACCACACGCAAAATGGGTTTTCTCCTTTTGGGGGGTGGGATGGGGTGAGCAGCCCCCTGTGGTGCTCAGGAACTACTTCTGGCTCTGTGCTGAGGGATCACACCTAGGGCTGGGGGACCATCTGGGTGGTGTCGGCCGCATGCAAGGCAAAGTACCTTAACCCCTGTATCTCTCTAGCACTCTCTTTCTCCTTAGGGGAGAATGGGCACAAATTTTAGGAACCTAGAAGCTTCTTATAAAGACCGCTTTATTGCATTTTCCTTTGGTGGTCACCGACACCAGGCTTCATAACCCTGTGTTTATATTCAGTGTTTTGTAGAAATGAGACAGAAATTTGACACCAATTATATCAGTTCCCATAATTGAAAATAATGGCAAAAACAATTGCTGGTATGACTGCATTTTCTACCTAAGAACTTTTCATTAAGGGGATATTGTTGCCTTGGTGATCTTTTTTTTTTTTTTGGAGAAGGGAGAGAGTTTATAAATTTGCTTATTTGACAGGAAGATGAGTTTGTGAGAAATCACTTGTAGTTTTACTATTTGCTTATTTTATAAACTGTCAAACCTATATGTCCCCTTGGAGTTTTGATGAGCTGGATTAAGACACAGCTGACACTGAAAAATGGAAGACACTTAAGAAAGGCTTTAGCAATACGATAGGATTTCTGATCTCATCCATGCAAGACTTCAAACACGAGTGTGATCTGTTTGGTTTTTAGGTGGACTATTTGTGCAAGGGTTACCAACAAAAGTCAGATCCGCACCTGGAGCAATTCCCGAGGGGAGGGGAAGCTTTTTTCCCTGGAACTAGTGGATGAAACTGTGAGTATTTGGCAGGTGGAGAGATGGGAGTAGTTAACGCCGAGGGGTAGCGGGCTCATCTGAACCTGTAGATCTGGGGCTGGAGCCATAGCACAGCGGGTAGGGCGTTTGTCTTGCACGTGGCCAACCCGGGTTTGATTCCCAGCATCCCATATGGTCCCCTGAGCACCGCCAGGGGTAATTCCTGAGTGCAGAGCCAGGATTAACCCCTGTGCATTGCCAGGTGTGACCCAACAAGCAAAAAAAGAAAACCTGTAGATCTGTGAGATGCAAGAGCTCACCTCTGAGTTATAGGCCGGAGCGGAACCTGCTTGTTAACTGTTTTTTGTTTTCCCCCTTCCTTGTGGTCCTCAAGTGTTATTAAGGACAAAGGATAAAGGTCATACATAAAATTCTTGCTCTTTGGCAATAGCACTTACAGGAGCTCGTGCCTGAGTGTCTTTCTGTGCCTTCCAGACACCAGAGTGGACACCAGAGACGCTCTGTTGGACTTGCTGGCAGCCTCGGTGGAAGCCATTAGGATGGGACGTTGCTTATGTGTCCAGGAGAGTTTGGGGAGCAGCGGCGCCCGGGGCAGGCCTGATACGGGAATGCTGTTACGGGGGTTGCTCCGGGCTGTGCAGACACTTGACTTCAAAACCAATACACGCTGCAAAGGCAAAATCTCCCAGTTGAGGAGTATCTAAAAAGGCTTGTCAGCCGTTTCTCTGGTTTTCATCGGTTGGTTTTGGTGTGGGGGCTGCACCCGGCAGCGTGGGGGTCCGTTCACAGCTTGTTGCTCGGGTGCTCCTGGCAGTGCTCAGGAGCGAATCAGCATCTCCAGCATGCAAAGTATGGGCTCACCCCTTGGAGCACTCACTGGCTTCTCTGTCCTCGTATTTCAGGGGTGGGGGGCTGTTTCATTTGTTTTGTTTTGTTGGGTTTCTCAAAGGTTACATAGGAGTCTCCGCATCCCCTCCAATTCAGTGTTTCTGGACCAGCTCAGCCGGCCGTTTCAGTGCAAGGGCCCTGCGGTGCTGGGGGTTACCCAGGAGTATTCAGGGGTCCTCATGGCTGCCCACAGCACTTTTTATTTATTTTTTATAAATTTGTTTATTAAATCACTGTGAGAGCAGTTACAAAGCTTTCGGGTTTAAGACTCGGTCATACAATGATGAAACACCCGTCCCTTCACCAGTGCACATTTTCCACCATCAAAAACCCCAGTATGCCCCCTACCCCACCTCTCCCCCTACCTGTGTAGCAGATGACTTCCACATTACTCTCTCTCTACTTAGATTACATTCAATGTTTCAACACCTGACCTACCATTTTTATTTGGGATTTTCCCCCAACACTTAGACCTGCCAAAAAGGCAACATTAGACAATTTGTTTTCTATTGCTCATTATGAATAGCATGTGATGTTACGACTGCGCAGTTTTGGAATTCTGAAATTTTAATTAATTAAATCTGGAGGGCTTTCTGCCAAAAGCCACTGGGTTTTGAGTTTCACTTGTTTATCTCTGGGATCATGGCCGTTAAGCAGCTTGATCAGTAGCCGGAGGGACCATTCGTGGGTGGCGACTGGGGGGGTCTCGCTGGGGTGGGGGGAGGACAAGGGCCGGCTCCACCCCCATCCCATGCGTGTCTCGTCAATGCTAGCCCATACCTGACTGTCCAGTGGCCTCTGGAAGATGGCGGCCACCAAGCTGCCAAGGGATATAGGCGGAGGGATGGCACCTTTTCCCACCTGGGGTGGCCCGGCACCATTACCTAATGCGAAGTCCAGACGCATTGCTGCCGAAAGCCGCTGGGTTCTGAGACACTTGTGTGTCTCTGGGATCTTGGCCGTTAAGCAGCTTGATCAGTAGCCGGAGGGACCGTTCGTGAGCGGCAACTCCTACAGCACTATGTGGGGAACCATGAGGTGCTGGGAACTGGCTGAGGTCAGGCACATTTAAGCCCTATTCCTAACCCCAGTACTTGCTCTCCCTCCCACGTGCTCTTTGTTCTTGGGGAGTGCTGGAGTTAACCCTGGGATGTTAACACACAAGATATTTGCTCGACTACTGAGCTATAGCTCCAGCCCCACCGCATTTTGTTTATGATTCCTAATAAGGACTTGATTCTTTGCAGACTGCTGTATATTTCCTTTCTTATTCAAACCGCTAAGAGGAAGAGAAAAATAGATGGTTGGGTTTTGGTTTTGGGAGATGGAGTAATAGCCCGACTGTATTGACTAGTTATCAGATCCTAGGTTTTTTAACCTAATATTGATATTATCTGTCAGCAGGTGAACATTTTAGCCATTTAAATTTCTGAGCCCTCTGTAGCATTTTGACTGATGGAAATGTAACAGTGAAAATCAAAAGCACAAGCAACTTGAAAACATGACTTATTCTAACATTTTTGGCAGCAGCTCTGGAGATGAGGTAATTCCTCCTGACGAACAAAGATGTAAGGGAAGCTGGTGACTCACTGGCTCATTGTTTTCTTGTGGGTTTTTGTCGTGCCCCTCGGTATTCAGAAGTGTTGTATTTTTTTTTTTCTTTTTGGGTCACACCCGGCAATGCACAGGGGTTACTCCTGGCTCTGCACTCAGGAATCACCCCTGGCCATGCTCAGGGGACCATATGGGATGCTGGGATCCGAACCCGGGTCGGCCTCGTGCAAGGCAAACGCCCTACCCGCTGCGCTATCTCTCCAGCCCCTGGAAGTGTTGTATTTTTGTTGTTAGAATATTAAATTCATAGTTGGGTATTTTGGGTTTGGGGCTTTGTTGTAGTTTTTTGTTTTCTGCCACACCTGGCGATACTCAAGGCTAACTCCTGGCTCTGGTCTCAGGAATCACTCTTGGCAGTCCTAGGGGCCATTTGGGATGCCAGGTTGTGCAAGGCAAGTCGCCTTACTCACTGGCCCTGGCTGTTGAGGGCATGGTTGTTTTTGTGGCAATTTCTAACTTGATCTGATCCGTTTCATCAAGGTTAATGGGTTGAATGTGTGACCGTACGATGAGTGTCTCTAGGTGTTCACAGCCCTCTCCTGGATCCCATTCTCTTTCAGGTTGTTGTTTTGATGCCTCAGTGTCCATTTCTCCCTGGTAAAATTTGATAGTTCCCTACAATTCTGACCTGCTCTCATATACATTTCTTTAGGGTGAAATTCGAGCTACTGCTTTCAATGAGCAAGTGGACAAGTTCTTCCCTCTCATTGATGTGAACAAGGTACGGCTGTGTCCAGTCTGGACCTGAAACGGACGAGTGGCGGAGTGGGCGCGTGGGGCCAGCTTGCGTTCGTTGTTGATCTGTCGGGGGTTAGCGGCTGTGTTTGAGCAGTTGTGTGGACTCTGCCATGTTCGCGGCCCCGCCTCTCTCGCAGGTCTATTACTTCTCGAAGGGCAACCTGAAGATCGCCAACAAACAGTTCTCAGCTGTTAAAAACGACTACGAGATGACCTTCAATAACGACACTTCTGTCGTGCCCTGTGAAGACGGCCAGCATTTGCCGACAGTTAAGTTTGACTTTATAGGGATCGATGACCTGGAGAACAAGCCCAAAGATTCGCTCGTCGGTAAGCCTGTGTGGACTGAGGGTGGTGACCACGAGGGGAGGCGGCAGCCTGACGGCGCCCACTGCTCCGCCTTTGTTCCGGGCGAATGGGAGCCTTGCTAAGACCTGATGCCTGTGTTTTAGACATAATTGGGGTCTGCAAGAACTGTGAAGATGCCACCAAAATCACAGTGAAGTCCAACAACAGAGAAGTTTCTAAGAGAAATATTTACTTGATGGACACGTCAGGGAAGGTGGTGTGTGCAACCCTGTGGGGCGAGGATGTAAGTACTCACCTAGCTGTCGAGCACCCCGGAGGCGGTGTCAACTTTTCCTCATGAAGGATCTCACCTTTTAAGACATACTTGTAAACCTGTTTCTGGTTTGCTTTTTTTTAAAAAAAAAATGTTTTATTGAATTACTGTGAGATAGACCATTGCAAAGCTGTTCATGATTGGATTTCAGTCATACAGTGTTCCAACATCCATCCCTCCACCAGTGTACATTTCCCAGCACCAGTGTCCCCAGATTCCCTCCCATCACCCCCACCCCCACCCCCTGCCTCTGGCAGGCACTTTTCTCTTTCTCCCTGTCTCCCTCACTCTTTCCCTCTTTCCCTTTCTCCCTCCCTCCCTCCCTCCCTCTCTCTCTCTCTCTCTCTCCCTCTCTCCCTACCTTCCTCCCTCTCTCCCTCCCTCCCTACCTTCCTCCCTCTCTCCCTCCCTCTCTCCCTCCCTCCCTCCCCCTCTCCCTTGCTCCTTTTGGGCATTGTGGTCTGCAATATTGATACTGAAAGCTTATCCAGAATATCCCTTATCTCCTTTTAACCCTCAGCTCTTGTCCAGTGTGATCATTCCCAGCTATTATTGTCATACTGGTCTCTTCTCTATCTTATCTACCCTCGGCCCCACACACTCTTGTGGTTTGTTCCAGTCATTGACCAGTCCTCCTAACCCCTGTTTTCCCTGGCTATGGATATTATTCTTCTACTATATATATACTGCAGTCATTCTATATTCTAGTTTACGTCTGTGAGATGTGCTTGGGTTTCTGTGTTTACCTATTGACGTGCTCTTCACAAATTCACTCTACCCTGTATCCCTGAGCAGATTCTCACGCGTGGGGCCGCCTTCTGTGGACAGGATGTATTGTTTATTCCTTGTGCCCTACTATTGACTCTTTTCCTTTTCTATGATACTGTCCCGTGTTCTTCTGTTGGTGACACTTGTTTGTATTTGATGTTTGTGTTGTTACACAGGCTGATAAATTTGATGGTTCTAGACAACCCGTGATGGCTATCAAAGGAGCCAGACTGTCTGATTTTGGTGGCCGGAGCCTCTCTGTCCTGTCTTCAAGCACAGTCATTGTGAATCCTGACATCCCAGAGGCCTATAAGCTTCGTGGCTGGTAGGTTTTGTGGGACTGAACAAAGGGCCCATTCGAGCCGGGACTTTGAGAAGTGCAGGGTCTTTAGTGTTTATGATCAGTGTGTGAGCTGGCTGCTGAGCAGGGGCCCACTTCTGATGGAAACAGTTCCTTTATATCTTGGAGGCGTTATTCCTTCTGAGAGGGAGGATGGCTTGAAGGGCCCCACGTTGACAAACCTGTAATCCTGTGACAAACCTGGGTTGCTGGAGGAGACAGAGTGGAAGTGCTGCGTGCCCACCTGGGCCCTGGCAGAGCAGGGGGGGGGGGGGCCGTGCTCTAGCAACTGTGTGCTGAAGGGCTATAAATTTGAGGGCATCTTTCTTTCCCAGGTTTACTGGGCTTCTTCGGAGTGGGGAGAAAGTTTTCCTTCTGGCTGATCTTTGGTGCTGATTGCATCTTCTTTTGTGATTTCACTGACTCTGATAAGTGCAGGGGGAACAATGGGCTTTTGTTGGCATTATGCTGTTATTCCCAAAGCACTTAAGGGATGAGAAAAGCCTATTAAAATCTCCTCACTGTATCTAGCTTTTTAGGGTGTTAAAACTCTGCCTTGAAAGAGCACTTCAGACTTGAAGCTCCCGTTGCAAGAATTGATGTGGTCAGGGAAAACACTAGCTCGGGCTTAAATAATTTGTATAACGGGAGTAAGTATGCTGGTTTCCAACTGTGTCTCAGGGTTTAAGTAACTGCAGAATTAGCTCTCAGGCCAGAGAGCGAGCTCAAAAGGCGGAGGGTCTGCTTTGCGTGCCGTAGCCCAGGTTTGATCCCCAGAACCACGTGTGTCCCTGGGCATGGCCCTGAGTGGCTGCCAAGCACAGAACCTGGGATAGTCCCTGAGCACCACCCGGTGAGTGCCCCGTCCCAAGGATTAGTTCTTATTATATACCCTCTACTTTGTTTGTGGGCTCCTGTGGACCAGGATTTGAAGTTTCATGCAGCATCTACTGACTAGACTGTTATTGTCATGAAGCCAACCTCAGGCATATGGATACGCAATCTATATTTAACTATTTTAGTAGCTGCTGTTGAAGGTCCATAAATAGTCTTACCAGAAACACGTACCACTTTGGTTGGTCACTGTTATTGATTTTTTTTAATTTATTTTTTATTTATTTATTTTCCCTTTCAGGCTCTGGAGCTTGAACTGGCTTAATTCCATGCCAGGGTTTTCTTGCTTAGGGCCGAGGGGAAGGGCCTTGGGGACCACATCTGTCTCTGTGCTCAGGGTCAACTCCTGGCACCACTCAGGGGACCGTATGTAGTGCCAGGAATCTAGCTGGGGTTGACCACGGGCAAGGCAAGTCCTTGAGCCCCTGTCCTATCTCTCCAGCCCAAGGACTTCACACTCTGCTTGTTAGTGACCATTCATGGTCCCGTTCACCACAAAGACGAGACTGTCACCAGGATGAAATGAGAGCATTGCTCAAGTTCAGTGCACATCCCACCCTGTGGGAGGGATTGGAACAGTTCAGCTCTTTGTTATAACTGTGGTTTTTCATTTGTGTTCTGATGGCCTGGGGGCTGTGCCTAGTGGTACTCAGGGAACCATACAGTGCCAAGGATTGAGTTTGTCCCCCATGCATCACATGTGTGTGGTTCAGCCCATTGAACCATCTTCCCAGCCCCCGATGTGGGCTTTGGGGAGCACACAGAGCTGTGTTCAGGGCTTACCTCTGGTTCTTTGCTCAGGAAATCACTCCTGGTGGTGCTCGGGGAATCTTGTGTGGTGCCTGGGATTAAACCTGGCTCGGCTGCCATGTGCAGCAAGCGCCCAGCCCACCGGCCTATCGCTCTGGCCCCATGGTGTGGGATTTTTAGTGAAAGGAGAGCGCTCTCCTTGCTCGGATGACTCTTCATGAGCTGTCTGTGGTGGCAAATGCTTCCTTGCAGTCTTTGAAACTGTAAAATTGTGTAGTTAGTAGTGGGGAAGCAGATTTATGGGCGCTGCTGTCCCTCTGATGGATCTAGCCACTCACCTGACAGACTGGGGAGGCGATTGTAGCTCCGGGTGACATCCTTCTGTGATGGGGCCTCCTGAGCGAGCCTGCTCCGTGTGGGTTCCCTCTCAGTCACCCTCCTGTGGGATGACACTGGCGTGTGTTTTGTAAATTGCAGGCTGCAGGTCACAGCAGATTTCTGGACCACTTCCTGCCCTTTTCTTCATGTGACCTGGTTTGTGATCAGGGTTGGAGAGCGCTCAAAGAGCCGGGTGCATGCTTCACCGGCAGGAGGACCCAGGTCTGGTCCCTGGGACCACCTGGTTTCCTAAGTACCCCCCAGGAGGCAGCCCTAAATATAGAGGTTGGAGTGGCCCTAAAGTGGCCCTAGAGGCCCACCAAAACGAAATAAACTGATGGATGATCAAAAGTATTATCAGTGTCTAAGTTTATTTTGATTTTTATATTGCCCTAAGTAAAACCTCTCTAAGAAAATAAATCTACAAGAAGACATAGTTACTTTATCTAATAAATTGCTTTGGGCCATACAGTCTTTGGATTCTATATCAGGTTTATAAATTCTTTCACCACTGAAACATTTTTGCTACGCTGTTGCAGCATGTTGACCCTTCCTGTCCTGACAGTGATGATAATATATTGGCAGCTGAAAGAAGGATTCCATTTCCATGATTGCTTTTTTTGGTATTGACTTGCCGGCTGACTGTTTTTAGGCACGGGCCCCTGTGGCGTAGTTGCTATGCAGGGCAAATTTAAGAAGTCACTCTGTGGGGGCCTGG
This sequence comes from Sorex araneus, assembly GCF_027595985.1. NCBI lineage: Eukaryota > Metazoa > Chordata > Mammalia > Eulipotyphla > Soricidae > Sorex > Sorex araneus. Next base: position 191,808,007 of record NC_073304.1, on the reverse strand, counting down.
GGAAAAGCTCAGGCGGCAGAACATAGGCCTGGAGTTCACAGAGCCGAGTTCAACCCTTGGCATTGCTTGTCTTGCCTTGCCGCCCATCAGCAGAACTGGGCACGGCCCTGGTGGCCTGCAGCGGGGGCACCAAAGTTAACTGCTAGGTCAAGCATCGCCAGGAATAGCCCCTGGGCCTATCATCCTTTGTTCCTCAGGATTATGACCCTCGATAATAACAGAAGGAAAAGATTCTGTGTACTCTAGTACTGCCTATGGTGTTTTTTGTTTTTGTTTTTGTTTTGTTTTTTTAAGAAGGGGACCTCCGTGGTGATATTGGGGCCACCAGGACTACAGCAGGTCGTGCTCGGGTGGCCAGGTGGTGCTGGGGATCAAACCCAGGTCCCTGTGCCTCCGAGACCCCGCGCTCTGCCCCTGGCCTAGTACTGTCTTGACCACTGGGGGGCATCAAAGCAGTTGCAATAAAAAGAGGTCATTGTTACCTTGATTAGACTTGATAGCACACAGACAAGGAAGTTCCTAGTTTAAATCTGGCTCGAAACCAGTGGCGTAATCCCTAGGTAGATTCCGTGCCTCAGTCCAGTCCTTTTGGTTTATTTTTCAGGTTCGACTCAGAAGGACAAGCCTTAGATGGTGTGTCTATCTCTGACCTCAAGAGCGGAGGAACAGTGGGGAGCAACACCAACTGGAAAACCTTATATGAAGTTAAATCGGAGAACCTGGGCCATGGAGACAAGGTACCTCGTGTGCCTAACTTTCTTCCCAGAAGCACGCGGGGTGTGCTAACTGATGCCCACGGCCAGACAGTAACTCCCAGCCAAGATTCTTCCTCAGGCCCCTGACCAGAGCATAGCATGATGGTTGAGAATTGCTGGCAGAGTTGAGTGTCAGCATTTATTTTATATTAAGGAAGGAAAATGTGGAGGACTTTGACTTAGAAAATTGACTGAGCCTAGAGGAATCTTAAAGAAGCGGTTCTAGCTGAACTGTGACTTAGAATAAAGTACTCCCTCCAGGCCTAAATTCTTTTCTGTGACTATTGGTGCCAGTGACAGGCCCACATATCCCAAGCCTGCTTGGGAAGATGAGACTCACGCTGAGCATTTGTCAGGCACAGCGCCAGGGGTCGGGCAGTTCACAAGCACTTTCCCCGATGGGAATATTGACTTCTTGTGTGCTGGAAGGTGTCAGTGTTCAGTGACAAGAATTGGCTGTTATTGACCTTCGGTTGCAGCTTCCCATCACTGTTACTTAACGATGCTCCTATTTGATCTAAACTTGTGTCCTGCCAATTTAATGGAGGGGGAGGGTGACCTCCCAGTCATTGTTCAGGAAGCCTGGGGGTCATCCCCAGAAATACTTGGCCCCATTCTACAGTGCTGCTCTGGGCCCACCAGAGCTAGGGATGCTCGTGAGGCCCTGTGGGGTCTGGGATCACGCTTGGGGCCGTGGCTTGTCCTTCAAGTACATGTTCTCCCTCGAAAATGGGTCTTTCAGTGTGTCGTTGCTTGCTTGCTTGCTTGCTCTTTTAAGCTCGTGTTCTCTCTTGAACACATACTGTTCCTTTCCTTCTCCCCTGCTCACATCTTTCTGAGCAAGTTCTGTTCGATGAAAACTACCTTGCATCACTAAAAAAATAAACAGACTCAGGGCCTTGTGCATGCGAGGCCTGTGCTCCAGCCCTTTGAGATACTTCTCAGCCCCTCCACCCCCGAAATTTAGATTTCATTTCTCCTTTATGCTCCCCACCAGGCAATTCCTGCTTTATAATTTTCTTATTATACAGTATAGGTTTTGTTCCTTACTGTCTCATTTTGCTGTGCTGTGAATTCATCATTGTCACAATCTCTGACTGCTCTGCGGCTTTTTGAGAATAAAACATTGTGATGTCCTGTTCTGGGAGTATCCGTGGGGGATACCATTGTCACCGAATTTCTCATAAATGTAAAGGAAGTCTATAAATCTATAGTAAGAACAGGGGTCAGGGAGATAATTCAGGGCTTAAGGCACATGCCTTGCTTGTGGCTGACCCTGGTTTGGTCTCCTGAGTGTCACGGCTATAGCCCTGAAGCCCCTGGTACCTCCAGAATGGCCCATCAAAAAGAAAAAAGAAATCAAACCTAGAGCATCCCTATTTGTACCAAACTTTTTTTTTTTTTTTGGCTTTTTGGGTCACTCCCGGCATTGCACAGGGGTTACTCCTGGCTCATGCACTCAGGAATTACTCCTGGCGGTACTCGGGGGACCATATGGGATGCTGGGAATAGAACCTGTGTCGACTGTGTGCAAGTCATGTTTTGAATCTGGACAGTATCTGAAAATGAAGCTAGGAAACTTCCTTCCCAGCTTCATCCCCCCCAACCCAGAGTCTTCAAGATTTCAGGACTCATCTAAGCTCCCTAATATCTATATTATTGTTTTGCCTCGTTCAGTCTCGGTTAATAGGAAGCCCTGGAGATTGCTGGCCAGGCTCTTAGTATACTGAGAAGAATTGCTTACCAGAAAATGGCATATATTTTTGGTGAGAGTTAAAAAGCAGAGTAAGGGGCTGAGGATAGAGCTCAAAGGGCTGGAGTGCATGCCTTGCGCACGTGGGAGCCCGAGTTTGAGCCCCACCGCACATGGCCCCAGAGCTCTGGGTGCAGCCCTGGTGGCCTCTGGCGCCCCAGCCTCACGTTGCTGGACTGAGTCCTGAAACATGCGACTCTCTTTGAGAGAAAGGCCCTGCCCCTCCGAGCACTGCTTGGGTGGCCTGACCGGGAAAAGTAAAGCAAACAGACCAACTGTATCCCGCGCACAGTACTTGGTCCTTGCTATATTGACTCAGTTCTACCTGGAAGTCACTTATTTCACTATTTTGCATTTTTAATCCTGGAGTTGACAAACGGGCACAGGCCAAGTTCAGCCTGCCACCTGCTAATGTGTACAGAGTTTCATTGGAACACAGCCACATCCTTTCATTTGCATATTGCTGATGGACACTCTCGCCCCGCAACAGCTTGGTTGAGTAGCTGCAACAGAGAATGACCAAATGGCTTATAGAGTCTGAAGTGTTGCTCCCCCCTCTTGCCTTGTCAGAGATCAAAGTGAGGCTTGCCTATGAATCCTGTCTTATTTTGGGTTTTGTTTGTTTGTTTGTTTGTGGATTTGTTTTATTGGGGTGGAGTGTTTGTCTGATTTGGATTTGGGGCTATATCCAGTGGCACTCAAGACTTACTCCTGACTCTGCTCAGAGATCACTCCTGGTGGGGTTCATGGGGTCATATGGGGTATCAGAGATTGAACCCAGATCAACTGTGTGCAAGACAGACTCCCTGCCCGCTATACTATCTCTCCAGTCCCTAGAATGTTGTTTGGTTTTGGTTCTGATTTTTGGCTCTGCTCAGGGGTCACTCCTGACAAGGCCCTGGAGACCTGCAGTGCCGGGTACCGGGGATTGAACCCAGCCAGGCCTCCTGCAATTATGGAATGCTTTTCTTACTGTTTTTTTTTTTTAATGCATTTTTTTGCATTTCTTTGATGGGGGAATACATACCTGGCAGTGTTCAGGAGTTATTCCTGGCTCTGCACTCAAGAGTTACTCCTGGCGGTGCTTGGGGGACCATATGGGATGCCAGGAATTGTACCCAGGTCGGTCTCATGCAAGGCAAACACCTTAACTGGCTATGCTATTATACTGGCCCTGAAATTCTCTTCAAGGCTGGTTTTGTTTGTGGGGGTGTGTGTTTTGGTTTTTTTTGTTTGTTTTTTTAATTTTACAGTGTCAGGAATCAAACTCGTGCTTATTCTGCCACCAGGCCACATCATCCCCAGCCTCCTCTAATTATGTGGATTTTGGGGGGTGGTTTTGATTTTTTTCTTTTAGGGTCACTCCCAGCAATGCTCAGAGGTTACTTCTGGCTCTGCACTCAGGAATTACTCCTGGGGGTACTCCGGGGACCATATAGGGTGCCACAGATCGAACCCTGGTCAGCTGTGTGCAAGGCAAGCACCCTACCCGCTGTACTATTGCTCTAGCCCCCCTTTAATTTCTAAGAGTAGAAGGTATTGGGCCTGGGGCTGGAGTGATAGTACAGTGGCTAGGGCATTGCCTTGCACGCGGCTGACCCAGGTTCAATTCCCAGCATCCCATATGGTCCCCTGAGCACTGCCAGGAGTGGTTCCTGAGTGCAAAGCCAGGAGTAACCCCTGTGCATCGCTGGGTGTGACCCAAAAAGCAAAAAAAAAAAAAAAAGAAGAAGAAGGTATTGGGCCAGAGAGATAGCACTGTGCATAAGGCACTTACTTGCCTTGTACACAGCTGACCCTGGTTATAGGGCATTTGCCTTGCACATTGTCAACCCAGGGTTGATCCCCAGCATCCCACATGGTCCTCTGAGCATTGCCAGGAGTGATCCCTGAGTAAGAGTGAGCCCTGGTCACAGGCAGGGGTGGCCTCAAATCAAAACAAAGAAAGAGGGGGAGGGGGGGCTGAACCTGAGCACTCTAGATTTTACTGCACTGCTCTGAATTCCCCAGGTCCCTTCAGAAGAACAGGAGGTACAGTCTTTGTTCTTAATAGTCTCAGCTTTAATTAAGTCTAGAATTAACTCTTATTGTTAAGAAATGTTGTGTCTTAAAATTGGTTTATTATCTTTATGGCTTTTGTAGTCCTCGCAGTTGATTTCTAAAACGAACAGAGTGAAATGTTCCCTGAATTCATCTTGTGATCTTTAGAGTTGGCATATATAAGCACGCTTATATGGAAGGGCAAGCTCCGGGCTGCCTCTGAGTTTAAAATTCTAAATGTAGGCTGGTCTTGTGTCTTTTTCTGAAGGCAGACTATTTTAGCTCTGTGGCGACGGTGGTGTTTCTGCGCAAAGAGAACTGTATGTACCAGGCCTGCCCCACTGCGGACTGCAATAAGAAAGTGATCGATCAGCAGAATGGATTATACCGCTGTGAAAAGTGTGACCGTGAATTTCCGAATTTCAAGTATCGCATGATACTGTCAGTAAGTAGAATGAACAAATAGAAACATAGTAGTGTCTCTGGTTGGTTGGTTGTTGGTTGGTTGGTTGATTTTGGGGTTTGGGGCAACACCAGCTGTGCTCAGGACTTAGGACTCACTCCTGGCTCTGTGCTCAGGGCTCCTCCCTGGCGAGCTTAGGGGAGCTTTTGTGGTAACTGGGATTAACCTTGCAAGTGCCCTACCCACTACACTATTGCTCTGGCCCCTGGTTTCTTGAGTCCCTGTGAAAGCAGTGGTAAAAAACGAGATCACTAACAGCGTGGAAACTTCAGATGAGTAGATGTTAAAGAGTTTGTTATCCTATAAATACAGAAGGAAGGGATGTTCGCTCAAAACAGAAATCTGCCGGCCCCCCCCCCCCCCGGGGCCGGAGCAATAGCACAGCGGGGAGGGCGTTTGCCTTGCACGCGGCCTACCCGGGTTCGATCCCCGGCATCCCATATGGTCCCCCAAGCACTGCCAGGAGTAATTCCTGAGTGCAAAGCCAGGAGTAACCCCTGAGCATCGCTGGGTTGTGACCAAAAAAGCAAAAAAAAAAAAAAGAAAGAAATGTGCGCGCCCCCCCCCCCTTTTTTTTTAAACTAAAGGCTATTTTTCACACTGAAAAGTTGTATGCAGCTACCTGGGTGATTTCAGTCCTCTAACATGTAGCAGTTACTGCATTGGTGTCCCTAGCCTGCCAACTGTTAAGTAAATGAATTTGAAATGGCCTTTCTGGAGAGCAGCCATGTGATACTTGCACAGCCGAAACTTGGGTTTTTCCTCACAGATAATCCTCCCCCTAGCCTAAATTGGGCTTACTTGAGGAATGGGACTGCATGCTGATTCAGGATTGTGACTTTTCTCATGGTAACGATTGCTTCTGTTTTAAAAGCACTTAAAATGTGGGCCAGCGTTGTGACTCCAGAGATGGTCAAGCATGTGCCTTGCAAGTGTGAAACTCTGGGATTGTTCCCCTGGCACTACCCCGACAATACAGGGTGTCATTCTGGCGTCACCATCACAATAGCAAAAGAGCCTTTCAAGTGAAAATAGATGAAAATAGTGCCGTTTTCTAAAAATGATACTATTAAGTGGTTATAACAATACTCAAGAAAATGCACGCTCATTTTCCTAGGAGATTGGCAGAGGCCTTAAGAGCGTTGTTTTTGTTTTGTTTATATGCCACACCCAGCAGTGCTCAGGGGTTATGGCTCTGCATTCCGGGATCACACCTGGCCGTGCTCAGGGGGACCATATCGGATACCGGGGATCAAACCCAGTTGGCCGTATGCAAAGCAAACACCTTCCTCCCTATACTGTCACTCTGGCTCCAGACGCCTAAAAATGTTTGGCCAGTACCTAGTATGTTGCTGCTCTCGCCATGTACATTGGGTATCCTTTGCAGCTGTATAGGAAGGGGGTAAACTGAAATTGTTAAATAGTTTTAGAGTTGGTGTGGAGGGGGAGCGACACGTTCTGCCACTTTGAACTACATTCCTGTCCTAGTTTGTGCTGCCTGGGGTGCTCACAGGGGCCGAGCCCTCCACGGAGCACCTCCTCTGGCGATGGGAAAGTGTACAGTTGGATTTCAGGAAAACAGCCCTGACTCACTGAGTCTCTCCTGTAGAACCTTGAGGTCCAGGCCAGGGCCAGATCAGCGGAAGGCACTGCCTGCAGGCCAGGGAACGGTTCTCTCCGAAGGCCCAGCCGTGGCAGAGATTGGGCTGTGTGTGTCCCAGTGCCGCAATACAGGGTGGGTCTCACACAGGCACACTTCGTGTATCCACAGTGTGCACAAGCACCACTACTAAAGTGGTAGTGGCTCACATCCTCAACAACAAAACGGAAAGGAAGGGGAAAGGGAAAAAAATTTCAGTCCTGGGCATGGAGATGGTACAGCAGCTACGGCACTTGCCTTGCACGCAGCTCACCCTGGTTCCATCCCCGGCGCCCCATGGAGTCCCCCAGCACCACCAGGAGTGATCCCTGAACTCTACTGAGGAGTGCAAATGTGGTTCTCTCCCCTATGCAAAAGGGAGAGAAATAAAAAAGCACGCTTTAGGGGTACTGAGTCCCTTCAGTGTGTCTGGATTCCCTCAGAAAGAGCTTAGTTGAGCAAACACTATCTTTACCAAGATTTAAAATCACCCATCCGGAGCTTAACTGTCTTCCTGTTGCAGTCCAGACTTAAATTGTAACTGTGTCACTTTCCAGGCACTTTAGAAAGATAGCACCTCTAGTTACAATGGAAATATTCTCCTGGAAATTGGCTTTATGAGTGGGAAAAGTTTATCTCCCCCACCCCCACCCCACCCCCTATCTCTTGGTTGTATCTTCCTCTTCGCCTGTATTTGCTAAAATACCGTTATGTTTTCCAGGCAAACATTGCTGATTTTCACGAGAACCAGTGGGTCACTTGTTTCCAGGAGTCTGCAGAAGCTATCCTCGGGCAGAGCACCGCGTACCTCGGGGAACTGAAGGAGAAGGTTGGCCGTACCTTGCATTAGTCCTAATGGTTTCTAGGCAGTAATGCCGCTTTTACTTTTTTTGTTTTTTGGACGGCGTTCAGTGCTCAGGGGACTGAGAGCAGGGCCCTAGAACACCAAGGGTGTGCTCAGCGAGTGAACAAGCTTTATTCATGTGTCTCTGCCTTCCCCCTTTATCGTTTTGTCTGAGATCTCTGGACATAATTCCAACAAACTTCTACAGAAATGACTGGAATTGACTTTAAAGTGCAGTGATATCTTTTCTCCATTTTTCTTGGTCTTTTCATATCAGATTTTAAGACTCGAGGCAGCTTTTCAGGATTTTTTTATGACATTATTATATTTGACTATTTTTACTGCTGCTGAATGAGACAGTATAGTCACTCTCCCCTCAGGAGCCATAGATTGTTGAAGTATATGCGCCAAGCTTTCCCTAATCTTAGAAGAATAACGGCAGCTGGTATAATTTTGTGAAGACTCGTCGTTGTATTTACGTATCTGAAAACCCACTGGGGTAGTCAGGAGGGGGAAAGGGAAGTAACCTGTTTTTTGTTTGCTTGTTTGTTTTTAAAGAAGAAGAATTCTGGAGGCTAGAGAGATAGTACAGTGGGGAGGGCACTTGCCTCGAATGCTGCCAACCCAGGTTTGATCCCTGGTATCCCACATAGTCCCCTGAGCCCACCAGGAGTGATTTCTGAGTGCAGAGCCAGGAGTAACCCCTGAGCACCGCCAGGTGTGGCCCAAAAAACAGATAAGACTACTGTATAAGAAAGCTGTTTTCATGTTCCATATGACTTGCCAAGCTTACATGTGGCTGATAGGAACTAAATTTTAATGTTTTTAATGTTTGGTGGATTTTTTTCTAATTAGAGCTGTTTATTTTTATGTTTATTTATATATAATGCCTTTTCTAATCCCACTCAATTTACCGGGCTTTTAATAAGATTAGGTGGTAATTGGGTGAAAGAGGGAGAGGACGGATCATTTTCAAATACTTTGCCTAATTTTTTACCCAACTTTTTTACTTGCTCGACAAAATCAATAATGAGGGTGAAGTGATGGTACAGTGGGTAGGGCATTTGCCTTGCACGTGGCTGACCTGGGTTTGATCTCCAGCATCCCATGTGGTCCCCCGAGGACTGCTAGGGGGTAATTCGTGAGTTCAGAGCCAGGAGTAACTCCTGAGCATTGTCGGGTGTGACCCCCCCCCAAAAAAAAATCAGCTCTCAATACAGAAGCTAAAATAATATCTATGAAATTTGAACTTTTTCCTGAGTGTTTCTGTTGTTTGGTTTGTTGTCTAAGCTGCATCCAGCAGTGCTCCAGGGACTGCGTTGTTGGGGGTCCAGCCCGGCACCCCACAGCCACAGCCCTGTCTGCCATGTCCCCAGCTCTCAGCTCCTAATCAATGATGAAGACACTTGGCCTCGGATCTGTTCCATCACAAGCTTTGAGGGTTTAGAAGTGTGTTTCCTTAAGTGTTTCAGGGCTTTTTAAAAAATTGTTCTAGTAAAATATAATAGAAAATTCACCGGGGAGGGTATATGAGTGTGTGGCCAGGGAGGGGGGGGGTGTGGGGTACCAGGGAGGACAGGAGGGGTGTGGGAGGGTACAGGGAGGGAAGGAGGGAGGGTATGTTGTGTGGCCATGGCGGGGAGGGTGTACATGCGTGCGGATGTGGGTGTATGTGTGTATTTGTCCATGTGTGTGTGGCCATGGCGGGAAAGGTGTGCATGTGTGCGAGTGCGGGTGTCTCTGTGTGTGTGCGTGGTGTGTGTATGTAGCCATGGTGGGGAGGGTGTACATGCATGCGTGTGTGCTCACATGTCAGGATGGAGCCCAGGGCCTCACACATGTAGGCAGAGCGCTCCGTTGCCGACCTACATCCCTGGCCTCCCAGGCACTCCTCCTTTTTACTTTTTGTAATTGAGGTGACAGGGTCCACTTCATTTCTGGCCTTTATAAGGTCAGTGGCTCATGCAGTCACATTGCTGTGTAGTCACAACTGCCATCTATCTCCAGAATGTTCATCTTTTCAGACTGAAACTCAGTCATTGAGTGATGGCTGCCCACCCACCCCGCCCCCACAGTCACTGTTCTATTTCCTGTCTGAAGGTACTACTATTCTGGGTAAAACATTTTATTTTTTTATTATTTTTATAAAGTTGTTCACAATATTTGATTACATTTAATATTCAAATACCAATCCTACCACCATTACCCCTTCCCAGCACCATATTTCCATCCTGAACCCCAAGCCCGGCCCCAAAGTAGTACTGAAATAATTTATTTTGTATTGCTTGTTATGAATAATCTGCTAAATATGATCCAAAAAACGTTTCTTAGAGGAAAGTGTGTCAAGATTGTTGTATTTCACCCAGGAGCCATTAAGCCCTTCTAGAACAGATTAGTAACATGTTAAAGGTTGAGCCTTGTGTGCTCTGAGAGAGAGAGACAGACAGACAAACAGGTAGATATCTGTAAAAATATGTTTCTGCCGAAGATTGGTTGCCTTCTACTTTAAACCCCATCAAACATGGTGCGCTGCTCTTGGTGTATGGGTGGTGTAAAGTATGTATTCTCGGCCACACGGCTCAGGAGTAGACTGACTCGTGGGTGAGGCCCGTCTGAGCGTGTGGAGAGCGGCCGTGCGCATGGTGGCGGGTGAGTTCTGGAGCTTTTCAGTTGCTGGGGCTGGCTCGTTGGGACAGGGAGGGGACCTCACCGCCCCCCTCCACGTTGCCCAGAATGAAACAGCCCTGTGCGGAGTAAAATATTTTAATTTTCAGTAGGACTCTTCTTTAACAGCTTTATGTAACAAAGTATCACCTATCGATTAGTCATTCCTAAGTAATTTCGGATGACTGGGCTAGATCATTTTTCTCACATTTCTCTCAGTGTTTCCAAAAATCTTACAGATCTATTTTCAGTGATCTTGTAGTTTCCATGCCTACACATGTTAACGTTTTGTTCTTTGCAGAATGAACACGCGTTTGAGGAAGTCTTCCAGAATGCCAACTTCCGATCTTTCACATTCAAGATCAGGGTCAAACTCGAGACATACAATGTAAGTAAGGGCAGCCTCCCCGCTGGGCTTCCCACGGGACTGCTGAGGGTTGGAGCAAGAAACAGCTGCTGTCACCACAACTGTGACCGACTCCTGGGCTTGTGTATTGATTACACATTGAATCTCACCAGCACTGGGGTGCCATTCCTGTCCCCATTTTTAGACAAGACTCTGAGAGGTGATGTTGTCTCTTTAGTGTCACAGATACGTAAGGAGGAACTTGCTATGTGGTGTTCTCAGCTAAAACCTCCAGGTTTGGGACTGGAGCAATAGAATAGCAAGTAAGGCATTTGCCTTGCATGCAGCTGACCCCAATTCAATTCTTGGCACTGTATATGGTCCCCAACCACCACCAAGAGAGATTCCTGAGCACTGAGCCAGGAGAAAGTACAAAGCATCACCAGGTGTGGTGCCCCAAGTAGTCCCTCAAGAATGAACAAACAAGGGGCTAGTGATAGCACAGCAGGTAGGGCGTTTGCCTTGCACTCGGCCAACCCGGGTTTGAATCCCAGCATCCCATATGGTCCCCTGAGCACCGCCAAGGGTAATTTCTGAGTGCAGAGCCAGGAGTGACCCCTGTTCATCACCCGGTGTGACCCAAAAGAAAAGAAAACAAAAACAAAAAAACAAATCATTCTTCGTCAGTGTTTATGGACAAAGAACAGTCATTTGTCCAGTGGACTCTCATCTCCCACACAGTTTGGGTTCTTTGCATCCTGCTGGGCATCCTCCACCTCTGCCTCTAAAGGCTCTGTTTAACCCATGCATAGAAATAAATGAGAAGTAAACTCTCGGCGCCTCTGCTTATCACAGGGTTTATGCATTGGGGTTTTTTTAGGTCCTACTGTAGTACTTACAGTATACGTGTTTGTTTTTTGTGAGTGGTGGATGCGGTAGGGATTCAGAGTTCTGTGATGCAGTGAGGGCTGGATGGGTTGGAGTGTGGCCAGGGAAGATGAAGTGCAGAGAGCAGCCCTTCTCTCCTCCCCCCAGCCCCCACTTCGAACCCGAGACATAGCTCAGAACACATCTTCCTCCTCTGCCACAGGTGCTTTTCCTTCTATACACATCCAGCTGCTCTAGAAATGAAAAATGGGCTTTCAGAACTGGCTGTGTGGTTCTAGGGAAGTCACTGGTTCTCTTTGGGCTCCTCTTTCTGCCTCTGCAAGAGAAGCCATTGAACTTGATCTGCCTGCTACGGTCCATCTCTTTTGGTCCATCTCTTTCTAGCTTGCTGTGTATTTAGGAGCATGAGGAAAGGAGGAAAGGGACCTGTGTGAAAGGGAATATCTGTCTACTCTCTGGCCCCATAGATTTTGGGTTTTTCTCCCCCCTCCCCCCCATTGGAACTCCTGAACTCTGGATCCAACATGCTTTTGTTGTAGTCTCTAATGCTGGGCTCGTTGATAAACCAGCCGGTGTTATCACCGCTGCTCCAGGGCGCGCTCACAAACTGCTTTTCTCTTCTCAAAGGATGAGTCTAGAATCAAGGCCACCGTGATGGATGTGAAGCCTGTGGACTACAGAGAGTACAGCAGACGGCTGATCGCGAGCATCAGGAGAAACGCCGCCCTGTGAGAAGAGCAGGGGCAAGCGGACAGGAGCTTGAAAAGAAAGAACTGAAGTGGAATTGATTTCCTCTGCGCCCCTGCCACTCAGTGGGCAGAGCCTCCTTACGGGGGGCTAAGCCGCTTCCCTTCTCTGCCTCTCAGGACCAGGGGCAGGAGACGGAAATAGGCCCTGGTGGCTGCAGGACAGACCATCGGCCCGGGCGGTCAGGCAGCAGGTAGTCGAGCCCCAGTCAGGCAACTTGTCCTCAAGCTCTTGTCCGTTTCGTTTTGTTTTGTTGTTAATTCCATAATCTTCAGAGCAAGAATGATGTCACAAGTCACTCACCCTAAATCTGCATCGAGGAAGTCGATTTTTATGTAACTCAGGTCTCTGCCCCCCCCCCCCCCGCCCCCCCAGGGCGACCCCTTCCCATTTTGGGTTTCTTCTCAGGAGGGAGAGCTGAGAAATGGTTGTGTGGAACCTGGGTGTTCTCAGAAGCCTGTCTTCCTGGAATTCAAAAGCTCGTTCTTTCTAGAGGTGCCAGAACGTCGTTAATGCTTAGAATGGCAATAGGGTGGAATTATTAATCAAAGGCTTATCTTTTATATCTGAAGAATATCCTTCCTTCAGGGTTTAATAGGCTGAGTCAGATGGGTCTGACATTAATCAAAATTGTCTCTTCTGAGGAAGGCTGATAAGCATTGACTTGCTGTCCCCCAGGGACATCTAGGCAACTACAAAGCATTGCTTTAGTTTTCACTTCAATTAATGTTGTTTTCTCGTTGTTGAGTGCACACTTTCCCGTACATATTGCTTACATTTGTATGTTTCATTTCTTGATTAAAGTTAAGTTGGAGGGAGAAGCCCTTTGTTTCTCTTGCCTTGTCTTAATAAACAGTATATTCTCCACTGTCAGTGCCACTTTTCTTTGACTGCAAAGGGTTCTGGTACTGGAAAGCAATTAATTAGGCTTCATAATAAATGTTCACTTGAAGGAGATATTAACTCATTTCAGAATTCAAGGATTAGTCCAAGGCATGCAGTTCACTCATCCTAATGTTTGCATCGCTGAAATATATCTTTCAAAGAAAGAAAACATTATGAACCAAAAGCCATTGTGCCTGGGAATTGCTGATGATCCGACACTTTGGGGTTTTATTGATGTTTACACAGCAGCCGAACACACCAAGCAGACTTTGAAATGTGTACAGACAGTGAGCTAGTAAGAAAATAGTAATTATGCTACCGGGCTTTGCAGTCAGCAAGAGCATGCTGCCTCTGTGTGTTCCTAATCGTATTCATTATCTAGCTGGTTGCTGCAACCCACCACTTTTGTCATTTGCTTCCCATCAATCCCCAAGTAGCCAGGCAGAGTTGCAGTGCCGGGTTTTCATCTTTGCAGAGGTGGGCTGGCAAGGTCCTTGGCAGACCCTCGTGCATAAATTTACATCAGAGAGGCTGGAGCGAAAGCACAGTGGGTAGGGCATTTTGCCTTGCACATGGCCGACCCGGGTTTGATTCCCAGCATCCCATATGGTCCCCCTGAGCACTGCCAGTGATAATTCCTGATTCCTAAGTGCATGAGCCAGGAGTAACCCCTGTGCATCGCTGATGTGAACCCAAAAAAAAGATTGCATCAGAGCCTGTCTGTTCAACCTTTGTGAGAGTCATCACCAGCTCTTCAACCTTTGTGAGAGTCATCACCAGCTCTAGGCAGGTTGATTTTACGCCTCAAGACACTGAGGGTCCGTATCTCAGACTCACTCATTGTTTGGACACAGTCTCAGAAGATAGTCATTGGGCCGCACTGGATTCTCTGGCTGAGGCAACTGTTTTTATGAAGCACTTTCCTGTCTGACCTTGCTTATAAAGCATTGACTAGGAAATTACAGCCTTCAACACTATCGTGGATTGACAAATTGAGGGTTGGAAGTGGTAATCTAACTTTCAGTCCAGTAACCAGTCTTTTATTGTGTCTCCTGCTCCCGGCACGCCGTCCTCGCCCTGATTCCTGTCTCCCCCAGGAAGGGGCCGGACTGGCCGTGTTGACCTGACACAACTCCAAAGCACTGTCATGGTCTCGTCAAGTTCTCAATGGCCGGGTGATGCAACCGGACATGGACATGGGATGTGATTAGAAATCCACGGGGCTGGGGGAGAGCCTCCCTCCAGGGAGGATGTTTAGCAGATTTCTCTACTGAAAAATCAGGTTGCCAGTAGAGTCGCGTCAGAAATTGGCTCCACTGTTGGTGCTTTTAAGAGATTTAGGTCCCCAAGGATTGCCTAAATAGATTCTGGCCCTCAGTTCTTAGAATTCTCCCGGATCCAGTTTACCTCGAAAGGCTGTTCAGTTGTTCTATTTCTCATCTTTCACTTAGAGATCAATGTTTATTTTGTGTGCACCATGACATCCGCGTGAAACAATTAAGAGAGAAAAATCTAATCATTTCACCTTTATTTTTGATGGTTCTTGGATTCCCTCCAGCATCATGGCAAAAGAGGTGTGGAAGGCGGGGGAGATAATAATCTGATTTCTGTCCATATTTCCAGTGTTTTATGCTTTCCATTAAAGCCTTGCTGGTCTCTCGTGTGCTGTTCTGACTTTTTGAACTGCAGGGTCAAAAATTTCCCCCTCCCTCCACTCAGTGTTCCTGAGTGGCCTGTCTTCAAAAAGTATAAATAATATTGATCGTGGTATTTAATACACTAATGAAACCCACGGTTATTGACTACATAATTAATATACTGTCTAAAAGTGAAGTTTGGCAGCCCCATATGGAAAGGTTTCTATTGACTTGTGTTTTCTTTGGCAATATGCCTTCCCAGGGTTTTATTTATAGAAACCAAACAGGTTGTTTCATCCCCTTTCCTTCTTTACACTTGTTAAGAAGGCTACTCTACCCTGGTGAATTGGTCACTTCCTTTTTTTCAAAGAGAATCTCTCCGCTCCCGACCCCTATGTCTAAGGTTTGATAACTCTTCATCTTACAATCTGCTCTTGGCCTCTTGGTAGAGTTCTGCTTTTATAAACACTTGGAAATCTGTGTTTTTCAAAAAAAATGATTTGTTTTCATTTGTTTGAGAATACCTGAACTGCAGACACTTTTTTTTTTTTTTACTTTCTGGGTCACACCTGGAGATGCACAGGGGTCACTCCTGGCTCATGTACTCAGGAATTACCCCCAGCAGTGCTCAGGGGACCATATGGGATGCTGGGATTCGAACCTGAGTTGGTCTCGTGCAAGGCAAATGCCCTACCCGCTGTGCTATTGCTCCAGCCCCTGCAGACACATTTTAAAGCTCTTGTTGAATATTGTTTGTATCTGCTTTTGAAAGGAAAGAAATGGAGACTGTTGAGGCCATTGATCATTTCGTACACAAGTTATCCATGTCTGTTGTAAAGACAAATAAAATCCTCCGTTCCTCTTGGAGAGCCCGGCAAGCTACCGAGAGTATCCCACCTGCATAGCAGAGCCTGGCAAGCTACCCATGGCATATATCGATATGCCAAAAACAGTAGCAAGTCTCACAATGGAGATGTTACTGGTGCCCGCTCAAGCAAATCGATGAACCATGGGATGACAGTGCTAAAACGTACAAATACGGAAGAAAAATAGCCACTGTCAGGAGGGATAGTGCTGTGCACTGGTGCATGTGGTACATGTGTTTTGTGTGCCGGTGGCCAGAGTTTGTAGACAGGCACAGATCCTCAGCAGCACATGGTCCCCCGGAACACTGCTAGGTGTGACCAAAACAGAAAAGAAAAGAATTGCCAGTAAGTCCAACTAGCAAATCCAGTTGAACAGCTCACTGCCTTTTAGAAATACAAACTTAGAATTATAGGTACCAGGGAGAGAGCTCTGGTGACAGGCTCTCGTGGATGAAGCCCTGAGTTTAATCCCAGCACTATGCCACCGGTCCCCAGCATTGCTGGATGTGGCCCCAGTTTGCTCAGCAGACGGCATCCCTGGGAGTCGCCTCTCAAAAACATAAATAACATGTTGGGATAGTTCTGTATGTGCCAATCCGTAACTTTTTCCTAGTGCTAGAAGAAAGATACTTCTATTTTGATAGAAATAGGTCTGCCTAATTTTAATTGATCTTTGCCTTGGTGGATATGTAAGTTTATTGAGTCACTTCCCCTTTGCTGGATGTGTATAGTTTTCTAATTGTTACTAACGTTTGATGGGCAGGAACATTGATTCTTTGTGCCACTGAGAAAATGCCTGGCTTCTGTTGTTCTGTTAGGTTCTCTGATTATTTATCTTTGTCCTAGTCCAGTGGTAACACCTCCGGCCCTCTCTACCATCACAGGCTGGCAGGTAATTTGAACAGCCTAACAATCCTGTAGAGCAGTAGAGGCCAGATTAATGTCAGGGGTAGAGGGCCGGCGTCAGCATCTGGTGATTAACCCAGCTACACGGACAGGGGTGTGGCGAGGAAGAGGCCTAAATCATCTCGAGTTTTGCAAGTGTAGTAGAAATGGCCTCTGACCCACTTCATCAAGAATCCACTTGATTCCTTTTTGGTTTTTCTTTTGTGGTCACACCTAGTGATGCACAGGGGTTACTCCTGGCTCTGCACTCAGGAATTACTCCTAGCGGTGCTGGAGGACCATATGGGATGCTGGGAATTGAACCCGGGTCAGCCACGTGCAAGGCAAACACCCTCCCTTGCTGTACTATCTCTCTGGCCCCTCCACTTGACTCTTGACCTAATGATACAGATTTTATTTTTGTCTTTGTGATGATTTTAGCTAGTTGAGAAAAGTATATAGAAAAGTATATAGAACTTACCTTTATTGTCTGACTGTCGTACCCTCTTTCAAGGTGACTTTAAAATAAAGATACCCCAGGGCTGGAGTGATAGCACAGCGGGTAGGACATTTGCCTTGCACATGGCTGACCCGGGTTCGATTCCCAGCATCCCATATGGTCCCCTGAGCACTGCCAGGAGTAATTCCTGAGTGCAAAGCCAGGAGTAACCCCTGTGCATCGCCAGATGTGACCCAAAAAGCTAAATAAATAAAGATACCCTGTCCCCCAAAACTGGTCTGTAGAGCAAGGCTTGGTGTTCAGCAGTAATATTATAAAGGAAGTTTAGCTCATAGAGCTGGGATGTGGTTCAGTGGGAGAGTGCTGGCCTTGCATGTTTGAGTGCCAGACCTGCCTGGCACTTCCAACACAGTCCAGTCTGTGTGGGCACTGGGCATGTAGCTGAGGCAGCAGATCTGCCTTTCTTTTTTTTTTTTTTAATTTTATTTTATTTTATTAAATCACCGTGTGGAAGATTACAATGCTTTCGGGCTTAGGTCTCAGTTATACAATGCTGAAAAAACCATCCCTTCACCAGTGCCCATATACCACCACCAAAAAAAAAAAAACCCACACAGTACACCTCCCATCCCGCCCCCCCACCCCCTACCTTGTAACTGATAAGTTTCATTTTACATTCTGTTTACTTTGGTTACATTCAATAGTTCAACACAAACCTCACTATTGTTGTTAGGAGTACCCCACTAGATTCAGACCTACTGTGAAGACAAATAACGTTTTGAATTTCTGTACTTTAACACTAAGTCCAGGGAGATTTCTTCCAGATATTAGATAATTGCAGGCTTGAAAACCCAATCTGTGGTCGTCTTAATATGGCGGCCACCGCGCCCTTCATCCCCGGAGAGAAAGAGGCGAGAGAGAGAAATACCTTTCCCCTCCCGGGCGGGCACGGGGCCGAGGCTTAGTTCTCAGGCTGGAGACATTCTGCGAGGAGTTGCTCACACCGAAAGAGGTTTTGCTGGTTCTGGATTCACGCTTGTACAGCTGCGGAGAGGCCACACATGCGTGCGGCCCCCGGGATCACATCTCGCCAGATCTGCCTTTCATATATGAGGTCCTGGGTCCGTGCCCCGATGCCACTGGGGGGTCCCTGGGACTACTGCGTCCCTGGGAAAGGTCTCCCAAAGAATCCAGTGGTGGGGCTGGAGCAATAGCACAGCGGGTAGGTTTGCCTTGCACTCGGCCGACCCAGGTTCGATTCCCAGCATCCCATGTGGTCCCCCGAGCACTGCCAGGAGTAACCCCTGTGTATTGCCAAGTGTGACCAAAAAAAAAAAAAGAAAAGAATTTGGTGGTGTCCTTGGTAGCTTTCATCCAGGTCGGGGGTCTGATTTCCCTGGAAGGCCTGTGATCCCTGAGACTAAGTCATTCATTCTCCTTTCATCACTGACGGCTGAAGTGGTAGATGCTCTGGAGCTGGGAGGACAGTACCAAAGAGATAGGGTTTCCCTCTCTGCCCATGAAGAGGTGTTTTGTTCTGAGGCCACACCCTGCGGTGCTCAGGCCTTCCTTCTGGCTTTGTGCTCAGGGATCATCCCTGATGGGTTCAAAGGACCATGTGTGGTTCATGGATCAAACCCAGGTTGGCTACCTACAAGGCAAGGCCCTACCCACTATACTTTCTCTGCCCCTTTCCAGAATAATGTTGGGCCATTATTGGTGCACAAGGAATTGTATTAGCTACTGCCAGGCCCAGCTCTTGCACTGGGCTTGAGCTAAGAGTTGTGGCTTGCTGGTGAGTTGGAGACTCGGGTGAAGAATCATGGTCACTTGCCCACAGCCTTTCAGCTGTCACCTCCTACCCCTTCCTTCTGAACTACTGATAAATCACTGACTATATCATTCCCTTTGTTGTCATTCTCGTTGTTCTTTCGGTGGCTGAACCCATTGGGGCTTGGGGACCACTTGGTGCCCAGCGTGAACCCAGGGCCTTACTTACTCGAGTCTGCTGCTCGCTGTCTCTATCCGTTGAGCCACAGCCCTCACCCAAAGCGTGGGCTTTTCGAGAAGACCACATTTTCTTTAGCCCTGAATGAAGGTAGAGCATGGGGTGGGGGGTGGGGGAAACCAACACTTCCTCCTCCCAGCTTCAGGAGAAATGTTGATATTCAATTCAGAAATAATCAGGTAAACTTTTTAATAATTGTGAGCTGTTCTTATAAAATCAGGCCTGCTCCCCAGTGGATTACCCAGTTGGTAATTGGAAGTTTGTGCTGGCATTAGGAACGACAGCTTCCTCAGACAAGATCCCGGCGCTGGTAACATGCAGATCCTCTGCAGCCTATATTTAATTCGGCCGGTGCAGCCGCCGTGCCAGAGTTTGCTCGCCGAATTGCTGGGTTGACTCCATGGAGCCAGCCGGGAGCAGCGGCTTTGTCTCCTGAATGCCCAAAGCTTGAAACAACTGGGATTTTTAAAAATAAGCCCTGACTGGACTCGCCTCCCTCCTCTCACTCCACCGACACCGCTGCTCCTGTTGAAGTTTATTTATATCTTCAGTCAGCCACGGAACAGAGGTCATTTCTATTGGCCTCAAAATTTTAGAGGCCTGTTTGCCTGGGAAACCTGAGCGGCTCAGCACTTGGGCTTGTAAGGCCGGGCTTGTCTTTGTGGCAGCTTTTCGAGCTCATCAGCATCCCTTACTCCCTCTCCCTCGATTTTCTTCTCTGCGATTTATTTGCAAATGCGAATAGCTGGAGAAGGTGCGTCCTGTAAATGAGCTCTCCTCTAATGGGTTCTCACCAGGCAGCAAACCTTCCATAAAGGAGCCACTAATTAAGCAGAAAGTGGTTTGTCTTGCGCAGCCACAGTTCCATGGCTCCGGCAGTCCACTCGGAAGAGGGGCTGCCTCCCTCTCCAGAGCTGTGGCTCGAATCCCACGGCTTTGTCTTCCACCCGGCGGGGAAGATGTTTTGGGTACGTCTTCTGGGCCCTGTCTTCTGCTCCCGCTTTTTCAGAAGAAGACTCGTGGCCGTGGACATTTTTATTTTCGGCGAAATCCTTATTGAAGTTGCCTCTTCAGGGCTCACCCCAGGCCTGGCCTTCCCGGTTGGAGAGCACAGCAGGAAAGCGTGTTGCTTTGCAGTGGAGGCACGCTTGGCCTTCAGAAAGATGCCTGTCCGTCGTCTGAGGGGTCTGTGCTGAGCGGCCTGAAAGGGCTTCGTCTGAGCAGGCGTCACGGGTGTTAGGTGGCTAGCCCGGGCGGCAACCCTTACAGGCAGGCTGCCGCGGTGCCGGCTGCACCGGCCTCCTAACAGAACCTTTAGCGCCTGGAGCCCAACCTCATTGTGTGTGTGTGTTATTAAAGTGCAGGCGGCTAGGAAACGCTCTTAATTAGAGAGCTCCATGCCTGCATAGGAGGAGTGTTCTGTTCGCCGCGTAATTGTCACAGCAAATTACCAGTTAGGTTAAATATTGAGCTGGTAGTTCTCGGAGCTTCAATTATTTGCTCCACCCCGCTCTGCTCTCCCCAACCCCCCTCCCCTCGCCATCACCTGCTATCCTGCACTTCTAACTTGATCTTCTGCCAAGTGGTAGCTTTTAAGGGAGGCTTAGAAAAGATACACTTTACAGCCGGAGCAATACATCTGGCTTCGGGCAAGTTATAGGCTGCCAGGAACATCTGAATGAGGGGTGCACTTTTGCTTGGGGTTTGGGGGGAGGTGGCATCTAGCCAGAAAACACCACGAGAACCCAATGGGGCTAGAGTCGTGCAAAGCAGGCAGGAGAGCAAACTCCTGAGTGCAGAGCTGGGAGTAGCCTCCAAGCACGGGTGGGGAAAAATCCCAACCAGTATAGCGATCAGAGGTGTCTTTTTCCAAGGGGGAGGTTCAAACCTCGCTGTGTTTAGGGCTTACTCCTGGCTCTGTGCTCGGTGAACACTCCTGGCAGGTATGGGAGACCAGTATCGGCTGCTGGGGATCAGCCCTACCCCTTCTACTCTCTCTCCAGCCTTCCGCGGGTCTTTAAAGTGAAACCCTGATCTGAGATGTCACAGGAATTGCAATGAAACTACCCAAATTGATCCCTTCTCTCAAAATAGTCTCTGAGAGGGGAGGGCCCACCGGCAAAAAGAACAGAAAGCGGCGCAGAGCAGATTGTGTGCTGGGTGGGGTGGGGGGAGAGGAGGGCGTTGGAGAGGCGGGAGCAGAGTCTGGTGGGGGCCGTCACAAAACGTGTGAGTTGTCTCTCGCAGAGGTGAGAAAACGATTGGAAGGGGGAAGAAAAGTCCATTTGAAGCCCGAGGAGCAACCCACAGCCGCCCGCGTAGGCAGGGAGGCAGGCGGCAGAGAGCCGGTGCCACGCGTGACCCCAGGGAGCGTGGACCTAGATCCCTGGGTGCATAAGCCTTGCCATGCAGGTCTCAGCGAGTGTCCTTGTCTCCATCGACCTTCCCGTGGCTGCTGTCCTGGCGAGCCGGCGACCGGGAAGATGGTGCCCGTGCAGCCTGCTCTGCTTAGCCAACGGAGCAGCCGAGGAAATCCTGCAGGGGATGTGATTGGAGTGTTGTACACTCGATTCCTCACAAGCTCCATGCTGGGCTGCTCATTTTCTTTGGACAAAGATAGACTGGCTCCCTCTCTTGTTGATGGAATGAAAATTCTCCCTCGCATTATGGTTCATGTGATAACTTTGGTGGCGGCAGTGTGGGGATAATGAAGAGTCTCTTAATAGCTCTGGTTAAACCCGGTAATATCACTCTGTCAACCTTCAGCCGGCTGTGGGAATCTAACCCAGTTTTGTATTCCTAAATGTCTAGAGCCTGCCACCGGCATCTTGTAAGCACTAATAAGGAGCCAACCGTCATCTGTCTGTTTCCGGGGCGTATTTATAAGCTGATTGCTCATTTCTTGTAGAATGGTGTCTCTTCCCCTCGCAGCTGCCCAGCTGAGGTCAGTCTCCTTGGGTAAACTTGGGGAGTTGAAGTCGTTTTGGCCACATCACCCTCCTTTCCCATCTCTTCGTTACTGGCATGCTGGGTTTAGTGCCCCCAAAGGAAGAGAACTCATTTTATTCTGGAAAATGGTGAAATGAATTTGCTTCAGGATCTGCCTCGGTCTAATTAGTCCTGTGTAAGCAGGGTTTGCTCGGTGGGGGAGGCAGCATGCTGTGCGTGTGGCATGTGCCCGGGTGTGCCCTTGCTTATGAGAGATAACAGGTTGGCCTGCTTATATTCTGGCTGCAAGAGAGCAGGTGGATGAGGCCAACTGCCCGCCCTTTTGCCTTCAGGAAAATGTCTCCCATTCACGGGAAGAAGTAACCGGATTGGATGTGGTGGGGAAGGCAACTTTAGAATGCACCTGAATGAGCCATGGAATGACAGCCACGTGCCGAGGCCGAGGAGGGGTGAGGGCGTGGGGGGTGAGGGGACTGGGGAGAGAGGTCGTCTGCACCTAAATTAAATAATGGAAATGACAATTATGAACAGCAATGAGAGCAGTGATTTGGCAGCCAGGACTATATGAACATGACAAATGCCTCTCGTGGGAAATGGGGTGCCATCTCCTCTCCGGGTCCTCGGGGAAGGGGCAAGAGGCAACCAGGGGCGGGAGGCAGGGCCGGGTGGCTTGCCTGATTTAGCCTGGAAGTGAAAATCACTGGAGCAGTTTATAGAAACACCAGAGCGAGCCGAGCCGTGGCACACAGTCACTAGGCGGAATCCAGAGACGATGGCAGAAACGTTTCAAATGTGCTCAGGGTAATTAGTTTTGAATTA
Organism: Sorex araneus; assembly: GCF_027595985.1. Taxonomy (NCBI): domain Eukaryota; kingdom Metazoa; phylum Chordata; class Mammalia; order Eulipotyphla; family Soricidae; genus Sorex; species Sorex araneus. Next base: position 191,785,359 of record NC_073304.1, on the reverse strand, counting down.
CCATGTGCATATTTTAAACATTTAAATGATCATCCCAGGTTTTCAAAAACAGTTTCACGCGGTTTGACAGCGCTCCCCCTCCCGCCGCCGTCTCCCCACGGAGAGCAGCCGGCGTGGCCGCGCTGGGGCCGGAGCCAGGTGGAGCATAGCCACTCTGCGGCTGCACGGCTGGGCGCGGCGGGAGTCGGGCTAAACCCTCGGATAAAGGGGGATTAGGCCGCCGCCCTGGGTCCTGGCGCAGCCTGCTCACCCAGGACTTTCCCTCCTCTAAGCCAGTGTGCTTTGTGCCAATTTTTCAAAAAACAATTTGTTCAGCTCTTAAGTTTTTCATTGTGCATGAAAGTGCAATTCCATTTGGGTGTTTGTATTTTTTTTTTCCCCTTATGAAGACCCGAAAAGCTGGGAAACTTGAAGCATGATAATTAACCAGGTAGGAAGGACTCCTGGTGGGGGAGGGGAGGTGGGCGGGAAGGACACCTGGTGCTTTAAAGGGTGAACACACTCCCCCAGCATACCCTAGGACACCTAGGGGGATACTCCCCCTAGAACACCTCCTTTAAAGCGACTGCCAGCAACCTCAATTTCCCCAGGTTTGGCCCAGAATGCAAACAATTTCTAAAATCCCAATTTTAGTAAATAATGAAAAGGGCAAAGATTTTCAGGTTACAGCTCCTGGAGCCTGGCGGCCTCCTACAGAAATTGATGACAGAAAGGGCCCCTCGTGTCTGCCGAGGCCCTTCCTGTCACTCAGATTCCGAAGTGGGTGTTCCCGTGCAGGTCCCTAACTTTGGGCGCCTTAGACCTTGCGGAATTTAGAGTAGTGGCTTGGAAAATGCTGCCCTGCGTCCTTTTGTCCCTGCTAACTGCTGTTTCTCCAGCAGGTGGAGCTGGGAGAATGGAAACCAGGAGCCAGGGCCCAGGACGTGGCGTGGGAGCTTCTCCGTGCTGAGATCCTGATTGAATGAAAATTGTTCATTATGCAAACTGTCTGGTTCAATACACTGAGGCAGCCCCCAGGCACACACCCCAAGTAGTTGCTTCTTCTCTCCCCAGATTAGAACATATGAATTGCTTTGATGTAATCTTATAACAAAGCCTAATAGAAATTTTATTTCTTCTGAAGTTGCCTGTCATTTCCTACCGCCACCACCCCCACCCCTTTATGTCCTATTAATACCCTTCCCGTTGAGGGTATGTGGCTGGGTTTAGCCTGTATCTGAGGATGGACAGTGCCTTCCCCTACAATGGACCGCGCTATTTAAATACAGTTACCCGGCTCGCAACATGCTTACTCTCTTGCTTCTCCCCCCCTCCCGCTGCTATTTATCATTTTAATGGAATGCTACAGAATATCACATTATGCAATGTGTTTAAATTGATAAATTATATTAGAAGAATATTGGATAGGGTTTTTTTTTTGATGGTAAGTGGGGTTTTGTAGAAATATTTTCTCATTAGTAGATCAGCTGCTTGCAGAGTAGAAACGGTTAGGATTGGGGAATAAGCTATATTTATGACCTATTTGGCTAATTAAAATTAAAGCATAATTTTAGCATGAAGTTCCTGCAAGACTTTGCAGAGAGGGTGGAGGAAGAAACTTGCCCAAATCCAGTTACTTTTAAATGTCAGTTGCCATAACAACTTCACATGAGCCATATTTTTTACTTGAAAAATTCCTTTTAGGATTCAGTTGCTATAATAATTTGCCTCCGCTCTTTTTAAGAGGCATATTTTCCTATTTTCTCTTTGTGATCATTTCCAGGCTTGCCTTACGGTAACAAAAATGACCGTGCAAAACTCCACTCTTCTTTTTTCCACGTACTGGAGCAGAGTGGCCCCCTCAAGACGGAAGTTTTGAGCAGGAATTCTGAAGAGGAGGGTTCTCCCCGGCTCGAAGGGAGCCAAGTTCTAGGGTCTGTTGCTACAAGAGCCAGTGTCCTCCTGGGTGGGAATTATAAAACCATCAGAATTTCTCTCTCTCTCTCTCTCTCTCTCTCTCTCTCTCTCTCTCTCTCTCTCTCTCTCTCTCTCTCTCTCTCTCTCTCTTTTGTTTTATAGTGTTTTGAGGGAACCCAGCCACTTCCACGCTCAAGGCCACTCTCCACATGTTCAGACAAGCCTCACGCATAAAGGAACCGGCAGAGGAACCCAGGTGTGCGGGACCCAGGGCCGAGATCTCCAAGGCTGCTCAGATCAGGACTGGGCCTCTTCCACCCAGATCCCGCATTTTCCAGTAGCTAGGCAGTCACACCCAGATACTGCCCCCAGTGCCATGTAATCCCATCAATAGCCAACATCCAGAGACTATAAAACCAAGCTCCCAGAAGTGTGTGGCCACAATGTGGCCGCGGAACATCTAATAGCCTAGTTCTCCCTCTTGGAGAACCTGACAAGCTTCCGAGAGTCTATTGCCCACTCAGGAAAGCCTGGCAAGCACCCCATGGCGTATTCATATCCCAAATACAGTAACAGATACATACATACCTTTCAGAGAGCCTGGCAAGCTACCAAGTTATTCTGTCCACACAGCAGAGCCTGGCAAGCTACCTATGGTGTATTTGATATGCCAAAAACAGTAATGATAGGTCTCATTCCCCTAACCCTGAAAGAGCCTCCAATTGTTGGGAAAGAGGAGTAAGGAGAGGCTGCTAAAATCTCAGGGCTGAGTGTAATAGAGATGTTACTGGTGCCTGCTCGAGTAAATAGACAAACAACGAAATGACAGTAATACAGTAATACAGTGATGGTGTTTTGGGGGCCACACCTGCTGGTGCTCAGGGCTCACTCCTGGCCAGGCTCAGGAGACCATATGTGGTGCCAGGGATTGAACCCAGATAGGTTGCATGCAAGTCAAGTGCCCTACCTGCTATATATCTCTCCAGATCCTCTTCTGTTTTTTATCTTTAGTTTTTTGTAGGATGGAGACACCACATGGTGCTTGGGGGACCATGCAGTTCAGGGCATTGAACCCAGAACTTCTGCATGCGAAGCTTTCAGTTCATGGAGCCATCTTCCTGGCCAATGGGAGTCTTTGAACAGAATTGTGACTGTTCTGTATTTTTGTGTCCAGTGGGGCTTGCAAAAGTCAAACATCAGCCTGAACCTCTGAAGGAAGAAGGTGTGTGTTCATGTATTATAAGGGCTGAAGTTGGCCACCGTCAGTGGAACTCCTGGCATTTAAAGGTAGGCGATACATCCCTTAAGTATTCAGTTAGAAGCAAAGAGGTGATAGAGTAAAAGTTCAGTGCTCTTTATTTCACTGTTGAGCTGTTAATCTTCATTAGACAACAGGACGTTAGAGAAGCACCTGCTTCTGAGAGTCTAACCATGGGTATACAAGAGGGACCCATTGCTGCCACCCTCCAGGTCTCTCTGAGGCCAACATTGATTTTGTTGAGGTCAAGGCATGGTCCCAAGGAAGAGGTCTTTCAAGTGGCAAGAACATTTTATTTCAGAGGCCAGAAAGATAGCACAGCGGATAAGGTGCACTTGTCTTGCACTCGGCCAACCTGGGTTCAATTCCTGGCATTCCGTATGGTCCCCTGCATCCCCAGGAGTTATCCCTGAGTGCAGAGCCAGGAGTAACCCCCGAGCATGGTGTGATGGTGTGGCCCAAAAACCAAAACCAAAACAAAACAAAACATACAACATGTCATTTCAAAACATTTTGGGGCTGGAGAGACAGTATAACGATACTGAATAAAGTGCTTGTCTTGTGTGTGGTTGACCCAGGTTTAATCCCTGGCATCCTAGCATCCTATATCTTCCCCCCAGCCTGTCAGGAGTGATCCCTAAAGCAGCAGGAGTAAGTCTTGAGCGTCACTGTACACACCCACCTCCAAGATAAAACAACCTCACAACAACTCCTCCCAAAAGAACCCACCTAGGGGTCAGAGCGATAATACAGAGAATGGGGCATTTGTCTTTCGCACAGCCGACCTGGGTTCCACACCTATCATCCCATATGATCCCCCAAGCATTGCCAGGATTCCTGAGTGCAGAGTAGGAGTAATCCATGAAAGACACCATTCTCACTTATCTCCTGCTTTTTTTTTTTTTTTTTTGCTTTTTGGGTCACACCTGGTGATGCACAGGAGTTACTCCTGGCTCTGCACTCAGGAATTACCCCTGGCCGTGCTCAGGGGACCATATGGGATGCTGGGATTTGAACCCGGGTCGGCCGCGTGCAAGGCAAACGCCCTACCCGCTGTGCTATCTCTCCAGCCCCCTCCTGCTTTTTTTTTTTAATTAATTTTTTATTGAATCACCATGTTGAAAGTTACAAAGCTTTAAGGCTTAAGTCTCAGTTACATAATGCTCGAACACCCATCCCTCCACCAGTGCATGTATTCCACCACCAAGAACCACAGTAAACCTCCCACCCACCCACCCCCACCCCCGGTCCCCCACCCCACCTGTGTAGCTGGTAAATGGTAAAGAGAAAGTAAAGTGTAATTTTCTTTTTCTTTTTGGGTCACACCCGGTGATGCACAGGGGTTACTCCTGGCTCTGCACTCAGGAATTACTCCTAGCGGTGCTGGAGGACCATATGGGATGCTGGGAATCGAACTTAGGTCGACTGTGTGCAAGGCAAAAGCCCTACCCACTGTGCTATTGCTCCAGCCCCATCCTGCTTTTTTTTTTTTGCTTTTGCTTTTTGGGTCACACCCAGAGATGCTCAGGGGTTACTCCTGGCTCTGCACTCAGGAATTACTCCTGGCAGTGCTCAGTGGATCATATGGGATGCCAGGGATCGACCCGGGGTTGGCCGTGTGCAAGGCGAACACTATCACTCCGGCCCTTATCTCCTGCTTTCCTGGTGGAAAGTGAAATCAGGTGTCTGACCTGAGCGTGCTGCCAGCAGCATCAGTGCCCCTGGCTGTCGTTCTTTGGTCCTGCCAGGCTCCTGCCTCTCCTCCCATCTTTCCTCCAACCACCCAACTCTGTGTCAAATCAGCCTATTTTGGGGGGGAACTCTGAGGTCAAAGTGATAGTGGGTTTCCCCTACTGTTTATCAAAGAGGCGGTGAGGGGAGGAGAGCTGAGCCTCCACCCAGACTCCCTGCAGGGCAAACCCTTCCCTGACATCCTGACCCTGCAGTGAGGCTATGGTCAATCTCCCCTCTGCAGAGGGCAGAAGTGAGGATCATCTGCAATGATTGGAGGAAAGAAAAAAAGAAAAAAAACACATTCCACAAGTGTGTGAGAGACCATTTGTTTGGGAGCAGGGCGGGGGGGTGGACACCTGGTTGTGCTCAAGACTTACTCCTGATTCTGTGCTCAGCGATCACTCCTGGCAGGGCTCAGGGGACTATATGTGGTGCCAGGGATAGAACTGGGGCCAGCCACATGCAAGGAAAACGCCTTAGCCCCTATGTTATCTCTCCAGCCCCAATAATAGTTCTTCTATTTCCTTCTCTGTGAACCAGACTTTGCAGGTGGAGTTCATTCTGCGAGCCTGTCACCCAAACTGGCAACAGGAATTCCTTTTCAAACCTCAGTCATGTGCCTCTGGAAGACTGAAGTTTTGCATCTGTTTGAGGCTGCTTAAAGTTGGTTTTTGTTTGTATGTTTCTGTGTTTTTGTGTTTTGGCCACACCCAGGAGTGCTCAGGTCTTACTCCTGGCTCTGCTCTCAGGGATCACTTCTGGACAGCTTGGGGGACCATTTGCGGTGCTGGGTACTGAACCCAGGTTGGCCACGTGCAAGACAAGCGCCCTACCCGCTGTTCTATCACTCTGGCCCCTGCTCGAAGATTTGATTGTCTGTACGCATCTGTGAGATGTAATTCTTGACATTTCTCCAACAATGGTTGTGTGTGTGTTGTTTAACCAAGTGTGACTGAACTATATGTTCAGATAACTTGATGAAAAACCTGATGGCTTAGTTGAAACATGAGGCTGAAGTTTCACCTTCATCCTCACCTTTCTTTGAGGTGTTTCATCTTTTCCCCCACTTCCTGGCCCTGAAGCACAGGACATTCCTTCTCACCTGGGAGAGGCAGCTGGAAGGTGGAAGGTGTGGAGACAGTCTGAGGCCTCAGATCAGACAGTCACATTCAAGGCAAGCAAATTTCCCACTGGCCTGACCTCAGACTCCTCTGCTGCAGGGAGGGCAGCCGTGCCCAGGCTCCAGTCCCCAAACCCAGCAGGGTGGGGGGGGGGCGTTTGCACTCAGGCATGTGGGACCCCTGGGGTTCCCTCCAGAGGTCTGTCTGTCCTGCTAGCCAGAGTCCTAGGACATCTTGGAAGATATTTTCTTTTTAAAATTAATCCCTGGATAGGACAGGCAGGGGCTGGAGCAATGGCACAGCAGGTAGGGCGTTTGCCTTGCATGTGGCCGTGGCCGACCCAGGTTCGATTCCCAGCATCCCATATGGTCCCCTGAGCACCGTCAGGAGTAATTCCTGAGTGCAAAGCCAGGAATAATCCCTGTGCATCGCCGGGTGTGACCCTAAAAGCAAAAAAAAAAAAAAAAAGGATAGGACAGGCAGAATCACCCAATGAGGTTCATCACAGGATGAACCTCACTCGAGAGTGGACCAGGTACGCAGGAACCTGTGACTGAGATCTCCAGGCCTGCTCAGGAGATCAAGACTGGGCCTCCTCGCCCCAGCTCCCCAGTTTTCCAATAGCTTGGCAGTCACACCCACAAATTGCCCCCGCGTGGCAGTCACACCCACAAATTGCCCCCGCGCCATGTAATCTCATCAATGGCCAAGACCCAGAGACTATAGAGTAAAGCACCTGGAAGAGAATGCCACAGAATTTTATGAAGCCTGTGGCCACATTTGTGGCTGCGCCATCTCTTAAACTCTACCTCACTTACTTATCAAAAGTATCACACATTTGTTTGGTTTCTAACAAACTTGCTAGCATTCTCTTATATTCAGACTTAAATGGCTCCAGAGTGAAATACAACAACCCTCATATACTAACCTCTTATTGTGGTGGGAAGGTGCTTGGTGGTGAGACTGGTGTTTGAATATTATCTGTAATAAACTATTGTGAACTACCTTTATGAAAATAAAATTTAAAAAAATTTTAATTTAAAAAAAGAAACAGATGGGGCTGGAGCAATATCGCAGTGGGTGAGGCATTTGCCTTGCACATGGCCGACCCAGGTTCGATTCCCAGCATCTCATATGGTCTCCTGAGCACCGCCAGGAGTAATTCCTGAGTGCATGAGCCAGGAGTAACCCCTGAGTATCGCTGGGTGTGACTCAAAAAGAAAAAAATATATATAAAAAATAAAAAAGAAATTAAGAAGAAACAGAAAAGAAAGAAACAAACAAAAAACCAAAGGGACAGGACAGTGGGTAGAGTGCTTACTTTGCATGTTGCCTACTCAGGTTTGATTGCCAGCACCCCACATGGTCCCCTGAGTCTACCAGGAGTGACCTCTGAGTGCAGAGCCAGGAGTAAGCCCTGGTGGAGTCCAAAACCCAAACTAGTAATGAATCCCCCTTCCCCAGCCTTTCCCGCAGCTGTTGCTGTGACAACAGGGTGTCGAATACACTTGCTCTGCTCTCCAGGGTCACATGTTTGACTGGAGCCAGGGATCAGAGGCAGGAGCACCATTAATAGCGTGTTCAGTGAGCGAGGCATATGGGTGATGCCAAAGGGTCAAAGTCACCATCCAACTTAAACCATTTTACCAGAGCTGAGCTAGTGGAAGCTCTTACCTTTTCTTCTCTTGTGTGTGTGTGTGTATGTGTGTGTGTGTGTGTGTGTGTGTGTGTGTGTTTGGGCCACCACCAGGCTGGAGCGATAGCACAGCGGGTAGGGTATTTGCCTTGCATGCAGCTGACCCGGGTTCAATTCCTCTGGGTCTCTTGGAGAGCCTGGCAAGTTACTGAGAGTATCCAGCCCCCACGGCAGACCCTTGCAAGCTAACTGTGGCATATTTAATATGCCAAAAACAGTAACAACAAGTCTCACAATGGAGACGTTACTGGTGCCCGCTCGAGCAAATCAATGGACAACAGGACAACAGTGCTACAGTGGTATAGTGTTTGGACCACACCCAGCAGTGCTCAGGCTTACACCTGGCTCTGTACTCAGGGATCACTCCTGAAGGGGTTCAGGAGACTGTATGGAGGGCCAGGAATCTAACCCAGATGGGTCACATTCAAGGCAAGCTCTGTACTATCTCTCTGGCCCCTAGTAGAGGGGACTTTCATTCCCTCAATAGAGTAAAATAAGGCCTCTGCCGGGTGCTTTGTAGTAACTTTCTCTGAAGGCAAATTGGGAGCAGTGGGTGAAAGGCATTAAGAAGGGTGGTTTGGAGTCAACGGAAAAAAAATATTTTCTAATTATCATGACCAAATGCTGACATTAACAGGTCACTTTCAAAATATAATGACTTTCACCCCTTTTCCACTCACAAAAGGCTAGTAAACGGGGCTGAAGCAATAGCACAGCGGGTAGGGCATTTGCCTTGCACGCGGTCAACCCCGAGTTCAATCCCTGGCATCCCATATGGTCCCCTAAGCACTGCCAGGAGTAATTTCTGAGTGTAGAGCCAGGAGTAATCCCTGAGCATCACTAGGTGTGACCCCACCCCCCAAAAAAAATCGCAAAAAAAAAAACAAAAAGGCTCGTAAACATTTGCAAAGCACCTGAAGGAGCCCTGAGTCTGGCCCTTCCATTCAGAAGCTCCGTATGAGGACAGAGCAGAGGAGGCACCCCCGGCCTGGTTCTTTCCTTCCCTTCTTCCCTCCCTTTGCTTTGCAAAGGCCCCCACTCAGGCGCCACAGGGAGGGCACGGTTGGGGGCTAAGCCATACTTCATGATGGAAAATGGTTTTAAAGGTGTGGAAGTCAAAAATCATAATGTCTCAGGGCTCTTGGGGAATTTCTCCAGCAGACAGGGTCGAGTGAGAGGTGGGCTTGGTCCAGGGATGAAATCCCGAAACAGTCCTCAGGAGACCAAGTCATTCAGGTGACCTGAATGGGGCTTTCCACCCACCTTGTCCTCCCCACAAAGATATCTCAAATAGAAATAATGAATTGTGACCTTATTTGAAAAAAAGGGTCCCCAAGGGTCAGAGAGATAGTATAGGAACTAAGGCACTTGTCTTGAATGTGGCCAATGGCAGTTCAGTTCAAAACCCAGCACCATAGGAGTCCAGGGAAAATTCTGAGCACAGAGCCAAGAATAAGCCCTGAGCACTGCCTGGTGTGACGCCCCCACAAACCAAAACTAAAAAGGGGTCTTTGCTGATATATTCATGTTAAGATTCTCAAGATAGGGGCTGGAGTGATAGCATAGCGGGTAGGGCGTTTGCCTTGCACGCGGCCGACCCGGGTTCAAATCCCAGCATCCCATATGGTCCCCTGAGCACCGCCAGGAGTAATTCCTGAGTGCAGAGCCAGGAGTAACCCCTGTGCATTGCCAGGTGTGACCCAAAAACCAAAAAAAAAAAAAGATTCTCAAGATAAAATGGGCTTGAATTAGAATGAGCTCTATAGGGCTGGAGTGATAGCACAGCAGATAGGGTGTTTGCCTTGCAAGCAGCTGACCTGGGTTCGATTCCCAGCATCCTATATGGTCCCCCAAGCACCATCAGGAGTAATTCCTGAGTGCAGAGCCAGGAGTAACTCGAGTAACCCCTGTGCATCGCCGGTTGTGACCCAAAAAGAAAAAAAAAAAACTCTAAAACTAATGGCAAATGTCCTGAAAAGAGAAGGATTTAGAGTACACAGAGAAGGTGATGTGAAGACAGAAGCAGAGGCTGGAATTCCTTCAGAAGCCCAGGGTACCAACAGCTGCTGACAGCTCTCTGAAACAGAGAGATCCAGGAACGCTCTGTGAACCCCCAGAAGGAAACAACCCTATGGACACCGTGAAACTCTGGCCTCAAGAACCAGAGAGAGGGGCCGAAGTGATAGTACAGCAGGGAGGGCGTTTGCCTTGTACGCGGCCAACCTGGGTTCAATCCCCGGCATCCCATATGGTCCCCCAAGCACCGCCAGGAGTAATTCCTGAGTGCAGAGGCGAGAGTAACCCCTGAGCATTGCTGGGTGTGACCCAAAAAGAAAAAAAGAAGAACCAGAGACAGTGAATTGCTGTGTTCAGTCCTGCAATTGTGTGTGTCTGTGTTTTGTATTGTTTGGGACGATACTCAGTTTCTCAGGGCTTACTCCTGGCTCTCTAGTGAGAGATCATTCCTGGCAGGCTGGAAGGGCCATTTGGGGTGCAGGGGATTGAACCCAGGTCAGGCGAGTTGTAAAGCAAGTGCCTTCCCAGCTGTACTGTCTCTCAGGCCCCCAGCCCCGCAGTTTGTGGGCAGTTGTTTTAGCAGCAACGCTGGTTCTGCCACCTTGTATTCTCTTGCATACTTTCATCTGGGTCAGCGTAATACCCATAAATTCAAGTTTCCATGAACAGCAGGGGTTCCTCACTCCTGGGGCTGATCCACTGGGATTCTCAGTTCTGCACTAGTCACTCTTCTCTCCCCACAAATGCTTCCTGGCTCTGCATCCGGTTCCTTCCACCTCAGGTACAATTGGGCTGTGTTCTTAGTAGTGAGAGTTTTATTGCTTAATGATGTCTGAGCCCCAGCATGAGTGAATATGCGGCCAATGGCTGGAGCCCCATGCGGGGGGGGGGAAAAAAGGCATCTCACTCACAGAAAGGACATTTCTGAAAATCTACACAACACACACACACACACACACACACACACACACATGCACACACAGAACAGAATCAGCTAGCATGTGGTTCACAGCTCTTAGCCACAGTCTGCCCGGCATAAATTTAATCTGCTTTGACCTGGACACAGCTGTTTTCCTCCTCTTTCTCCCACGTCTTATTTCAAACCGGCAGCAAGCAAGTACCCATTGTCACTGACAGTGAATTTTCGCGTTGAAAGACACTTTAATGAAAGCGTTGGCACCGTGCTCTGCAGCTCAGTGGATATTGTTCCCTCAGCAAAGTTTTCAGTTAATGAGTCTGGGGGTTTTGATCTGAAAAGCACAAGGGAAGAGAGGCTGGATGGCCCAGCAGTGACATGGCTTTGGGGACACGCTTGAACCAACACACAGTGTTTCTAGAATCTATAAGTTAGCCTGCAGGGGGTCTGGAGGTGACTGTGTGAGAGGAGCTGGAGTGCTGGGAGATTGCAGTTGCCCACCCGCCATCACGCTGGCCCACCGCTTTCTCTGGGGAGAACTCAGAACCTCTAGCCCTGAGCCTCTGTGAGCTCCGGTGGTCTGGCCGCTTCTCAGGAAGATGTGTTGCTTCTCTCCACAGAGCAGGATTAGCATGGAAATGGAGACATCACTCTTTAGGGGACCTCCGCTGACATCTCTTTCCCACATCAGTATTGGGGAATCAGTCCCTGGGCTGTGCTCGAAGGAGAGAGGACACATTTATCCTGCTCTGGGCAGCTGGTGCCCACGGACCTCTCATACTGGGCCGTGTTGCTTCAGAATGTAGAACACTGAGTGTCTCAGACTCTCCCAGCCCGGCTGGGATGTCTGAGGGGCAGTGGCTTTTCTGATTCTTGGAACAAAGAAAAACCTTGTCAATCTTTCTCACTTTCTTCCCCCGCTCCCCTTTTAATATTCTTTTCTGTCTGTGTGAAAGCACCAAACACAGAATATTGCAGAGAGTGAAGGCAGTGGTCAAAAGTCAGAGAGGTGGTGGGGCTGGAGCGGGTAGGGCGTGTGCCTTTCACGTGGCCAACCCAGGTTCGATTCCCAGCATCCCATATGGTCCCCCGAGCATGCCAGGGGTAGTTCCTGAGTGCATGAACCAGTAGTGACCCCTGTGCATCGTCGGGTGTGACCCCAAAAAGAGAAAAAAAAAGTCAGAGTGGTGGGGCTGGAGTGATAGCACAGCGGGTAGGGCGTTTGCCTTGCACGCGGCCGGCCTGGGTTCGATCCCCAGCATCCCATATGGTCCCCCAGCACTGCCAGGAGTAATTTCTGAGTATAGAGCCAGGAGTAACCCCTGTGTATCACTGGGTGTGACCGGAAAAGCAAAAAAAAAAAAAAAAAAGTCAGAGCAGAAGTGGAAAATCGAAGACTACCCAGAACAAAGGTGTGTGGGGACCAGGCCTACTCCCTGATATAGGACCCTGCACAAAAAAGGAGGTCCAGGACCCCTGCGCTTCCTTGAGGCTACGCCCACCTGTCATGGTCCACATGCCTCTTCTTCCGCTGCTTCGTGGTCAGCAAGTTTGACTCCCAGGACGTCTCTTTCAGTCACAGAAATAGTTCAAAGGTCTAGAGCATTGGTCCTGCATGCGGAAGATGCAGGTTCGATTGCCAGCACCTCGCATGCCTCCCCAAACATCATCAGGACTGACTGACCCCCTGAACAATGCACTGAGAATACCTCCCAAACTCTACTGGGTGTGTACTCCCCCCACCCGCAAAAAAACAAAACACACACACAAAAAAAAACCCACAGAAATCCTCTTTTGTCCAGGAATCCATCTGGTCATGCTCCCATCGAGAGACTGTAGAGGCTGCTGAGGAGGGCAGGGCAACAGAATGTGATGTGGAGGAGAAGCTTGTGCCAGCTACACAGGGGTGAGGCCAGGAGAGCACTGTTTCTGTTTTTCCACAGAAAGGAGGCATCTTTTGTGGAGTCCTTAGCAGCAGCAGGGGGAGGGGTGCTGGAGGGAGATGCGGGAAGCTGCAGCCTGAAGTGTAAATATGATGATTGTTGTCTCTTTCAAGGGAAGTAAATAAATCAGCTCGCTGGAGATTGGAGAGGTGGCTGGTGGTGGTGTACTTACAGCATCCTGAACCTGGCCTCTTCACAGTGCTTCAGACGTTGATTCATTACACCTTCCACCAGCCCACCCAGGGTGGGAGGTGGAGGCACTTATTATCCTGCCTCTCAACCTGGGGACTGAGCGAGGGCAAGAGGCAGGAAGTTGGGAGTAGAAGGCCGAGGTCTCAGCCACTGTCCGGTGCTTCCCCCACTAGTTCATGTTCCACTTAAGAAGCAAGAAATTGTCAGGTAACCTATTTTTCGGGGGCTAATTTCAGCATAGGAGGAGGACTTTGTCTCCTCTGTGTATTTATTTACCTGGAAAATGTATGTGCATAAGGAGCAGGAAAGAATGATTTGCTATCGTTGTTGTTTTGTTTTGGGTCACATCCGGGGATGCTCAGGGCTTGCTCCTGGCTCTGCACTCGGATCACGGGGCACCGTGTAGGATGCCAGCTATCAAACCTGGCTGCGCCACAAGGTGAGTGCCCTACCCGCTGTACTATCTCTCTGGCCCCAGGAAAGAATGATTTTAATCACACGACAAGCTTGTCTGGGAACCAAGGATCCCAGCCAAGGAGTGGGAGAGAAGCTGCGCTCAGCTTGGACGCCATTTCCTTCTGGAAGGGGTCCCTGTGGCACAGAAGGAAACCTTGGAAGGGGAAACATGTTGTGTAATCAGGAGGCTTATGGCCTAAGGCTTCTGGAAAACATGATTTGAAATGGTCTCCTCATTAAGAATCTATTGAGCCAGAAAGATAGCTCAATGGACTGAGTGCATGCTTTGCATGCAGGCAGCCTTGGTTCGATCCCCAGCACTGCATATGGTCTCCTGAGCGCAGAGCGGGGAGTAGCCCCCGGCACCACTGAGTGTGGCCCAAAGTCAAAAAACAAATAGGGAATCTGTTGGCCAAGTGCTGTAAGGATGGGCTCAGGTCTCAGCCGGTGCAGCGGCCCCAGCAGGCGGAAGCGCAACAAAGTTGCGTTTTGCAACAAAGTGGCAAGTGCGGGAGTCTTTGTCAGTCCAGGTGCAGAGTTCAAGTGTGACTGTAGCCGGGGAGAAGCCACACAGTGAGGAAGGGGTGGAATTTAGACCTGGGGCAAGCACCTGGGAGTGAATTCCTGCGCTTCTGCTGCCACGCCCTGGACCATCCTGAGCTCTCCTTGCCCCGGGGCCCTGCAGCTCTCCAGGGGCGCTTGAGAACTGGTGCCCAGAGGTGGCGAGTTGCCCGCGGAGCTCTGTCTTGTGCGTTACCAGGGAGCAAGTGAGCAGAGGAAACTGCCTGCACATCCCCAAAGACCAATTTCCTGCAGTCCCAGCAAGTGCGCAGAGCCTCTGCCAAGTCCCTGGCGTCAGGGCGGCCGCAGCTCCGGCGGCTCACTGATGGCATGGCGGGGGACGGGGATGCACACACAGCACCTCTAAGCCTCCAGAGACCTTGTGGCTCCTTCTCCAAGAGAGGGCGCATCTGGGGACGCCTTCCCAGGCACCTGCTCAGCCCCGAGTAAGCACTGTGCACCCGATGGGGAGCAGTCGGGGCAGGAAGCTGCAGCTGGTGTTTCTGTTTGTTTGTTTGGGGTGGGGGGCACACCTAGAGGTGCTCAGGGCTCACTACTGGCTCTGTGCTCAGGGACCACACCCGACGGGCTTGTGAGACCGTATGTGGTGGCAAGGATCGAACCCAGGTCCCACATGGGCTGGGCAAGTGCCCTACCCGCTGTGCTATCTCTTTGGCCCCGGGTCAGCTGAAGGGGCCTGGGAGTAAGCATTCCTACCGCCACCATTATGAATCTCAGACACTCTCTTGCTGCCACCCTTCCTGTCTCTCCCCTTCATCTTTTCTGCTCTTCCCCCCCACCTTCTCCCTCTCTCCCTTTCGCACTCTGCCTCTCTGCTGAATTCCGCATTGACATCAGCACTTCCAAAAACAACAACAAAGGAAAGTAGGTCATGGCAGTTTCAGGTCAAAACTGGGCCCTGGTGCCTGCTGAGTGAGGCCCCTCTCGCAGAAGGTGGGAGAGCACCCTAAACTCTGTGCTCGCTGCCCTGCAAATGAGCTTGGTGCCCCCTGGTAGCCGATGGGGTCTGGTGGGTATGTGGACATGTGCGGTGTGTTTGCACACTGGCTCGCAGATCGGAAAGGCTGAAGGTCCCTTACCTAGGGCGACCCCTCAAATCACTAGCAGCGACTCCCCTGACCTGTGCGCTGAGGTCCCGGCCTGCACACAGTCCTGCTCCCCGCATCGCTGAGAGCACACAGGCCCACAAGCTTTGCCTTCTCTGGCCCTGCCCTTGGGGCTTCACACACAATATTTCCTCTGCTCTCTCTGGTCACGGAACCCCCAGTTCTACTTGAAAGATTACCCAACATGCTAATTGGGACTCCTGCTATGATTAAAAAGAAATTTCAGATTAGAGCCACCAGGCCATTGAGCTCAGAAAGAAAACAGCTCTTTATAAACCCAGCAGGAGCTGGCTGGAGAGTGGGCTTTTTTGTTGTTTTTTGGGTTTTGTTTTTTTGTTGTTTTTTTTTTTTAAATAATTTTGAAAGAAAACCGCATCTGGCTGTTGTTTTGCCCACAATGAGTCAAGTGTAGATAGCCACGAGGTAAAGAGAGGTGTACTGTTGAGGAGGTAAAAATCATAACATCTCCGCTTCCCCCCTCTTTCGAATGCAACAACTGTGATGGACTTCTCTCTGTAAACCCAGCTCCTGCCTCAGCAACACCTTTGGCCTGCAGACTTGGGAGCTGCCTCGGTTCACTCGGGCTCAGCCTGTGCCCAGGATAAAGCTTTTATGAGCAGCCAAGGGTGAGGAGCACATTTCAATCACGCTCCCTGAAGCGATTAGCTCCGGAGGTCTCCAGAGGTGGCCGGGGGGGAGATTTAAGCTGTGGTCAGGAAAGAGGCAGGCGCAGAGCGAGGGCAGCACTTCTGAATGATTTTACTAGCAGGGCTGAGCACACTGCATTGATACTCTTAGATCTCATTAGCTTGGGGCGGGCAGGCTGCACATTGTACCAGGTCCCCTGGGCATCTTACCTTTTAAAGCTGCTCTTCTCGTTTCAAGAGGTAAAAAGGCCTCCCGGATCCTTTCCACCTCGATCATCAGCCCCAAGCAGCCAGCCCCTTGTTCATATTCTAAAACTTTAACATTTGGCTTTATGTAAATAAGGTGTCTCCCTAATATTGGCTTCATTAAAAAAAAAAAAAGCTCGAAAAGAACATCAATGTTTGCTGATGGAAGAGTATAATTGTCTTTAAGGATAATTGGTTAATTATTGCAGATAATTGTCTGCAAATAACTGAGAGGCAGGTAATCAGGAGGAAGGGAGCTGGGGAAGGGACAGACACAGGTAAGCAGGTCCCTAGGCCTGAGAGAAGTTAGGTTGGGACCAGGGAGTGTGAGGCAAATACTGCACAAATCAACTTCTCCAGAACAGTAGAATTCCAGAATCCAGAAAGACTTCACAGGGTCTAGCTAAGGTTAGATCTAATCCTAGTGCTCCTCCTTGCTCAGGGTCTAATGTTGTCAACATGGTATTTGGCCAACTAGAAATACTGAGAAACAAGTAGCTGCTATGCATCATTACTTTATTAAATTAAAAAAAAAATTTCCTCTTAGGAACCCTCTCCCAACTGAAAACAGGGACACAATTTCAGAATAAAGGGTTATCTTTAGATTAAATAAATTTGGCTTAGCAAAAGACTGACTGCATTAATGTTTCATTGCAAATCGGCAAAATGGCAATCACAGCTTTCCCTGGTTTTCAAACTAGTGCTGGGAAATCACAGTTCCAGGAAGCTTTGCTTCTCTGCCTCGTGCCACAGTTTTCTGATGGAAAGGAAACAGTGAGCATAGTTATAAAATGTTATTGCTGTCTCTTTATTTGGGGGGGCGGGGAACGGATAGCCTTTCAGTCCTTTGGTTAGAGCAGATTCGGTTAAGAATGAATGTTTCCACCACAGCCTTTGCAGTTTTTCATGCCCTCTTTGCCCTTACAGCCAATGTCATCGCAAATGCAGAGCGCCACCTATGGGTCAGGGTTAGAAACTGCAGCGATGCCGCCTCAGATTACTGGAATTCACTGGTGGTTCCTAAGCTTTCAGGGCATGGAATGCACAGCTCTCTAGAAACCTACCTGCACGTTAGCAGAGGCCTTCCGTCAAACTCTGGGGGTTATAGACATACTGCTCCATTATTCTCCCAACTCATACATGAGCTCTCATCAAGAGCATTGATTTTGTTTTTTATTTTTATTTGCTTTTTGGGTCACACCCAGCGATGCTCAGGGGTTATTCCTGGCTTTGCACTCAGGAATTACTCCTGGCAGTGCTTGGGGGACCATATGGGATGCCGGGGATCGAACCCAGGTCGGCCGCGTGCAAGGCAAACGCCCTACCCGCTG
This sequence comes from Sorex araneus, assembly GCF_027595985.1. Classification (NCBI taxonomy): domain Eukaryota; kingdom Metazoa; phylum Chordata; class Mammalia; order Eulipotyphla; family Soricidae; genus Sorex; species Sorex araneus. The sequence goes on along the minus strand of NC_073304.1, from coordinate 191,768,219 downwards.
TGCTATCGCTCCGGCCCCTCATCAAGAGCATTGAAATTGATAAGAAATTTCATCTCATCACTGAAATTGATGAGAAATGAAATATGAGAAAGGCAAACCTTTCTCATCTTTCTTCTTTCTCATCTTTCATTTCTCAGTTTAATGATGAATTTACAGTTAAGACCTCACTAGTTCAGAAATACGCAAGATAAAAACTGGCCACTTTGGGTCAAATAGTACAATGGAATGGATAAGGCACTGTATTGCCTTGTACATGGCTGACCAGATTCAATCCCTGGCACCTCATACGGTCTTCCAAGCCCACCAGGAGTGATCCCTGAGCACAGAGCCAGGAAATCCTGAGCATTGCAGGGTGTGGCTCTCCCCAAAATGTGCATCTATGTAAGATAATATCACAGGGGAAATTAAATGAGGCACAAGGAATCCCCCTGTACCTTTTGGTAGGGCGGTGGCTTCTGTGAATTTATAAATACTTCCGAGTTATATCCATGTGCAAGGCAAGCACCCTACCTGCTCTCCAGCCCCTAGGAGTAATTTGAAAGCACTGAGATTGCCTTCTCATTTTTTCATCCAATCTACTATTAGACCATTAAAAAAATTGGAATAAAATTTTAAAATTTACAAAAATATTCCTCAAAAGCAAGATGACTTATTTGGCTGAAAATTATTATGATGATTTTAATTTCTCAAATGATCAAAAACAATGAAAAGACAATCCAAATTCTTAGAACCACCCCAAGGCTCACAAAAACACTCTAAGTCAAGGCCAAGTAGTGATTATTAAACTTGCTTAAAGCAGAAAATATTGTTTTTATTTACTAATTTATTTTTGATTTTGGGTCACCCCCTGTGGTGTTTTGGGCTCGTCCTGGATCAGGACTTGAGGGTTGTTTCCTGAAGTGCGTGAGGGTCCAAGCAGTGTTAGGGTTCAAACCTTTGACCCCCAAGTTCTGCATGAACTCATGCCCTTTGATCTATCTCTTCTCCCCACCAAAGAATTGTAGTTTTCAGGGCTGGAGTGATAGCACAGCAGGTAAGGTGTTTGCCTTGCACGTGGCTGACCTGGGTTCGATTTCCAGCATCCCATTTGGTCCCCCTGAGCACCACCAGGAGTAATTTCTGAGTGCATAGCCAGGAGTAACCCCTGTGCGTTCCAGGGTGTGACCCAAAAAGAAAAGAAAAAACAAAAGAATTGTGGTTTTGGAGTGTTTGTTGTTATTTGTGACGGTGACACACCTGGCAATGCTCAGAGGTTACTCCTGGTCTGGTACTCAGGGAACCACATGGGATGCTGGGGATCAAACCGAGGTCAGCCGAGTGCAAGGTGAACACCTTACCCACTGTACTATCGCTCTGGCCCCAACTTTGTTTTATTTTGGGGTCATACCTGATGATGCACCAGGAATCCCGTGAAGCCAGAGATTGAACTATGGATTCCTGTATGTGCTCCAGGTTCCCAAAAAGTTGTTTGGGTGGTGGCTTTCAGACCATCTCCATGATCCCAAAAAGTTGTTTGGGTGGTGGCTTTCATACCACACACAGCAGTGTTCAAGGGCTATTCTAGCTCTATGTTAAGGAATGACGTCTGACGGTGCTCAGGGGCCCATATGTGGTGCCAGGAATGGAACTGAGGTCAGCCACAGTCAAGGCAAGAGCCTTAATCCCTGTACTATCTCTCCAGCCCTCAAATAATTGTTTTTCAAAAGCAGCCACTGGGACTGAGAGTTTGTTTAATGGCAGTGCTGACTGGTAAGCAGGAGGCTGTGGAGGCAATGAGTTCACTTTCCAGCGCACCTCATGCATCTGAGTGCAGCCCCAGAAGCTCAGCACTCCTAAGGAGCCCTCCAGAGTCCTCGAAGGCTTGATAGTCAGCTCCAGGTCACCAGTTCTCCTTCTGCATGGGGAGAAACCCCCACCACCCTACTCAGGGTGGGCACCATGCTCAATGGGGCCAGAGTGCCTTCTCTGCCCTCTGTATTGGAGTCTGCTGCACTTCATGTGGGGTTCTAGGAAAAAAACGTGGGTCAGGAGCCAGAAAGATAGTACAGTGGTTAGGGCACTTGCCTTGTACGCGGCCAATCCAGGTTTGATTCCTGGCATCCCATATGGTCCCCCTGAAAACAGTCAGGAGTGATTCCTGAGCCCAGAGCCAAGAGTAAGCACGGCTGGCATGAGCCCAATAAATTAAATATAAAACAGGACCAGGAGCAGTTGTCTTACTAGTGGAAAAACAACCCTGGTCAGCATGGAGGATTTTTCTTCCTGCACCCTTACTCTTGGTGGGGAGGAAGGCAAAAAGCAGGTGTGCTGGGGGGCGCCCTCAGCTGGGTTCATGATCCCAGTAACCTCAACTGGGAACGGGGGAGGGTCAGGAGAACAGAGGGAAAGGAAGAAGGTAGATCTCACTTCCTCCAGTTTCTGCACGTCTGTTCTGAGATGAAATGCCTGTTTGTGGGAAATGGATATTGTGTCCCCAGTGTGGTCCTCCTCTCAGTCATGCCTCATGTGGCATGGTGGGGGTCCGCTCGTGACAGTGTGAACCTGGGGCTGCCCCCAGTGTTACAGTTCTAGTCGTTTCTACTCGGAAAAGGACACACAGAACTGAGGAGGGCAGTCCTCTCTGACTCAGAAGCTCCCGTGTGAAAAACTCAGAGATCCCCTTCCTTGTCTGTAGGATGAGGGTGGTAGTCAGATCTCCAGGGGGAGGGGGAGAGCTGGTTCCACAAGCATCAGGAGGTCAGGGCTTGATCTGGACAGCATCTGGCTTCCAGGAGCACTTCTGGGAGCCACCCCCAAGCAGGGCTGAGAATAAGCCAGGAGCACTGCAGTGCATGGCTTCCAAAGTCTCCTCAGGGGGAGAGTTAGGAGGAGGGAAGGCTGTGTCTATGAGGGGTTTAAAAAAACAAAACAGGGACCAGAGCAATAGTACAGTGGGTAGGGCGTTTGCCTTACACGCGGCCAACCCGGGTTCAATCCCCCGGCATCCCATATGGCCGACCAGCACCGCTAGGACTAATTTGTGAGTGCAAAGCCAGGAGTAACCCCTGAGCATTGCTGGGTGTGACCCAAAGAGAAAAAAAAACAGGGCCTGAGTGATAGTACAGCGACTTGCCTTGCATGAAGCCGACCCAGGTTCGATTCCTAACACCCCATATGGTTCCCCAAGCCTGCTAGGAGTGATCCCTGAGCACAGGGCCAGGAGTAAGCCCTGAGTGTCACCATCTGTGGTCCCCACAAAACACAGGGGACCAGGGATTGGCTCAATGATAATGTGGGTTTATGAGACCTGAGCTCATTCCCCAGGAGGAGGAGGAAGGAGATTAAGAAGGAAGAGGAGGAGGAGGAGAATAAAGAAAAGGAGGAAGAAAAGGGGGAGGGGAGGAGGAGGAAGGGGAGGAGGAGGAGGAGGAGGAGGAGGAGGAGGAGGAGGAGGAGGAGGAAGAGGAAGAAGAGGAAGAGAAGAACTGGATGCATTGAGGCCTGGGTTTGATGCCCGGCACTATGTGGGGTCCTAAGCACCACTGGGAATGACTCCCCCACCCCTTAGAAGCCAGCAGTAGCCCCTGAGTGTCCCCATCTGTGGCTCACAGACACAAACACAAGAATCCTGCCCAGCTCTAAGTAGCTTTTCCTTTCCACTGCGACTGGCCTCGGGTGAGGAGGTGGGCCTCTCCTCCAAAGTCTGAAGGAGGCAGGAGGAGTCTGCCCCAGGGGGGCAAGCAGCTTCTGTGGCTGTAGGGCGCCCTCCTCGCCCCCTGAGGCTGTGAGGCAGCTGGAACAGCCTGGGGAGGTTTCCTGCAGGTCTGCCTGCGTGTGGGGGAAGGAGGTGTTTGGGGTGCTCGGCGGGACAGCTGACCCACAGGCCTGAACGGAGGGTCTGGGACAGCAAATGTGCCCCAGCAATTTCCAGTCTCCACTGTCACCCTGTGTGGGCATGTGTGTGTGGAGGCTTCTTCCTGATGAAGCAGCCAGGAGGCAGCCTGGGGGCTGGGGGGGCGGCGGGGGGGCGGGGAAGGGGGCCGGTGTGAAAGTCAGAAGAGCCTTTTCCTTAGATTTGCAAAGTGCCAGACGCTCAGCGGCACTTTAAATGACACAGATGAAACAGTGAGAGACTCTTGGGTGGCAGTCGGGGATGAGGGGTCAGGGACCTCGGGCCTCTGAGGCTCAGGCGCTGGGATGAAGAAGAAAAACACCTTGGAGACCCCTGTGACCCCAGCGTGGAGGGAGAATGTCAATGCAGCTCGCCAGCAAGACTGGAGCCAACCCAGAGCCCGGAGGCGGCCACGGGCGGCGCGTGGCAGGGGGCGCCAGGACCCTCAAAGCCTCCAAGTGCCGGGAGCTGACAGAACCCACCAGGGTCACACCTCAGTGGGCGACACCAGGGCCCGATCTGCCTGTCACCACCCGCTCACCTGGTCCCTGGCGGCCGATCCCTGGAGCACACACCCTCTGCTCCTCTCCTCACCCCCCTCACGACCCCTGCTCAGAACCCAAGAAAGGAGTTTCCCTCCATCTGCTGCCCACTGGCCCCTGCGCGTGGGGACGGGCGCGTGCCTGGTCCCCCTGCCAACCTTACTTACCATGGTGCCCTGTCCCAAGCCTGCTCAGGCGAGAGGCAACAAGACACAGTGGCTGAGTGGTGTGTGTAAGTGCAAAGTGTCTCCCTATCATGCTCGCCTGTCTGTCCATCCTTCCGTCCGTCTGTCTGCGGGACACCCTGTTCTGCCTCTGGCCACACAGGACCCGGAGGTTTACTTTCTCTCTCCATACATGCCCTCTGGGGTGTCCCACCAACTCCACCTTCCTTTGCACCGTGGGGTCCACGTGACCATGTGCACCACCTCTCTGCTCGCTGGGGTGTGCCCTGCCGGACCCTCATCTACCAGCGTCAGATTTGGTGATGACCCCTCGGATCTCTCTCGGACCCGCATCTCCAGTCAGCTTCACTGGAGTGGGGGAGGGGCGGGGAGGGGGGAGTGCTGGTGGCCTTGAAGCCAGGGTGGGGGCGATGGCATGCAGCAGCTCTGGCCGCCACTTGTCGAGGCCCCGGGCGTGTGATTTCCTTCTTCCTTCCAGTCTACCTCCAGGGAAATGGCTCTTACAGAGATTGAAGAGCTTAATACCTTGCTCACTTCCTCTCTCATCTCTGAGGCCCTGAGCGGAGCCAGCCGCAGAAGCCAAGGCTGGAAGGCTCCCGCCCCCCCCCTCACCGCCCCCCTCCCTCCCTCCCCCCCACCCGTGCCAGCTCCCTGGGTGCAGGAGGATGGGGTGGCAAGGCGCAGGGTGGGAGGGGAATGCGCCATGACCCCAGCATACTCTGCGGCTGCAGTGTCGAATCCTGCGGCGGTGTAGACGTGCCATTAGTGTGCACACTGCCACACAGAAATCCGGGACAAAAGGCACAGCCCCTCCCTCCCGGTGCTTAGAAACTTACAGCGCTAATGAGAAACGGGAGCTGCCTGGAGAGAGGGCGGGCCGCAGCAGCCCAGACGGCGGGGCTGACCCACTTCTTGTGGTGAGGGGCTGTGAGGACCAGCTCACAGGGATACCAGCACTGCACTGGGGCTGCCTGTCCCTGTCCTGCCTTCGGGAGCTTTGTCAAAGGGGCACCCTTGAGCCTTGCTCAACCCTCTCTCAGTTGGCTTTGGGGCTACACCTGGTAGTGCTCAGGGGCTACTCTGGGATCAATACTCAGGGTTAGCTCCTGGTGGTGCTTGGGACTATTCCTGGATCAATACTCGGGGCTCACTCCTGGTGGTGCTCAGGGGCGACTCCGGGATCAATACTCAGGATTCACTCCTGGTAATGCTTAGGGGCTATTCCTGGATCAATACTCAGGGTTCACCCGTGATGGTGCTCAGGGGCTTGATACTCCCAGATCAATACTTGGGGTTCACTCCTGGTGGTGCTTGGGGTCTACTTCTCGATCAATACTAGGGGTTCACTCCTGGTGATGCTCAGGGACCTTGTGGTGCCAGGGATTGAACCTGGGGCAGTCCGTCCAGCCCATTGGGCCACCTCCTTGCTTCTCTTTCTCCTCAGGGACATCCGTGATCCTTTAGCCCAGTGAACTTTTAGCCCAGGGCCACAGACTCCCCTGATCCCAGGGGCCCTCTGAGAGAGAAAGGTGAGGAACCGGGGCAGAGAGTTGGTGGGTACCACTGCCCCCAGCCTCCCTCGTCCCTGTGCTCCTTGATTGTGCTGTGAGTTCTTTAGCCAACAATAGATGTTTCTGTATTTTTCTGAGAGTGTGTATCTATTAGTGGCCTGACAAGGAGAAGGCCGGGAGATTTATACTGAGAGTGCAGTGAGTTAAAAGGGACAATTAGAGGAGCAGAAAGAGAAATGGAGCAGAGAGTTGTAAGGGATATTTTAATGCACGATCAAGGGTTCTTGAGATATTTTCTGAGTAGACAGAAAGTAAAAGAAAATCGGTCCATTATAAGATGATAGTGGGGGATTGATGACAATGGCCTCGAGTGATGGCTGGACTCCTACTTAAGAGCCAGAAAGTGACCTAGCCAGGTCAGAGGCCTTCACGGTGGAGTGGTGGGACCAGCCTGCCCCTACCTCCCGCCTGGTCTGTTAGAAAATATGCTCAGAGAAAAAGGCTGGCATCTCCTGAGGGCTGTTGAATCAGGCGTGGGGAGTTGGGTGCTGAGGAGGGACCGGCTTGGCAGAGTGGTGAGAGCCAGGGAGGGTTTGCGGGGAGCTGTGAAGCCCTGAGGCTCCAGCCAACCCTGGCGAGCCCTCTCTGCACACTCATTTTCTTTGACCCAGGCCGGTAGCTCATCCACCAAGAAGCCGTCCTTCCTGCGCCCTGGCGGCCCCCACATCTGCCCACAGGATGGCTGGAACCCCATTTGCATGGTGACAGAGTGCTGGATGATTAGTTAGGTGACGAGAAAACATTTGCTAAATGGGATTCTTGGCTCCCCTGGTAGAAAAGAGGGAGATGTAATTGGGGATTGCAAATGATCAGCCAGAGCTGCTGGGCAGAGGGTGCTGAGAGGGTGTCCGGGCAGCGTGCTCGGAAGCCAGGGATGGGGAGGGCTGCGGGGATGGGAGGAGGCAGTGGACAAAGGAAGTGGCAGTTCCAGGGGCCTTTCTGAGCGTGGACGCAGCAGGTGTCTGGGGACGGGACTCCGGCCCAGTACCGTTTCCAGGGAGCGCTCCAGCTTGCTGGCTCTAGGGGCAGATCCGGCTAAGCACAAGAGGCAAGTGGCCCTGACAAAACCCACTGCTGAGGAACACTGGCCAGCATGCCACCCGTGACACCCGCGTGCTCAGAGAGCTGGGTGTAGAGCAGGGAGGAGGACTTGAATGAGGGACCCCATCCCTGTCCCAGTGCCTCCCAGCCCTTGGCTTCCCCGTGTTCTGTCAGACCCCCCAGCACGATGCCAGAGTCTGCCTTTTTCCTTCCCTCCCCCTGCCCCTTTCCCTTTGTTTTCTGTCACTGAAGTTGTGGTGACCTGGCTGTGACTCTCGCTCACTCATACAGGACAAGCACGGGGTGCCACACCCGCTGCCCGCCATGGTGCTCGCCAGGGTGAGCCCGTGTCTGACTGTGGTGCTGGCACGCATGCCCAATGGCGCTTGTACTTCCTGGCCATGGCACTCACTTGTCTCTTTGGTTGCAAGGCTCACCAGGGGTGATAGATTTTTTTCTGGTTCTTTGCATGCACCTGGCTATGGGGCCATTAGAAATGACTTGTAGAGGCTGGAGTGCTAGTACAGTGGGAAAATTGTTTGTCAGTCAACCTAGATTTGATCCCCGGCATCCCATATGGTCCCCCGAGCACCACCAGGAGTAATTTCTGAGTGCAGAGCCAGGAATAATCCTGAGTGTCCCTGGGTGTGGCCCAAAAATCAAAAACTAAAAAAAATTAATCTCGTGTAGGGGCCCGAGAGATAGTACAGCAGGTAGGGCGCTTGCCTTGCACACAGCCAACCTGGATTTGATCTCCAGCATCCCATGTGGCTCCCCAAGGCCTTCAGGAGTGGTCCCTGATACAGAGCGAGGGACAGAACATTACTGATCATCCCTGAATATTACTGATCAGGACAGAACATCCCTGATCACAGAACATTACCTGGTGTGGTGCCCCCCCCCAAAAAAAAAACTGAAAAAAGAAAAATTGCTTGTGGCACTGTGGATCAGAGTTTTTGGAGCTGCCAGCATCATGCTCGGCACACGTGGGCCACTGGGAGTTCAAACTCATGCCCACATGCTCTCCATCCCCATGCTATTCCTCGGGGCTAGCCTGTTGAGTTCTGGAGTCATAAGAGGAGCTTGTGATACTGAGACCACCCCATGACTACCCACCTTTCCTTTGGGCCTCCCCTGCAGTACAGGGCAGTGGCTGGATGGAAGAGAGAGGGAGGGAGGGAGGAAGATGCCCGCCTCCGCCAGGCCCTGGAGGAAGTGCTGAGCTTTGGTGGAGGCAGGATTCCCAGGGCCAGCCCCCTGCTCAGAACCTTCCTGAGGGGTCTGGGGAGACCTCAGCTCACCCCTGACTCTCCCCCCAATGCCAATGATCAGAGCAACAAGGCCGTCAGGGCCCCAGTGGCACGTGAGCCGCTGAGTGACGAAGAGCCACGAGGAGAAAGCTACTAAAAATACCCCTGGCGCCCGGGCCCCTGGGCCAGCCTCTCATCACAGTGGGCAGCCAGAGACTGCACTGCTCTCGACGGGTGCGTCATTTATAAAACATCAGCGTTCCTCCCGCCGACATCTCACTCCCATGCTAGAGCACTTACTAAGTCTTTTTAAAAAATTTACTAAGGTGCTCGGACTTTTGATTTTCCCACGGAGGCTGTCTACAGTTGGACACGAAGTACACATCACACCAGCCTCTGCTGGGAAGGAGCAGCTAGATCCTGGCGCTGGCCTGGGGAGAGTGGGCCGAACCCCGGGGAGCCTCGGAGGCCTGATGGTTGGTTCTGCCTTGCCAGGCCAGCCTTGAGTGGTCTTTTGTAATCTCTATTTTTTTCAAGGCTGGGGTGGGGGGGGGGGGAGAACGGGCCACATCAGGCAGTGCTCAGAGGTTAATCCTGGCTCTACATTCAGGAATTACTCCTGGAAGTGCTCAAGGGACTATACAGGATGCTAGGAATTGAACCTGGGTCAGCTGCACACAATGCAAACACCCTCCCCATTGTGTTATCTCTCCAGTCCCTTGCAGTCTTACGTGAGAGAAGGCTTGTTCATCTAGGCTGAAGAGCACAGCCTTCTAGCTTCCATCTGGGGACGTGCTCCTTTTTTGGGTATTGTTTATTTGGGAGGTTCGGGGTTCCATGCGGTGCTCGAGGACCAAACCTGGAGTTCCCACAGGCAAAGCATGTTTTCTGCTTGCTTCCTTTCTCTGAAGCCAGAGGAAGGTGCAGCTGGGTGGACCCTGGCCTCTTGAAACCCCTCTGATTCCCCAGAGCTGGCATTTCCCTCCCAGCCCCTAGGCCAGCAGGTCGGAAACGAGCCGGCAGAGACGGCCCTGCAGTGACGGCACCGACCCCGGTGCAGCCAGAGCATGGAAGTGAGTCATGTGCGAGGGTGAGGGAAGAAACGCAGGACGGAGACCAAGTGTGCGGGCGCGGGCGCGCACAGGCACGCGAGTTGCAGTGAGTCACCCTGCCCTGGTCCCATACAGCTTCCTCCTGCCAACAAATCTGCTGTGTTCTCAGAGCTGTGCCCAGCCAGCCTCGCCCACCCCCACCAGAGCCTGGGATCTGCCACCCCTTCAGGAATGCGGGGCAAGGAAACGAGAAAGCAGGTTCTTGTCCAAGAGTTTTTATTATTATTATGTTTCTCTCTTAATTGGATTCAGCATTTCTTGCTCCTTGCACGCCTCTCTCCGGTGGGGCATTCAGGTCCGTGCAAAGTGCAAAGGAGATGGAGCCCTCCCGAGTCCTAGACAGCAGGGCCGCTGATCTTGACCCTGTCTGGACACCTCCATCCCAGGCCTGGCCCCTGCACCGGGCCCTCTGCTTACCCCTGGCATCTTCAGGAGGGCCCTGGGGGATGCAGAGGTATCTGAGATGGCTCTTAATGCGCACTCATTCTTTCCCTCCTGCTAAGGCCACTGGTTGCTTTCCCACTCGCCACCCAACTCAGGGCCTTGGCTGGGGTCTCCCCCAAGACTCCTAAGGAGGAAGTCAGCAGCAGAGCTGTGCTGAAGGCCTGGGCTCATATTCAGAGTCTCCCTAGCCTGGCCAGACCATTGCTGGCGACATGCCAGGCTGAGGACCACGGCACAGGTGAGGGGACTAACACTGTGAATGCTGCTGCATGCCCGCCGGCCCCTGAGACCAGCAGTCTCATCTGCTTCTCCCTGCCAGGCCATCTACCTGGTCTGGCTGCCAAACACCAACGAGCGGCTTCTTGCCCTCACCCTGACACCAAAAGCTGTGATCTCACCGGGCCAGGGAATGCCAGGGGCAGCTGATGGGTTCGTGTTGCATATAAAAACCAGTGATGATCTAAACATCTAAGAACATTGGTCCCCTGAAGTGATTCCCACTGCCTCCTTCTCTCCTCCTCCCTGACCCTTCCCCAGTGTCCCCCTTGGCCAGCCCAGGTTCCATGGGGACCATGTTTGGATTCTGAACCCAACTCCTCTATCTCTCTTCTCCCTAGAAATCACCAGTACAATCCTTAGCTCCGCAGATATAGTTTTCCATATAGTTTATGAACATGAGAAGACATATAATTTGGTAAGGGTGTGGGGAGGGGTCTGTGCATCTGTGAGTGTGTGTATATATATGTATATATAAGTGGACATAGTTATAAAACTGCACCTTCTGGGAGAACTTCATTCCACGGGAAGCTCTCAATTTCAGCCTCTGACGACCTTTCCTTTGGTAACTGGTTCTCGGAGCCCAGCGTTCAGGGCCTGGGTCGGCCAGGGTTGCCTGAGACATCAGGAATGAGAGGCCTCACCCCTGAGGGAGGGACTGCAGGTGACACGTGGTTGGTTTCAGGGCAGGTGACCGAGTGGCCTCCAGCGAGAGCCCAAATGCGCCAGCTCCTTTGCACCCAGAGAGCTACTTGGCCCAGCCTCTCGGTCCGTTCCCCTCCCAGTCCTGCATCCTCCGGGAACAGCAGGGGCCCTGCAGACCTCGCCAAAGGACCAGGATCCCCCAGAGCCCAGCTCCCGGGGGCACAGTCCTGTCATTGCACGTGAAGGATTCCCTCTGCCTGCCTTGGGCCTCCTTGCCGGCTCGCTGCTGTCCGTGGGTGCTCAGCAGGGTCTGGCTGGGCCGGCTGGGTGTGAGGCCCACATCCTGTCCCTTCCGGAACTGTACACTTTGGGTTTATAATCCTCCGGGCAGGGCCCACATAGCAGCCACAGCCTCTACCAGCTGCTGCCTGAAACCCAGTGGATCCTCCACTTGTTAAAAAAAGAAAAGAAATTCTGTTCCTTGGTGGACGTGTGGCAGTGCTGGGTGTTGGCGCCCTGGGGGGGTGTGGTCAGCGAAGAGTCACCGCCAGGCCCAGTATCCAGACCAGGAGAGTGGCCTCCAGGGAGCGGCCCGAGGAGGCCTGCTGCACCCCGCTGGGGGCGCGGATGGGGGTCCTGCGGGCACACTTGCCCTTCCTCTTGGGGCGGGCCGTGGGCATCATGTCAAAGCTGAATTTGTGCTGGTAGTCGGGGGCGTAATCCTGCAGCTCGTGGGCCTGCTTGCCGGCGCCCGCCTTGGAGATCTGGTTGCGGTTGCGGTGGCTGGTGCAGTTCTTGCCCTGCTTCCTGGGGCCGTGCGGGTGGCCCTTGTCCCGGGCGGCGCCGCGCGGCGGGTGGTGCTCCTTGCGGGCCGCCCTGTCAGTGGTGGTGAGCGTGTGCGACTTGATCTGGTGCGGGGAGGCCGGCCCGGTGCAGTTCCGGAAGTCCTCCGGCTGCAGCAGCTTCAGGTCCTGGCCCTGCCGCAGCTCGGGGGTCGCGCAGGGCACGGCGGAGCTGGAGCCGCGGAAGCGCCGCAGCCAGTCCCACAGCGAGCGCGCGCGGCAGCCGCAGTCCCACGCGTTGCCGTTGAGGCGCAGGAACTCCAGGGCCCCCAGCGGGGCCAGGCAGTCGCCCTGCAGCTCGGCCAGGCTGTTGTTGAAGAGGAAGAGGGTGGTGAGGCGGTGAAGGTCGTGGAAAGCCTTGGGGTGCACCCACTGCAGCCGGTTCTCATGCAGCAATAGCCGGTCCAGGTTGACCAGGCCCCGGAAGGTGTCCTGGCCCAGGCTCCACAGCTTGTTCCCGTGCAGGAACAAGTGGCTGAGGTTGACCAGGTCCACGAAGATGTCCTCCTGCAGGTACTCAATGTGGTTCTCCTGCAGGTAGAGGTACTGCAGGCTGTGCAGGCCCCCGAAGATGCCGGCCGGCAGCGCGCTGAGCCCGCACTTGTAGAGGTAGAGGGCGTGCAGCTTCACCAGGCCCTGGAAGGTCTCGGGCGCTAGCGTCCGCAGCTGCCGGTTGTCGCCCAGGTCCAGCTCCTCCAGGTGCACGAAGCCCTCGAAGGTGCTGGGGTCGATGAAGGTGATGTTGTTGGAGTAGATCCACAGCGTGACCATGGCAGGGCTGAAGTGGCCCTGCTGCAGGAAGGTGATGCGGTTGTTCTGCAGGAAGATGCGCTCGCTGTCCTCCGGGATGCCCTCGGGGATGGCTGCGAAGTTGTGCGCCTGGCAGCTCACCGTCATGGGGGCCGGGTAGCACACGCAGTCCCGTGGGCAGCTGCCGCCCAGGGGCAGCTCCCCGGCCAGCAGCAGCAGCAGCAGCAGGTCCGCACAGCACCCTGCGGGGAGAGGGCACGGTCAGGTCAGGGCTGGAGACAGACAGTGGGCAGAGAGGGCCTGGGGCCCTGGTTTTGGTTTTTTTTTTTTTTTTTTTGCTTTTTGGGTCACACCCAGCAATGCACACAGGTTACTCCTGGCTCATGCACTATTCAGGAAATACTCCCGGCGGTGCTCGGGGGACCATATGGGATGCTGGGAATCGAACCCGGGTCGGCCACATGCAAGGCAAACGTCCCATCCGCTGTACCATTGCTCCAGCCCCGGGACCTTGTTTTTTTTGTTTGTTTGGGGGCCACACCTGGCTGTTCTCAGGGCTCACTCCTGGTAGGCTCAGAGGACTGTATGGGGTGCCAGGGATTGAATTGGATCAGCTGAGTGCAAGACAAGTGCCCTACCCACTGTACTCTCCCTCTGGCCCCTCTGTCCTGTCTTGACTGTGCTCAGTGGTCTGAGATAGTGGCACCCTGAGGGTCTGGCTTCAATGGAAAGAAGGCAGGGTTCAGGCCAGAGAGATAATACCGCAGGTAGTGTTTTGCCTTGCATAGGGCTGACTGGGATTCAATTCCTGGCACCTTTATGGTCCTCTGAGCACTGCCAGGAGTGATCCCTGAGTACAGAGCCAGGAATAACCCCTGAGCACCACTGGGTGTGATCCTCCTGCAAAAAGGGCAGAGTTCGAGCCCAAGCCAGGCCCCCATCTGGGCCTCATACCACTGCCCCCGCCATCTGACTTGATTACTGGATGTGAGTTTGGGTGAAGGCTCTGATTGCCCCCATGTGCCTTGCTTCCACCTCGCAGCTGTCACACCTGCCGCCTCCAACTCCATCCCCTTCCCCTCCCCTTGGGGTGAGGTTCAGAACCCCTAGACGGAGCAGCAGCCTCATGTTCTGGTCCCAGCAAGACCGACTTACTTGCCATTCTCTACGTGAACAAACGCTGCTTCCAACTCTTGTTCTACCAAAGAGAATTGAATCTCACATGGAGTCCTGAGGTGTCTCTTTATTTAAAAGATTCCCCGTAATAAGGGAGTCGTGCATGCGTGACACCCAAGTTCATCTCAGCAGACGTCTCACTTACAGGCCCTCGGCGTCCTCCAGGCCACACCCCTGCCTCTCCAGAGATCTGCTGACCTCACAGAGCCGTGAGACATGCCGAGGGGACTCACGAGTGCGAAGCAGGGGAGAGGCGACCGGGCTGCCAGGCCAAGGCGCCCTCCCATTTCCGTCTTCCTTCCAGCCCCCTCCCTGCTCCCCACCCCACTCTGCTCTCAGACTGGGATTGCAAACGCGGCCTTGCCTCCTGACTGTCCGGAGTATTTCCTCTGTAGCTTCCTCTAATTGGGCATTAATTAGGCATTCGTTAAATGGATCCTTAAAATAATTTATTTTCGGATGTGTCCAGCCTGTGGTCGGATAATAGCCCCATGCTCATTATTGAGCCACCTCATTATGGACGGTCGTCATTACCTGCCTTTTCCTAGGGTCGCAGCTGTCCTAGGCAGGGCGGCAGGCTCGTGGCTGGGGCGGAGACAGACTTCAGGCATGCAGACTCCCACCCGCAGGCCCAGGCCGCCAGCGTGTCCCTGAAGAGACTGGCCTCCTTCCTTGTCCCCTCGGCCTCTGGGGAGAGCCAGAGCCCCGGGGCCGCCTGACTGACTCCTGCCTTGGGCTGTGCCAGCAAGTGCAGGAGAGAGCCGGCCTCCCAGTCACCCTCAAGTGGGCTCCAAAGTTCCCTGGTCGTCTAGTGGTTAGGATTCGGGCTCTCAGGCAGGCCCCAATCCTAGGCCTGCACTGGCCCAGGCAGCCAGCCAAGTGGGGCCACGGCTGCCACGGCCCCCCACAATCGGGGCAGCACCAGCGTCATAAATAAGTGACAGCCCCCAGCTGTTGGGAGTTATGGGTTCCCAGAGAGTGGCAGCTGCTTCCCGTCCCCCTATAATCACCCAGCTTCGACCGAACGTTTCCAACACATAAAAATCATTGCACATAATTTGGTTTTTGCATAATTGGGTTCGGTTGCGATTTCAGAGCAATTATGACCTCGGCAGTGGTGGCGGGTGGTGCAGCTGTGAGGACTCTTTCTGGGTCGGGCCACTCTCTGCCGCCCCTGCGGTGCCTCCGCGGCACGGGGGCCAGGTTCCAGGCTGTGGCTTCCTCAGCCTCAGTTTCCCACTGCATGACACGAGTAGGAGGAAATGACCTCTTCCCAGTGGAGACTGGGGTCTCACCTGCCCCCACCCCACCGCAGGGGACAGCAGCTCAGTCTCAGGAGCTTGTCCTCTGCCCTGACGCCCCCAGTAGCCAGAGTGGGAGGGGGTCCACCCATCCCGGCTCCCTTCACCTTTCCCAGCTGGGGCGCTCACCCCTATCCAGCAGCACCCTAAGGCCTCCTCCAACTCTCTGGCGACAAGAGCAGTGCCACTCAGGATCTGGGGGGAGGGAGGGGGTGCTGCAAGGGCCCAGGAAAGAGGGGAGGAGGAGAGGTGGGGCGGCTGATCGGGGTTGGCTGGGGGGAAATCCCCTTGACACTCATGTAGCTGAAGGAGTTTACAGAGCACTTCGGCTCCTTCCTCTGAGCCCCACAGCTGCCCGTGTGGGAAGGAGCTGGGGATGGTTCTCCTGCACACACCCTCCAGCCCTGGCATGGGGGAAGATACCCCTTCTGCTTGCAATTGTGGCTCCGCATCCCGAAGGCCTTGGAAATGGGACTTGGGGAAATGATCCCCAAAGAAACCGTCAGGAGAAACCAGGCAAATACCCCCACTCGGGGGCCAAAGCAAACGGCATGGAATCTAGGACTTAGCTCTCAGCCTGTGGATGCACTTAGGAGGAGTCTGGGGGTGCCCAAGAGCAGGGGCCACCTGCCCTTCCCCTTAGAAGGGCCCCAGGGAGGCAGGGACTCCAGCAGGGGCCTCGAGTTGCCTCACAGATGCCAGGGGCCAAAGCTGCCCTAGCATTAGCCCAGACTCCCCCTCCTGCTGGGACGGGTCTCAGTGGGCTTCTCGTCTCCTGCCCAGAAGCTGCCCCATCTCCAGGGCCCGGGCCACCCCCACCCCACCCCACACCCTAACCACTTCTGGTACACCCTGTCTAAGCAAGTGGGGGGTCTCAGCCCTGGATCAGCCCCTGCCCTGGGAGGCTGGCACTGCAGCCTCTGGGCTCCTCCTGGGCCCCCTTTGTGGGTTTTGGGGGGATGCTGGCCACTGGGTGATTTGCTGATTAATGCACTAACAATGAGGCTGGTGTCTTTGCTGTGCATTTTAAGATGGCAAATTAGCAGGGACTGAGTTTCCGTGGCGGAGCTGTGAACCCCCTTCCCCTCGGCTCCTCCCGGCTGGGGAGCTGTGCTGAGAGCAGGGAGCTGTGCTAAAGAGGCGCCCTGTCCCCCCCCCACCCCAGCCTCCCTCTCGCTCTCCTCGCCACCCGGGACCAGGAGCACACAGCCAGAGTGCTGCTCCCAGCCCCAGCCTCCACATGTCTGAGCTCGCACAGGCTTTGCAGCCACGTTCACGCTTCCTTCATGCCCATCCACTGGGCCCACGGGTCGGGAGTGTGTGTCGCAGGGAGCTGGGGCCTGCAAGAGAATGGGGCATGTCCACAGAGGTCATAGCAGACACCTCCTCCACGAAGCCCTCTGCCAGCAGAGAGGAGGGGCGGCAAAGGAGAGGGGTGCTGTCCTAGTGTCCTTGTCCTGCCACACCTAAACCTCCCCGCCGCTGGGCAAGGGCTAAGGAGAGGCCAGAGCGTAAGCAGACCGTGCCCAGGTCAGATGTGCTTATAAATCTCAGGTCTCCAGGGGGAGCCTCATGAGATGGCTGGGATGGGTGTGCCAGGTAGAGGGAACAGTACGTGCTAAGGCACCGTGTGTCTATCTTACTCCCCGCCCACCAGCTTCCGAACAGCCAGGCCTGCCAAGGTGGCTGCATAAGGAGCTCACTGGTGGGGAGGGAGGCCAGAGAGGCTCCATGGGGTCAGCACAGACAGGACCCCTGCTCCAGGCCCAGGCTGGATGGGCAGAGTGGTGGCAGGAGCCTGCCGCTTCCGCCGGCAGCTCTCCAGGGAGGATGGGCCCTGAGTGAGTGCCAGGTTTGGGGGTTTTTTTTGTGTGTATGTGGGGGTGGGGGTGGAAGAGCAGTGCCAGAAATCAAACCCAGAGTCTCAAAATGCAAGGCAAGAATTCCACTACTGAGCTACAGCCTGGCTCAAGCACCAGGCTTTAAAATTTGGTGGCGGAGAGGGGGGCAAGGCACCAAGTAAAATACCACAGTGCTGGTCTTCAGGGGCTGCTCCTGGCTCTGTGCTCAGAAGTCACTGGGGCCATGCTCAAGGGACAAAAGGCGGAGCCAGGGTCTGAACCAGGGTTGGTGAAGGATGTGTAAAACTGTAACCTGTTCTCTCTGTCTTTCTCTCTCTCTCTCTCTCTCTCTCTCTCTCTCTCTCTCTCTCTCTCTCTCTCTGCCTGTCTTTATCTCTCTCTGTCTCTATCTCTCTGTCTCTATCTCTCCCTTATTCTCTCCCTTTCTCCCTTCCCCTCCCCATTATTCCTGTGAGATGCTCAGAAAGTATCTGGCAGAGAAGGAAAGAAATCAAGGTGGGTGGGGCTGAACCAGTGGTAGAGCAGGGAGGGTGTTTGCTTTGCACACAGCAGATCCGGGTCCGAGCCCAGCATCCCATATGGTCCCCCAAGAACTACCAGGAATAATTCCTGAGTGCAGAGCCAGGAATAATTCCTGAGCACAGCCAGATGAGCTCCCCAAAAAAGAAAGAGGAAAGAAAGGAAGGAAGGAAGGAAGGAAGGAAGGAAGGAAGGAAGGAAGGAAGGAAGGAAGGAAGGAAGGAAGGAAGGAAGGAGAAAAAAGAAAGGAAAAGAAATCAAGGGGAAAGGAAGGAGATGAGAAAGGGAAGTAATGGGGTAACAAGGGTTGTGCTTTGGTTACATGCACAACCTTGTTTGGTTTGATGATGTGGGAGAGTCGAATAGTTTAGATCCAAAGCCCAAACCCAACAGCACTGAAACATGAGATCTAAGCTGCAAGCACTGAACTTTGAAATGTGCCTGTCAAGGTGGCAAGTAAGGTGGGGACCGAGCGTGGGGAGCTGGAAGAGGGAAGTTGGCACCAGTAGTGGGATTGGTGTTGAAACAGGATATGCCTAAATCCAACATCAATAGCTTTATAAATCCCAGCTCTTTTACTAAAATTTAAAAGTTGGAGTTTTTGGGGGGGGCGGGGAGGCACACTGGCAATGCTCAGGGGTTACTCCTGGCTCTGCACTTAGGGATGACTCCTGGCAGTGCTTGAGGGACCACAGAGAATTCTGGGATTGAACCTGGGTCAGCCGCATGCACAGCAAATACCCTACCTGCTGTGCTATCACTCTGGCCCCTAAAATAAAAGTACTGGGCAGGCGTGTCTGGGGACACTGCTGACCCCGCACAAAGGTAGGACCTCGCCCAACTGACTGAAACTAGGTGATCAACACTGCATGGCGGGGGCTGGGGGTGGAAACAGGGGGTCCGCAGGCTCAGCGAGGGCAGGACAGAGCCCACCCCAAGATCTCAGGCCTCCCCGTACCTGAGAGCCATCAGCCAGCACCAGCTCCTCCTCTCCCTACACCCATGCAGGAGAAGCAGAGGACTGAGCCCCCCCAGTCCTGGGGAGTTTTGGGGGGATCTCTGGGGCTCTGGAGACTGAGGAGCCTGAGAGTCCATCTTCCAGTTCTGCAGCTGCACCCCCACCCTGCACAGGCGAGCTCACCCCTCCCCTGCCCCAGCCTGGCCAGATGTTCCCGGGAAGCCAATCGATGCTAACCCAATGACTCTGCTGGTCGGATAACAGCCTCGGGCCAGGCCAGCTGCACTTACAGGGCTACTGGCGCCTCCGGCCACTTGGCGCTGTCCCTCTGTGCCGCACCCAGGCACAGGCTGCTTCCTGGTGGGCGTCCCCCAAGCCAGCCCAGGCCCAGCCCTGGGCAAAGAAGCCAGGATCAAGCTGTCCCCATGGACAGATGTGGGCAGGACAGCTGTTTCCTGCCCAGGGCAGTGGGAGACTACAGGCCTTGAAGCCAGAGGGCCGTGCCTGCCAGCCCTCCAGCCCTCGGTGCATTTCTTTGTTTATTGACTTGGGGGTTACCCTGGTAGTGCTCAGGGCTTACTGCTGGCTCTGTGCCCAGGGATCAGATGGAGTGCTGGGGATCAAATCGGGGTGATCTGATCCAAAAGCAAGTGCCTCAACTCCTGTACTATCTCTCTATCCCCACCAGTACCTTGATTCCTGTTTTGCTTTTTGGTTTGGGGACACAATCAGCATTGCTCAGAGTGTCCTCCTGGCTCTGCAATCACTCCTGGTGGGCTCGGGGGACCATATGGGGTGCCAGGGATGGAACCCAGGTAGGCCACATGCAAAGGAAATTGCCTGACCATTGTACTATCTCTCTGGCCCCCAGATTCTCAACTGAACATAAATGTTCCCTAGCCTGTGTGAGCCTCACTCTTTGCACCTGTGAAATGGGTACAAACAAAACGATCACTGTATGACTAAAATGCAAACATGAAAGTTCATAAGTTTGTAACTGAACTGTACCTCACGGTGATTCACTAATGAAAAATTAAAATAAAAATAGTGCTGTGATGAAAAAAGAAAAAGAAATGGGTACAAACACTTCAGTGCATGTCCCCTACCTCCTCCATATCCGCATCCGTCCAACACAAGGCATTCAAAGCTAAGCCGTTGCTCCCCTCACACCCAGCAAAGCCTTCTGCCTTAAAGCTCCATCTCAGGGGATGGCGGCTCTTTGGTTGTGTCCGCTCAGGACAAGGAGCTCAGAGCCTTATGTATCATCTCTCCCCCATACCCTGTCAGTCTGTCAGCCGCTGCAATCCGAGCTGGACTCCATCTGCCTCTCGCACCAGTGCTCCCCCTAAGTCACACCATCTCCCCCTGGGGACAACACGAGTCTCCTGAGTGGTCCTGAGCCCCTCGCTCCTCACCCCTGCTCACTCTGCAGTGACCCTCAGTGCGGGTGTGGGGCTCCACAGCTAGGAGCCACGAGTCTCAGCAGGGCCCAGAGGCCTGCCCACCCGCACCGGCTGCCTCTCTAGCCCCCTCGGCTCTTCTCTTTATAGAACAGCCCGGTCTCGAGTCCTTGACTCACCCTTCCTTCTGCTTGGAGCCCCTCTCCAGAGACTGCAGGCCTTGTCCCCATCTCCAGTGTCCCCTTTCCAAGTCCTTTCTGCGGGACCTACCAGGAAAGTCTGCTTGATTGAAAATGCTTTAGTCTGGTGCCCAGGGTGCTCTCCCAGCTCAGTGTTTAGGGGTGCTCAGGGTTCCACACAGTGTCAGAAATCAAACTGGAGCTTCTGCATGCAAAGCACGTGCTCAGCCCTTTGAGCCATGTCCCAGCCCGGCCGGAACCACCTGTCTTAAATGGGCCCTTTCACAGTGATAATGCAGGGGTGAAGGCTGTGCAGGTGGCTGAGCCCAGTGCGATCCCCAGCACTGTACGTGGTCTTCACTGCACTGCCAGGAGCGACCCCCAAGTACAGCCATGAAAACAGTCCCCAGCACTGCTGGGTGTAGCCCCAGACACCCCAAATAAATCAACACATAAATAAAACTTTAAAAAGTACTAAAACGGGGGTTAGAGTGATAGTACAGCAGATAGGGCATCTGCCTTGCATATGGCTGACAGGATTCAAACCCCAACATTCCATACAGTCCCATTGAGCCCACCAGGAGTGATCCTTGAGCACAGAGCCAGGAGTAAGCCCTGAACACCGTTGGGTGTGACCCCCAAACACCACCACCATTATCATCATCATCATCATCATCATTGTTGTCGTCGTCATCATCGTCACAAAGAAGCTGACTCCTTCCCTGTCGACTTTCTCCAGTCCATGCATCTCACCCTTACCCATGTTACTGAGTGACATGCCCATGTCAGTGGTGCTCCCTGCAGCCCCCAGGGTCTGGCACACAGCTGGTTCTTTCCAGCACTGAGGCCTGGGGGTGAAATCAGGCACTTGGGGGCACGCGCACCCCCACCTCAGTCTTTGGTAGGGAAGGAGAGCTCTGGGCCAGGCAGGCAGGCTGGACACGGGGCCTCCCACCACCCCAAGATTTTCAGGGCCAAAACTGGAAGCCCCCAGCAACCTAGGACAGTCAGTCACCATATCTGGGGGCAGGGCTGGATCTCCCCAGCTTCCAGTATCTCTGGGCGAAGGCAAGAGAGGGACCGGGTAGGCAGGTGCGAAGTGTGTGGGCTTCCCAGACACCCACATCCCAGGCTGGAGCAAGTGGGGGTGGGGTGGGGGCCCCCCCCGGCCATGTGCGTGTGTCCACACATGAGACCCACTTGGGCACGCGGGGGTGGGCTATGTTTCTGCAGACCCGGCTCCAGCCCATCCAAGGAGAGAGTGTGTCCTCAGGACATCCACTCGCTGTCAGGAGCCCCCTCCAGGTCCCCGCCACAAGCCCCGGCTCAGCCGTCCTGGGAAGTGGGTGAGCCCTTCCCGGAACAGCTTTCATCTGCTGCAGCTCCTCCCCCGTGCCCACAAACCTCAGCAAGCCCAACTGGAACACAGCCTTGCTAACTGAGCCACAAGGTCTGCTGGTTCTGGGCGGGGAGGGGGGCTTGCTGGAACAACCTGGGGCTCCCCTCCCTGGAACTACCCCCCCTCGCTGTGATTGCCTGCACCCTGCAGGGCCCAGACCCAGGGGACACACAGCTCAGCAGGATAGCCTGGGACAGGGCCCCAAGCCCCCAAGCCTCCGTGTCTGGGACGTGGGGGTTGGAAACTCAGGCAAGGTGCGTGGGGGCTGCTCCCAAGGGTGAAGACCACCCTCACAGGGGCTGCGCCTTCCTTCCTCATGGTGCCCCAACCGCCAGCAGAACCTAGATTTGGCCCCACCCTATCCCTGTCTTCCCCAGAGTTGTCACAGAAGGACCTGACAGATCTGATGCCCAGTTGGGGCTCAATTCCAAAGTTCAAGGCCACCTGTCAGGCCTTAGTGGCACCTAAGACACATTCAAGAGGCAAGGGATTTTTTTGTTGCTGTAATGTTTTTGTTTTTGGGGGCACACCTAGCCATGCTCAGGACTTACTCCCAGCTCTGCACTTAGGGATCACTCCTGGCAGGCTCAGGGGACCATATGGGATGCCAGGGATCGATCCATGTCAGCCATATGAAAGGCAAGTGCCCTACCCACTGTACTAAACTTCTCGACTGCAGGGGACAAGGTCTTGACCTATTTTCTTTGCCCCCTTTCTCTGTTCATCCAGCCCCATCCCAAGTGACTGACTCTTGAGCAGGGGATGGAGGAGGACTTAACTGGTGTGAGTGAGGCCCCAAGTTTGATCCCTAGCATGGGGGCGGGGGGGGGTGGGGGGAGGCCCAAGCTTTGGTCACCAGCATTTGCAGGAAGTCTGGAGCACTGTCACCTAGTAAAGCCCTCCTTGGCTCAGGAACGATGTCACTCAAATTCTTATCACTCAAATTCCCTCTTAATTTGGTTGATTGGTTTGTTTTAGGGTCACACCCAATGGTGCTCAGGGTTGACTCCTGGCTCTGCATTCAGGAATCACTCCTGGCGGGGCTTGGGGGACCACATGGTGTGCCGGGGATCCAACCCAGGCCAGTGGAGTGCAAGGCAAATGTCCTCCCCGCTGTGCTGTCACCCTGGCCCCTCCCTCTCCAATTTGGGAGCCCCAGCACCTGCACTGTGGGAGCCTGGACTCCAAGTCTCCCAACACCCTCCCTTCTAGAAAAGTCTTCAGCCCTCTCCTGCTGAGGCTGCGAATTCCCACCCCCAAACCACAACAAACTGGGATCCACCCGCCACTGACAGTGCACGGAGACTGAGGGGGTGTCCCCTGTGTTGGGGGCCAGGGAGCTCAGCGATGTGGAGGCAGGCTCATCTGCAAGTGTGTTAAGAACCTGCTGGGACAGGGGTCTGGGAGAGATGTGGAGACCCTGGGGCAGAAGGGGGCACGGAGAGAGCCCACCCAAAGGCCTAGCAGGGCAGGGGCAAACAGGACCCAGAATCTGGCCCTGGTGAAGCCAGGTAGGAAGATCTACCAGGAGCCTTCCTTCCAGAATGTTCTCCCCTCCCTGCTCTCAGGGTAAGATGCCCGGGGCTCTGTGACCAGCTCAGGCAACACTGATCACCCACTCTGAGCCTGTCCCCCAAATCCTTCAGTCATGCAAGACACTGAATTCCATGGCCCCAAGAAATGTCTTGGTGGCTTAGGACCTAACTCCTTTAACTGTGGGTTGGGGCTCCATATTGGGGTCACATCATTGAATGCAGAGGGGATCACACAAATGTGGCAACAGTAAAAGGTTTCTGAAGGGACTGTCATCGCATTATTCCTCGATTTGCTCAAGTGGGCACCAGTAACATCTCCATTGTGAGACTTGTTGTTGCTGCTTTTGGCATATCGAATACATTCATGGGGAGCTTGCCAGGCTCTGCCGTGCAGGCGGGATACTCTCGGTAGCTTGCCGGGCTCTCTGAGAGTGACGGAGGAATTGAACCCGGGTCGGCTGCGTGCAAGGCAAACGTTCTATCTGCTGTGCTATCGCTCCAGCCCTTCTGAAGGGATAACAACCAAAACCAGAAATTAATTGGAAATCAAATGCAAAATGAATCTGAAGTGTTTCTAGCAGCACTGGCCCGTGTTGCATTTCTCTGGTGTAAAGAGGTCGCTAGTGGGAAAAGTCGACAAAGCCCTTGGCTTAGAACACCTGCCTCACAAGCATAATATTTAGAGTTCAATCCTCAGTGTCCCACACGTGCCAGTCAGGATCCTGACAGTTCTGTTCTCTGTGATCCCTGGCCCTGCCAGCAATTTTCAGCAGCAACACACAGCCAGGTGTGTGTGAGTGCTGCCAGCATGTATGTGAACCCACCACCAACAGACTGAACCTTCAGCACAGCGGCCCAGTGTGCAAGAACTCGACCTATGGCACCACCCCTGGCATCACAACCACAAAGGGAAGGGAAGGGGGAAATAACAAAGTTAAGTTTCTAATGGAGGGCACACCCAGCGATGGTTACTCCTGGCTCTGCACTCAGCAATCACTCCTGACAGTACTCAGAGTGCCAGGGATTGAACTCCTGTCAGCTCTGTGCAAGACAAGCGCCCTATCCACTGTAGTATCTCTCTCCAGCCCACAGAGTTAAATTTAAAACAGAAAAAGAAACTAAACTTGGGGTTGGAGCAATAGTACAGTGGGGAAGGCACTCACCTTTTACGTGGCTGACCTGGCTTCAATTCCCGGCATCCCATATGGTCCCTCAAGCCTCACCAGGAGTAATTCCTAAGTGCAGAGCCTGGAGTAACCCCTGTGCACTGCCAAGTGTGGCTGAGAAAGAAACTAGAACCAAGTGAGGGGAGCCTCTGAGAAGAGTGTGATGCCAGGCTGCTGGTGGATATACAAAACTGGAGCCCAGAGGTGAGACACACCTGGGAGTCATCGGCATAGAGATGGTATTTCCATCTGTGGGAATGAGTGAGGTCACCTGTGAGAGCCAAGAGAGCCTGGGCCAGGAGGATGGGGGAATCTCAGAGGGCTGAGAGTACATGCTTAGCGTGTGGGAGGCCTGGGCTCGTGCTCTGGCAAGAGACAGAGACAGAGAGACAGAGACAGAGAGACAAAGACAGAGACAGAGAGAGCAGAAGCATGATGTTATAGACTGGAGCTATAGTACAGTGGGTAGAACGCTTGCCTTACACACAGCTGACCTGGATTTTATCCCCAGCACCCCACACAGTCCCCCGAGAACCATCAAGAGTAATTTCTGAGTGCAGAGCCAGGAATAACCCTGAACATACTGGGTGTGGCACAAAAACTAAAACAAAAGCAAACTATTTTGTGCTGGAATGATAGTATAGTAGGTAGGGTGCTTGCCTTGCATGTGGCCAACCCAGGTTTAATTCCCAGCATCCCATATGGTCCCTCGAGCACCAACAGGAATAATTCCTGGGTGCAGAGCCAGTAGTAACCCCTGAGCATTGCCAGGTGTGGCAAAAATATATATATATATATACATATATATGCATATGTGTGTATATATATATATATGTGTGTGTGTGTGTGTGTGTGTGGACTTCCTGAAGCTGAGAGCATTTCAAGGAGGGAGGGGTAATCAACTCCAAGAGCGGGAGGGCTGTTCAGAACTCATGAGCAGATGGTGAGATGTCCAACCGAGTTGGCAGCATGGAGGGACTTGGTGGCACTGCAAATGGGGGCAGCAGACATACAGGGCAGTGCGGTGGCAGTGGCTGGCAGGTGGGGAAGGGCGGACAGAGAGTACTGTGCAAGTCAAGGATCTACTAGGGGTGCTGATGGGACAGGTGGCCCCAGGATCCCAGTGGCTCTTCACAACAGGCTGGGTGCTTGCCCCCGGGACACACATCAACCCTGCTTCCCTCTCACTGGTCAGCCAGTCCCATGGGCCAGCCTGGCCCTAGAGGAATAGGGAAGACTACCCCTGGGGGGTCAGGAGCAGAAGCTCCGAGGAAGCAGCCCACCCTCTTACTCAGGGAGTTTTGCTGTGACACGGTAGGGAAATGGGCAGGACCTGGAGAGGCACGGGGTGCAGGAGCATTGTTCACTTTTGCGTGTTTGGGGGCCATGCCCAGTGGTGCTCAGGGGCTACTCCTGGCTTTGTGCTCAGGAATGATTCCTGGTAGTGCTCCAGGGATCACTCCTGGTGGTGCTTTCCTGCCTCCTCCCCCTCCCCCCCAAGATCAAGCATCACAGTCTTCGGTGTTGTTTTTTTTTTTTTTTTTTTTGTGTGTGTGTGTGTGTTTTCTTTCTGATTTAGTTTGTGGCACCAGGAATGAAACTCAGGACCTCACCCTCTGAGGCATGCCTCTACCACTGAGCCACATCTCCGGCCCCTGTTAACTTTCAAAGATGGGAAATGAAAGCCTGTTTGTTTGCCCATGAGCAGGAGGACTTGGGAGGAAGGAGAGAGAGAAAATGGATGCAGGAGGGTTAGCCTCCCGTGGTTTTCTCCACTAAATAAATGGCAGTCATCAGAGGAGAGTGAAGAGAAGATAGGGCGAGGGTGGGGGTAGGAGGAGAAAGGAGAATGAAACAGGCACTGAGGACTCCGGGAAACTGCATTGCCCATGCCTGGCAGAGCCCGGGGAGTATGGATGCAGACATGGGGGCAAACTCAGGTTTTCAGGTCCACGCCGCAGTCTCAGTCCTTGCCACTTGCTGGATGATTGAGGGGCTCTGGCCCCTCCCGACAGGTCTTATCACTCCCCTGCTGAGACACATTCAGCTCCACAAATATTTACTCTCCCCCTTCCTCTGGGCCTGGCATCATGCCAGGCTGGCTCTGGGGACAAACGCTGAGTTCTCAGCTTTCTCCATCTCAGTCTTCCCCACACGGCTTCAGGATCATGTGCTGTGCGCATCTGTCCTGTGTGGGCCATCTTGCTGCTAGACCCTCTTCCTGCAGTTTGGAAATGGGCCAGTTAAGGGAGAATGGGGCTGGAAAGGTCAAAACCTCAATCTCAGCCTCCCAGGCAGGCTGGGTGAGGCCCAGAGCCTAGGCTTTGCCCCCCACATCCCCCCCCCCACACACTGAATTGGAAGTGAATGGTGCAGATAAGGGACCCGGGGTTAGGAACTCACCTTGCCTGTAGTTGACCCTGGTTTGATCCCTGGACCACCATATATGGTCTCCTGAGAACCATCAGGAATGGTTCCAGAGCAATGCTCCAACCTACTCTCCCAAAACCATCATCACCACTACCAACTTGCTTTTAGAGGTAGTACAGGGGTAAAGGCACTTCCCTTGCATGCAGTCATTCCCAGTTTGATCCCCAGTACCACATATGGTCCCCCAAGCACCACCAGTTGTGATCCCTGAGGATAGAGGCAGGAATAAACTTTGAGTATTGTTGGGTCTGGCCCCAAAACAAGAAAAGGGAGAGATAGTTCAGTATGCAATAGCAAATGCCCCAAGTACAGTGCTGAGAGTAGCCCCTGAGCACCGCCAGGACCAAGCACAATCCCAGCTTGTGTGAATGGGGCCCGTGGCAGAATTGATGGTGTTAGGGACAGTGGAGGTACACGCTGGAGGTATCTGTTTTCCTGTGGGGCATAGCTCATGCCTGGGCACTGCCAACCGTCTGGGAAATTCTGACAACTGCCCCAAAGCCGTCTTCCAGTGAATCTGCTTTTTATGTAAATCAGTCTGGTATCTGTTGCTTGTAAATAAGATTCTTCCCTGGGGTGAGGTCTCTCCAGCTGTGTCTGGCTTCAGTGCCCATTCATGATCTGGCTCCCCACATTTCCACACTGCAGTGATCAACTCAGCTCAGTGACTCCCCTCCTCCCGCCTTCCAGTGGGAGCATCTCCCCAAGTTCCCCCAAGAACCCAAGAACCCTGCTTCCCACTGGCAGTGGCTGCCAGAGTCCCAGCACGATGCGCAGACTTCCTGCAGGAACGATGGCGACCAGAGGCAGCAACTCCTCACCCTTCATGGTCCTGCGGCTGCTTCACCCAGGAGCCGTGGTGAGGACATTTGTCTCTAGCTGGGCCTTTCCATTCAAACCCCAAGCTACCCTGGATGCTGTCCTCCCAGGGTCGGGCTGTTCAGCATCTCCTGGTGCAGCTTGGGGGACCATTTTTGGTGCTGAGGACAGTCCTCCCCACACAAGTCAAATGTCTCTCTGGCCCAAGAACCTTAATCTCGAGGACACAAGTATGAAGGCCAAAGCCAGATAGTTAAGGACAACGGAGCAAAAAGGTGGAGAGAGCCCGGATCCACAGTCCACTTTCGAGTTGAGTTTAATGTTCTATCAGCCAACATGCTTTCCAATGACAATTGCTGAGCCAGCCAGAACAGATTTCTCTTTCTAAGAACTGAAGGGTAACTTCCCGGGAACAGCTCAGCTAGGAGCTAGGGCAGGAACCCTTCTCTGAGGTGGCACTCCTCCCTCCTAAGTGTGCCCCCCTCACTCTCACCCACTCTCTCCTCTGTCACCTCCTTCCACCACCTGTACCACATCACCTGTGCATACACGGTGAATGAATAAATGAAAGATTTACCTGATTGAATTCTTGGGGCTGGAGTGATAATATAGAGGGTAGGGTGCTTGCCTTGCATGTGACCAACCCAGGTTTGATCCCTGGCACTCCATATAGTCCCCTGAGCTAGGCAGGAGTGATTCCTGAGTGCAAGAGCCAGGAGTATGCCCTGAGCACTGCCCTGAGCCAGGAGTAAGCCCTGAGCACTGCTAGTAAGTCCTGAGCACTTGCCAAAAGCAAAGAAACTGGTATTATAGTTAGCCAATGTGACCTGTTGGGGGGAAATGTAGGTGCAAATTAGCAGCCCAGGTGCCTGGGTGCTACCTCATGACTAAGAGGATAAATGAGTTTACAACTTGCCTCACAGACCTTTTTCTTGAGACCCCCTGCCAGGATCCCTCCCAAATGGCCTAAGACCGCCTGCGAGAAATGCTTGAAAGTTCTCTATACTGTTTGTTTTGCTTCAGTGTGTACTGGGGTGTGGAGAGTGTTTGGGGCCACACCTGGCCTTGCTCCTAGCACAGGTCTTACGGGTTATTCCTGACAGTTCTCAGGAAACCATGTGGTATACTAGAGATCAAACCTGGGCCTACAGCATCAAAGCATGCTCACCTGTCCTTTGAGCTATCTTCCCTGCTCTAGTCTCTGTTTTCAAATGAGCAATGGGGGCGGGAAGATAGTACAATGGGTAAGGCCTTGCACATAGCCACATAGCCAGTCTGGGTTTGTTCCCCAGCACCCCATATGGCGTCCTGAGCTCCATCAGGAATGATGAGCCAAGAATAAGCCCTGCACACCACTGGGTGTGGCCCGAAAACCAAATAAATAAATAGGGAAGCAATGGGCTTCTGGGAAAGTAGTTCACAGGGCTAGAATTTATGCTTTGTACATGGAAGGTTGGATTTGACCCTTGATACTACAGGTCTCCAGCACCCAGTGGAAAACGATCCTGCTGAAAGTGCCCAGCTCAAGCCCCCTCCCCCCACACTAAACATACATGCAAATGAGCAATGGGCTCAGGGGTATTAATTTCCTTATTCTCTAAACCTTATATATACTATATGCTGATGCACGTACTTACTAATTAAAGAAATAAATCATGGGGAAGAAAGATACCCGCAGAGTCTAGCTGAGAGTCGTAGGCCCTGCCCTTGAATCACCTCCTCCTCCTGCTGGCCTGAGCACTGGATTTCCTCCAGGAGTTCCCCTGGGACTCACCACCAGTACCCACCAGCCTCTGAGCCCTGCCACGGATCTCTGACAGGGAGTGTTCAGCACTGGCTTCCCAAACCCTATTCCTCTCCAGAAGCTTTTCTTGAAAGTCACTCTTCATTTATTTCACTTTGAAAATAATACTTGCCAATTGTGGAAAACCTTGAATGGCAGTGAAGTAAAAAGAAGGAGCTATGAGTCCAATCCCACCCTTTGACAGCCACGACGAGCGGCGCCTGCTGAACCTTCTTTCAACATTTCCTGCGTTTATGTGGCGACATACAAATGTAAGTAAACTTTTTATGTAAAGAAATAAAAGTAGGATTATGCTATACAAGCAGCTCTGTATCTTGTGTCTCCTGCTTAGCTGGGACCATTCATTCATTCACCAACTCCCCAGGTGTCTCCGTCTGCAAAACCCTGCATGAAAGCAGACGGAGGGGCGTGGGGAGGACCCCAGCAGGCAGGTGAATCCCACTCTGGAGACTGCATGGATGGGAAGCAGACATTCATGCAGTGCCCACATCCACATATAACCCCACCCTGTAAGGAGGCGTGCAGGGGGAGGTCTATGTAGCTAGGAGAATGGCGGGACTCTGCCCCCCACCCCCATCCCCACAGTGAGGATGGAAAAGCCTGAGGATTGAGAAGGCTCCCTTGGGTAAGGGCTGGGGGAGGGATTGCAGGGTGCAGGCAGAGGGAACAGCATAGGCTGAGGGTTGAAATCAGAGGCAACACAGTGTTAATTAAAAAAGTGTACGGTCGGCAGGAGACATATGGCTCCCTGAGCACTGAGTCAGGAGTTAGCCCTAAGCCCCAAGCACTGATGGCTGGGTGTGCTCCAAAAACAAGGGGGGAGCTCACAGAGGTGCCATCCATGCCAGGCGTGTGCTCAGCCTGAGTTTGCTCTCTGGGACTACATGGCCCCTGGAGCACCGCCTGGTGGTCTCCATGCCCAGCCCCAGGGTGTGGCTCTGGTGGCCTGCAGCACTGCACAGACGGAACAGCGCCACAGCACCGGGCCCAAGCACTGAATCATCCGGCCCACACAGCTGGGCTGAGCATTGCAGGGAACGGATGCCCCCCATCCACGGCCCCCCCCCCGCCCCCGCTGCCCTGAGCACTGCTCCAGAGGCCCCTCCACCCTCCACCAAAAGTGTGTGGCAACAGACATAATTTTTAGACACTGCAGAGTATTGTACAATACGGGCAGTTCATAATTTATTTATCTATGAAACATTTAGATTGTTTCTCATTTTTCACTGTCATAAATTACCATGGCAAAGTTGGTAATATCAGTTGCCTCCTGGGAAGCAGAGTGAGGAGCTTCACAGCATACCTGTCAGAGCTCCAGGTTCATTACCATGTGAATGTGCCTAGTGATTTTTTTTTGCTTTTTGCTTTTTGGGTCACCCCCAGCGATGCTCAGGGGTTACTCCTGGCTCATGCACTCAGGTATTACTCCTGCAGTGCTCGAGGGACCATATGGGATGCTGGGACTCGAACCCAGGTCAGCTGCGTGCAAGGCAAACGCCCTACCCGCTGTGCTATCGCTTCAGCCCCGATTTTTTTTTTTTTTTTTTTTTGCTTTCTGGGTCACACCTGGCGATGCACAGGGGTCACTCCTGGCTCTGCACTCAGGAATTACCCCTGGCAGTGCTCAGAGGACCATATGGGATGCTGGGAATTGAACCCGGGTCAGCCACGTGTAAGGCAAACGCCCTACCAGCTGTGCTATTTCTCCAGCCCCCCCCCCATTTTTTTTAAGAGTCAGTTCAAGTGAAAACCAATGTTGGGGTAAGCTTTTTTTTTTTTAATTGTGGACCACACCTCATGGTGCTCAGGGCTGACTCCTAACTCTGTACTCAGGGATCACTCCAGACAGGCTCAGGGGACCATATGGGGTGTCAAGAATTAAATCAAATTGGCTGTTTATTTCTCTAGCCCCCATGCCTCATTCTTTTCCCAAATCATATGTGTTGAGTCACAGGCCCTTCCAGAAGTTTCTTCCAGAAGCCCTGTCCCAGGAAGCATGCTGAGATGCCCTTTCCTTTGTTTCCTCCCCCCACTAGACCGTGAGCCACTTGACACAGGAAAGCTGCCTTATGTGAGGGCGAGATCGCCAGGTGGGGAAGCAAAGAAGTGTGGAGACCCCACTTCGTGTCAGACCTGCCCATTCTGGGGCATCCACATACACCCAGAGGAAAATAAGGAAAACCAAATGTGGAGATGCAGGGGCCAGAGCAATAGTACAGCGGGTAGTGCATTTGCCTTGCATGTGGCCAACCTGGGTCCCATCCCTGGCACCGCATATGATCCTCCAAGCATGCCAGGAGTGATCTCTGAGTGCAGAGTCAGGAGTAAGCCTTGAGCAGAGCCAGGTGTGGCCCAAAAACCAAAACAACAAAACTAAAACAAAAGTGGAAATGTGTCCAAGATGGCAGAGCCACGATTCAAAGATTGCTCTGACATCCAGCAAGAAGTGAAAATTTGCATGCTGCTGACCTGGGTATGATTCCCAGCATCCCAGATGGTCTCCTGAGCACCTCCAGGAGTAATTCCTGAGTGCAGAGCTTGGAGTAACCCCAGTGCATTGCCAGGTGTGACCCAAAAAGCAAAAAAAAAAAAAAAAAAAAAGTGAAAATTTCTTTTCCTGGGGTTGGGGACTGAACTCAGGGCCTCACATAGGTGAGGCAACGCTCTGGCACCTAAGCACATGCTCTCTTGCTGCCACCGCCCGTCAGAGACCCTCTCCCAACCTCTCCTCCCTCCCGGGTCTGAGCATTACTCCCTGGCCAGTAATGTTTCCTTCTTCCCCCGGCTTCATTGTTTAGTTCCTCTCCTCATGCTTGACACTCATGAGCCTGCGGAAATGGACAGGGCAGATGGGGAAGGAAGTGGAAATTCTGTGTAATACCATCGTCTGTATCACAAAACTTGTCTTAAGTGCCAGCCCCAGGGACTTGCTGGAGTTGGCGCGACAGAGGTGGGGCTGAAGGTCAGATTAAATTGGACTGGTAACCCCAGGGGGATACTTGAAAGCAGTTGCTAAAGAAAGCCTTTCCAGCCAGAATGCGCGGGGCGCGGCGGGCAGTCGGGCCCTGGCAGGCAGGCCGGCGGGTCAGACCTGCTTAACGGTCTGGCTGGTGACAGGCCGGCTCATACGTCCTCCTCGGAAACCTGAAATTGTGCCTTTTTCCCCCCAATAATGAGTTGGTATAAAAATGGATCTTGAATAAAATTGTCTGCAGTTTCCAAATTTCAAACTGCATTAGTCAAAATATATCAAATTTCCGTGTACTGACTTACCACCTGCTCAAAATCTGATCCTTTTTCAGCTGGAATATATTGAAATATGAATCACCTTCTAAGAGGAAAAAGAGAAAAGACGTGGAGGGAAGGTCCTCTCCAAATGCACTGATGGGTGAACTGGAATTCTGGGAGAACTTGAACTCCCCAGTGTCCCCCCACAGGGGCACCTTAGGGCCCCAAACCCCTCGTCCACTTCCCTTTGATACTCAGTTTCTGGTCTGAAGCACTGTGCCGCAGGCACTATGCCACCTGGGGCTAACCAGGATTAAAGTCCTCCAGCCTTTAATAAGCACCTACCATGTGCTGAGGGCTCAGGGCACCAGAGGGGCCAGCCCCAAGCCATATCTGTACACCCCATAAGAGACTTTGTGGTTCTCATCGGCTTGACCGCCTAACAGCCTTGGATACTCTCGCCCCCCCCCCCAACTTCTGAAAGTTTTCTTCTTTTCACCCCAGAAATAGGGCTCTGCTATTTTCTGTTATTAAGAACACTTTGGGGATGCGTTTTCTTTGGACCACACCTGGTTGTGTTCAGGGCTTACTCCTGGCCCTGTGTTCAAGGATCACTCCTGGCAGTGCTGGGGGGACCGTATGTGGTGCAGGGGATTAAACAGGGTCAGTTGCAGGCAAGGCAAGTGCCTTCCCCACTGTACTCTCTCGCGCACTCGGGCTCAGCTGTGTTCTCTGCTACTCTGTTGGCCCTCCTCCTCTTCCAGATCTGTCTCTCCCCGCCCCCCACCCCAGACTCCACCCTTAGACCTTCTCTCTTCCACAGCGAGCTCACCTGTGCCAGAATGTTCAGATGTGTGTCTGTGTCCTGGTCTTGTCAGCCCACCTCTCTGTTCCCCCGACACAGCCACACCTGCAAATATCTAAGGTCCAGCTGAGTGCAAACTCAGTGCCTTAACGGTGCTGCCCACAGCGGCCTTCCTTCCTGATCTCAGCCACAACTCCATCTCTTGGTTGTTCACGGTGAAGCTGTAGACATCATTCTTCCTTTCCCTAATTTGTCTTTCCCCGTATCCATAAAATTGTCTTGGTTCTACCTTTGAAATTCTTTTCCTGGAGCTGGAGAGAGAGAGCACGGTGGGAAAGGCACCTGCCTTGCACATAGCCGACTCAGGCTCAATACCCGCCAGGAGTGATGCCTGACCACAGCGGGGTGTGGCCCACCCCAAAAAGAAGAGAAAGAGTC
This sequence comes from Sorex araneus, assembly GCF_027595985.1. Classification (NCBI taxonomy): domain Eukaryota; kingdom Metazoa; phylum Chordata; class Mammalia; order Eulipotyphla; family Soricidae; genus Sorex; species Sorex araneus. The sequence goes on along the minus strand of NC_073304.1, from coordinate 191,734,671 downwards.
TTATTCGTGTCACTCCACCCCCAATGCAAACATTGTTCTCCCTGCTCTTGCAGGTGCCAGGGATCAAACCAGTGCCACACACATCCAAGGCCTGTGCTTTACCACGGAGCCAGTCCCTGGTTGTGTCTGTGGTATTGCACCCAGGTTCATACAAGGGTCACAAGGATCTTTAAACCTGGCAAGTGCTGCTATCCTGCCACTGTCCTGCTTGAAAGCACATAGTGCTTTCCCACTGGACAGAATGAGATGCAAACTCCTCAGGACCCACAGCATCCTTATGCCGAACCCCCGGCTCTGACCCTAGACTCTACCATTCTCCCCACCACTAGCTGGGCCAGCTTTTCTGTTCCTAGGCCACATTCTTCCCTTGGCAATCCTTTAAAAAGGAGAGAGAGAGAAAGAGAGAGCAATAGTACAGTGGACAGGGCGCTTGCCTTGCATGTGGTCAACCAATGTTCAATCTCAGTGCCCCATAGAGTCACCTAAGGCCTTATAGTGAGTGATCCCTGAGCACACAGCTAGGAGAAAGTCATGAACATTACAAGGTGTGATCCTCCTCCAAGAGGTAAAATACACTTAGCATAAAATAGACCATTTTTGCCATTTCAAAGTGTACAGTTCAACAGTATTTGAATTTAGTACATTTATAATGTGAGCCCGAGCGGTCGTACAGCAGGCAGGGTGATTACCTTGCACTGGGCCTGGGTTTGATCCCAGAGGCAGGGTGATTACCTTGCACTGGGCCTGGGTTTGATCCCAGAATTCCATATGGTCCTCCAAGCCCTAACCCTGAGCACAAAGCCAGGAGTCACCCCTTAGCATGCTGGGTGTGGCCCCAAAACAAAAACAAACAACAGGAAAAAAAAAAAAAGACAACAGAAAATGTTATGCAACCCCTGCCTCTAGTTCTAGAACATTTTCATATTCCCAAAGAGAAACCCTTTCCCTATTAGCAGTCATTCCCGACCTCACCCCCAGCTTCCTGTCTCTAGATTTGCCTAGTCAGGATTTTTTTTTTTTTTTTTTTATTAAAGGGATAACCAGAGATCAGTTTGGAGTGTTAGCACTGCCCCAGGCCCTTGCAGGACCGCTCCTTCCGGCAGCCTCCTTCCCTTCCCTGCCTGAAGGGAGGCATCATCCACCCTGCCACTCTGGATTATGCAAGCACAACCCCACCCCCACCCCGACCAGGCCTGCCTTTCAAAGCTTTTAACACTCTCCCACTGTCCTACTTAACTGCGGTTGTTGTCTTTTCCCTAATCTACTTGCTCCCGTGATGTGCCCAGTCCCAGGACAGTGCCAGGCACCTGGGAAGCACTCAATTATGTGTGGCACTTCTCTGGAGCCATGATGTTCTAGAAACATGGACGAGGAACTGGAGCGGTAGCACAACGAGGAAGGTGCTTCTTGCCTTGCACTCTGCTGACCTGGGTTCCATCCTTGGCAGCCCTGTAGTTCCCTGAGCCCCACCAGGGGTGTTCCCTGAGCACAGAGACAGGAGTAGACCCTGAACACTGCCAGGGAGGCAAAAACAAACAAACAAACAAAAAGAAACACGGAGGAGGGAGGAGAGAAGCTGTGCAACGGGAATGTGTAAGAGCTCTTTGACCTCCAGAGAGGAGAAGGAAAGCATTCTGGACGGAGGGACCTGAGGGGCAAAGGTCTGCAGGCTTGAGCGAGCACCTCTGTCTGTCTTCTCACCAAGTCTCTGATCTGCGATTCATCCTGATTGCTTCACCAGCTTCCCTCAGTGAAGGCCAAGTATAAGCCAGGGAGTTGAATTTGATACAAGACATAAGGTTGGGTTTGGGGGTTTTATATGTTTTTGGTTTAGGGTCCACACGAGGCTTTGTCCTGGCTCTGCACAGGAGGAATTGCTTACTCCTAGCAGGCCTTGACGGGACCATACAGGATATCGAAATTGAACCCAGGTCAGCCACAGGTAAGGCAAGCACCTGATCCACTATACTGTCCTTCCTGCTCTGGATGTTTTGGTTTTTAATTGTGTGGTCATACCCAGTAGCACTTGAGGGTTACCCCAGGTTTAGCGCTTGTGGTCCCATGCTGGGGATCAAACATGGAGCGCCTGCATGCAAAACACCTGTTGCAGCCCTTTGAGTCATCTCTCTACCCCGAAGAGTTAAGGGCTTTAGAGACAAGAAATAAGCATCTTTTTCATTTGTTTCTTTCCCCTCACCTCAGTTCTAGCCTGTACTGAACATGAGCACAGACTAGGAAAACAGACTGTTTTAAAGCTTCCCGGGGTTTTGGGTTTTGGTTTGGTTTAGTTTTGGTTTTGTTTGTGAACCACACCTGGCTCTGAGCTCAGGGATCACGCCTAGCAGGGCTCAGGGGACTATACAGGCTGCTGGGGATCAAACACCCATTGACTGTGTGCGAGTCAAGACCTACCCCTCTACTATCTCTCCAGCCCCCACTTTCTGGTTATTTATTTATTTATTTATTTATTATTCTTGGACCACAGCTGGCTCTGATTTGGGCTTATTCCTGGTAGGCTCTGGGGACCACATAGGATGCTGGGAATCAAACCCAGGCTGGCCACTTACAAAGCAAATGCCCAGTCGCTGTCTTATCTCTCCAACCCCTTTCTGGGTTTTGACTCATCCTGCAATCTTAAGACAGATGTGGGGAAGTACAGAAGTGGTAAGGCATATTACAGATGACTGTCAAAGGTGTCTCAAGGGGATGGGGGGCTCCCAAGTGGGCCTTCCTGGTATCATCTTGCCAGGCTAAGTCTCCAGCCCCTCGGGGTGCTGGGTCATCTGTCTGGGCTGTTCCCCTTCATCTCTCTTGATTGAATCAGACCCAGCTGACCCAAGCCCTGTGGAGAGGTCCTTCCCCAAAGCCAGGAGGCTCAGGATGGCAAATTCAATTGTGCACAAGGCAGGAGTCATTAACCTGTCTGTGGACTGCGGTGCCCCCCCCCCCGCCGCACCCCGCTGCCAGATGGGTCTAACCCGCCTCCTGCCGCTTCAGGGCCCCCAGCTCCCAGCTGCCCTCGGCTGCACCCACTTCCCATCACCCGGCCTCTAGGATAAAAACAGATGCAAGCTAAGAAGGAAAGCGGACAACAGGGGAGTCGGTCTGTCCTTGGAGGCAAGTCTGCCTTTCAGCCCTGTCCCACCAGGCACACTCCACTTTCAGGGGTCCTCGTGGGGAAGAAACGGCTAGATGATGCAAGCAGAGAACAGCAAGGTCTCAAGTTCTAAGTATGGCCGAAAGTAGCATTCATTTCTCAACTGGGACCATCTGGCCTCCTCTGCGCCCCCAGGACATCCCAAGGGCCACAGGTGGAGATTGTGTAATGGGGGACCATGGCCTGAGCTGCGGGCTAACCTGTAGGTCAGACAAAGGTTGAGAATCACTGTCTAAGGCCATGTGGAGTTAGTGCCCACACGTGACTCCTGCAGACTCCGTGTGAAAAAGAGTGTTGGCTTTATTGAGTATATGAGTACCTGTTCTATCAAAATGGCAGTATTTTTAATACATTCTGTTAAAGAAAAACATTCATAACTGCATGTCACCTCTGGCATTGATCTATGGGCAGAATTCAGAGATGTCCTGAGTGGAGGGCGGGGCTTGGGGTGGGCGTGTCTCCAGACCCATGACCCCGCCCTTCGGGGCGGGGAGTAGTGGGAAGAGGGCGGGGCAGCCTCCAGGGTCCCCAGTGATTGGAGGAGACAACTAAGTGTCAGGACCCAGGGACTCCTGCTGGGAAGTGTATGCCCTGTAGATTCTGGCAGCTGGGAGGGGGGAGGAGTCCTGCTGTCAGTATCCTTCCAGTACCGGAAGGAGGCACTGGCCGCTCTGCTTGGCCCCCCGAAGTGGGCAGGGAGGAGACAGCAGCCCAGCAGTGCCCAGGAATTTGTGAGCCCCAGGAGGCAGTTCTGGGCAGAGCAAACACTCAGGGGCTCTCATGTAGCAGATCCCAAACCAGGAGGGTCGCTGGGCTGAGGAAGCAAGAAGAGCAGGAGAGAAATGGGGAGAAGGAAAAACCGGGGCGGGGGGGGGGCGGGACGGGTGGAGGGCGGGAGGGGAGAAAGGAGCAAGGTGTCTGCTTGTCTGCTGGGGTCCAGAAAGGAGTTGGTTCCCCCAGGAGGCGCTATGAGTGTGCCACGATGGGGCTGCACAAGTTCCCTGGAGGTTTCTCTCTGGAGACGGGGAGGGGCCGGGGGAGAGCATGTCCTCCATGTGCCAGGGGGCAGAATGGCCTCGCATGGGGACAAGTCAGACCTGAGGGGAAAGGAAAGGGCTACAACAGGTTTGTGCAGCCCGGGGCCAGGCAGGGTCTCCTTGGGGTCTTCTCAGATCCCACAGGGGTCTGCGGAAGGGCTACCCACCCCCCATTTGCAGGGGAGGGGAGGGAGGACAGTCTTCTGGGTGGACTGGTCTGACCTCGTGACTCCACAGGGGCTGGGCTAGGGGTCCCTCCTGCCTTCCACACCACCCAGCACACAGCCAACGTGTACCTCATCTCTTGCTCTTTGGTCCAACTTGCAGTTCTCTGCCCACGTCAGCCCAGTTTATCCAGGAAGGACTGTGGCACCCGGGCGGTGGAGATAGCTCTGGGAGCGGGGGGTGGGGGGGTGCACTGTGCCTGTGCAAGAATCCAAGTTCCAGTCTTAGCATGCCAAGTTTCTGCAAACACCACCTGGTACAGCCCTGGAGGTCCTTGGCACTGCAGCAGTGGTTCCAGTGCCCCCAGCGTCCAGCCCTGAGCAGTGCCACAACGCCAGCCCTAAACTGAGCCATCTGGCCCAATGGGCGGAGTGTCGCCAGGAGTGGCCCCCGGCAGCCCCTCGAACACTGCTCAGGAGGCCCCTCACCAGAAAGAAAATTTTTCTAAAAGGGATGAAAATACATGGCTTCTCTCTCCTGATAGAGGGAACTGCCTGCTCCCGGCGCCTGCTTCAAAGCTCAGAGCACCCTTTCAGGCTCTCCACAAAGCCCCGCTTCCTGCCCAGGAACGGAGCCAGCAGGTGTAGGCAGCCAGGATGAGAACACCTCGGGAGCTAATGAATGATCGGTGCCTGCAGCTCAGGTCAGCAGCCCCCACCAACCTCCCCGGGCCTCTGTGATGGCTCATTATTCCAGCATTCCCAGGAGACACACCAAACCTTTCCCAGCACCGCCTAATTGCATTCCAGCTTGACGAGACACGATGACATGTGTCCCTGCCACACGTGACTCTGGGTAGATTGGAGGGAGGCTGGGAAGGGGGAGGCATTTGCACTAGGGGTGCTGGTGGAATATCTTCCTCTGAAGGTGTGCTATGAAGCTGGTACCTGGGGCGGCCCCAGGATGTCCCCCCAACCCACGTCAAGAACAAGCCCCACTGGGGTGACTGAAACTAGCACTCAAGCCATGGCAGGACAGACAGGAGAGACAGCAAAGGAGGAGGACGGGGCAAGGGGTTCTCTGCAGTTAAAGCAATGGGGTGGGGGGTGTCTCAGGGGCTCCCTAGGCTTCTGCCTTCTCTGGCCCTAGCAGAACTTTTTTTTTTGTTTTTTCTTTTTGGGTCACACCCAGTGATGCACAGGTAGGTTACCCCTGGCTCTGCACTCAGGAATTACCCCTGGCGGAGCTCGGGGGACCATATGGGATGCTGGGAATCGAACCTGAGTTGGCCACGTGCAAGGCAAATGCCCTACCCGCTGTGCTATTGTCCCAGCCCCTCTAGCGGAACTTCTTAACCTGGGAGTGTCAGGCAGGTCTGTCTTCGGGGGCTCTGTGTGTGCGGCCTCAGCCTCAACCACAGCCACATCCACTCACCAAGCCAAGAGACAACTGAGCAGAGAGCCAGGCCAGACAGGTGCCCCCCTGAAGCTGACACCAGTCATATGACCTTGGTAGGTTCCAGTTCAGTCTCTGCAGGCCAGTGTGTGGCTGCCCTGGGTGTATTCGAGAGGCCCTGGAGCTTCCTCTTCCCCTGCCCTCTCCGGCCATTCCTAACCCACCCTCCCTCCTTAAATCCCAACCCTTGGCCTATGGGCCTGGCCCCTCACCTTCTAGGATGTGGGCCTCAGGACTACTGTCCTCCCCCCTCTAACTCCATTTTCCTGTCTCTGTACTCAGGATCACTCCTGGAGGGACTTGGGGAACCATATGCAGTGCCAGAGATTGAACCCAGGTCAACCACACGCAAAGCAAGCACCTTAACCCCTGCACGCTCTCTCCAGCCCCCTCCACTCTGCTTTCAAAACAGAGACCTCCAAGGGCCAAGCCAACACCAAAAACAGGGAGATGGAAGGGGGAGGAGGGTTGGGGCAGGGAGCAGCTGTGGGGGAAAGTCTGGCCCAGCAGGGAGCCCCCAGGTTCCAGCCCCTGCTGCCCTGTCTGGGGGCTGCTAGATTATCAGTTGCCAGAGGTAAGAAGGAAGATTTTTGTAAGCAATTGGTTGGCAGCAAATTCAACAAAACACACAAAAAACAACACTAAGTGAATCCACACAACCTTCAGCCTGATCCACCCAAGGTGCCAGTTCCTCACAGCTGCCTTCCTGACTGGGGGTCCTTCCTCTCCAGCGTGCCCCCTGCTCCCCACTACTCCCTCTCTGCCTACAGACCCAGCCTCTCCTGCTAATCAGGGAGTTTCCTCCCCACCCTCTCCCCACTGTTCCCCTTTCCCAGCCTGGACAAACTGCTAGCAAGTTCCATCGCTGTAGCCGATGCTGCTTCCCGTTAAAGCCCCAGTACCTGGAATCCACCCTCCCCCAACAGATGCCCACTTGTGCCCCAATCCCACACTTTCCAGGCCCGGGGCCCTGGGGCAAGCACCCCTTGCAACCCCCTTGACTTGCCTAGTTGATGCCCCAGGGGACCTACTCCGGACATCCCTCCTCAGCCCTGCCCCGCTGGGCTCCTGTACCCCACACCCCTGTTCTCCTGTTCTCCTGCACCCCACACCCCTGAAGGTTTGTTCCCCAGTGCAGTCCCTGTATGTGATCTCTAGCCGGACAGCTGAACTTCTTATACGGGGGATCAGATCTATCAAAGTCACAGGAGACAGCCACCCTTCCTAGGACGGGGAGCCAGAACTAGCCTGGCCTCAGCCCGCTGGCAAGCTACTGGATAACCCAAGTCACAGGCAGGGTCCATATTCCAGTCTATACTATAAAAATGGAACTCTATGGGCCGGAGCGATAGCACAGCGGGTAGGGCGTTTGCCTTGCATGTGGCCGACCTGGGTTCGATCCTCGGCATCCCATATGGTCTCCCAAGCACTTCCAGGAGCAATTCCTGAGTGCAAAGCCAGGAGTAACCCCTGAGCATCGCTAGGTGTGACCCAAAAAGCAAAAAAAAAAAAAAAAAAAAAAAGGAACTCTGAAAAAAAAAAAAAACAGAGGGAAGGGAACTGGTGAAGGAATGAGTGCTCAAACATTGTACCCTGAAAACTCAGTCATGAAGAACTTTGTAACTTTGTATATTCATGGTGATTCAATAAGTTGATTTTTTAGTTTTTGGTTTTTTTGTTTTTTTGTTGTTTTTTTTGCTTTTTGGGTCACACCTGATGATGCACAGGGGTTACTCCTGGCTTTGCTCTCAGGAATTACTCCTGGCGGTGCTCAGGGGACCATATGGGATGCTGGGAATCAAACCTGGGTCAGCCACATTCAAGGAAAATGCCCTACCCACTGTACTATCACTCCAGCCCCTAAGTTGCTTGTTTAAAAAACCATCAATACAACCTAACAAAGGGCCAGAGAGATATACAAAGGAGAGGGCACTTGCCTTGCTCCTGGTCAACCTGGGTTGAAGGCAGCGGCAGAGGGTGGAGGTGGGGGAGCAGGGGTGCAGGGAAATGACTCACAGGACTGGAGCACATGCTTTACATGTCAGAGCCCCATCACTATCCATCCCCAGCACTGCATAGTCCCAAGCACTCCCAGGAATTACCCTTGAGCACTGAGCCAGGAGTAGCCCCTGAGCACCGCTGGGTGTGGCCCCAAAACAAAGCAAACAGAAGCAGAACTCTGGGGCCTGGAGGAATGCAGTGCCTTAGGACACCTGTCTTGCAAGCCTATGTCTGTGAGCTCAGCCCCCAGAGTGTCCCCAGGCTCTGCTGTTTGAGCCTGGCAGCTCTGATGTCTGCGATTCCCTCAAGCACAACCTATTTCTGGCCACGCTAGTCAGGAATGTGCAAGCACCACAAATAAGGAGGGTCTTGGGCTGGACTGATAGTCCAGCGGGTAAGGTGCTGCCCGTTTGGCCCCATCAGGAGTGATCCCTGAGCACAGCTGGGTGTGGCCTAAAAACCAACAGACAAAAATGGTCCCCCGCAGCCCTACTGCTAACAATGTGAGAACACTACAGCCAGGAAGGGCGACCCCAGGTGGACATGACCATAACTGTGTCCCTCAGCTAAGAGTGTGAGCCCCGCTCCCCACCCCAGCCCCCAGCACATGTGCAAGCACCACAATAAAAGGACCACAAACCTCGAAGGGAGAGCGTTGCAGAAGAGGATGGGAGCACCAACCTGACATGCCATTGACCCCAGCGAGCACCACAGCTAGCAGTGTGGGAGCGTCACAGCCAGGCATGTATGCAACTTCCCGTCACCCCAACGGCATCAACAACAATAACGAAGGGAAGGGTGCAGGGAAGATGGTTCAAAGGGCTCGAGCACAGGCTTTGCATGCAGGAGGCTGGGTGCCACATGGTCTCTGACCACTGCTGGGAATGACCTCCAGCAGAGAGCCAGGAGGCACTCCCAAGCCCCTCACACACACACACACACACACACACACACACACACACAAAAAAAAAAAAAAAAAAATTCTGGATTCTGTCCCCCAATCTGCAGTGAGGAAACCATCCCTTTTTCTATGGCAAGAGGCTGAGGTGGGGGTGGGGGTGCGGGTGGAGAGGGTCTCCTTCGGAGAGTGGCAGCCGCACATCTGGTCTTGGTCTCTGGGCCCAGGGCATCCAGCAGGAAGCCAGCGCTCAGCAAGGCTTAGGATCAAGGAAATGAGTGGGGGGTCCGCCAGCCAGACAGTAAGGCTCCCGCCTGCCTTCCCTGCCCCCGGCACACGGCGCGTTCGTCTGCACAGCGTTACTCTCTGCTGCTTCACACTCTTCTATTTTTAAACCTCTCAAGCAGTGAGTGGTGCTTAACATTTTTTTTAAAATCAGAGACCCCTTAGGGAATCTCAGGAGAACTGCAGGAGACCCTCTCTCTGGAGAAGTGTGCCTCTGCTGCCATCACTCCCAATTTTGCCTGACATCAATGACCACTGCCCTTTCCGGAGCTCTCCGCGGCAGCCACGACCGTTACCTGCTCTGCATGGCTGTTACCTGACTTGCAGGCTGGGCACGGGGCCCAGGGGCAGAGCACCTGCCTCACAGGCTGCTACGGCAGCCACCACCCTGATTCAACATACCCCTACACCACATACCGTTCCCTGAGCACCACCAGGAATAGCCAGCCCCTAGACCCACCAGATACAGCCCACCCCCCCACCCGCCCCCTACACACACACACACACACAAGAAAGTTAGGGAACAAGGGAATTCTTAGTAGACCCCTCCCATTTGATGGGAGCCTTCTCATTCTCTTTCCCTTCTTTCTTTCCTACTTAGTAAAATCTCTTCTGGTGCTAGAGAGATCACACAGGCTCAAAGGCACTTGCCTTGCTCATAGTTGACCCTAGTTCGATCCCAAATGACCCCTGAGTAATCTCTGAGCACAGAGTGAGATGTATTGCCAGGTGTAATCCAAACCACACTCCCACACAAAAATAAAAATAAAATCTCTCTCTCTTTCTCTCTTTTTTTTTCTTTTTGGCGATGCACAGGGGTCACTCCTGGATCTGCACTCAGGAATTACCCCTGGTGGTGCTCAGGGGACCATATGGGATGCTGGCAATCAAACCCGGGTCGGCTGCGTGCAAGGCAAATGCCCTATCCGCTTGTGCTATCTCTCCAGCCCCATAAAATCTCTTCTGAATTGGGCAAAAAAATAAAGATTTAATGGGCAACTAGGAAATAACACTGGGATTGAAAACAGGCAAGTTTGTACACTATTGTACCCTATAGTTTTCCCAGGTTAAAAATTCTTTCTCTGAGGGACCACCAAGTAAAGGGTTCTAGGAGGGCCCGTTCGGGATGGGAGATGCAGGCTGAAAGTAGATTATAGGCTGAACATGATGTCCACTTAACACCTCTACTGCAAACCACAAGACCCAAAAGGAGAGAGAGAGCAAAAGGGAATGGCTTGCCACAGAGGCGGGGAGGGGTGGGGGGAGGACGAAGTGGGGGTGGTGGGAGGGGTGCTTGGGCCATTGATGGTAGAAAATGGGCACTGGTGGAGGGATGGGCACTCAACCATTGTATGACTGAAACATAAGCACGAAAGTTTGTAAGTCTGTAACTGTACCTCACCATGATTCATTAATAAAAAATTAAAAAAAAAATTCCTCCTCTGTGCCCAGAGTTATAGTACAGCAAGTGGCTGCTCGCCTTGCACAAAGTCCTGAGCACCTCTGGGCATGACCCAAAAACCTAAATAAATAAATAAATATTCCTTCTCTGTAGATATGCAAATGGACAAAAAGCACACGAAAGTATTGTGCATCACTAATCAACAGGGAGCTGCAAATCAAATGAGACATCACCTCACACCACAGAGACTGGCCCTTACCAGAAAGAACAATAGCAACCAGTGTTGGTGAGGATGATGGTGAGGGAAAGGGACCCTTGTTACTGCTGGTGGGATGTCTAATGGTCCAGCCTTCTTGGAAAACAACATGGACACTTCTCAAAAAACTAGAAATAGAGCTTCAATGCAACCCAGCAACTCCACTCTTGGGAATATACCTCAAGGGCCCAAAGCAAATGCAAAATAGATATCTGCACTCCTCTGTTCATTGCAACACTAGATACAATCACCAAAGCCTAGAAACAACCCAAGTGCCCAAGAACAGATGACTGGATAAAGAAGCTGTGGTACATATACACAATGAAATATTACTCGGCCCTAAGGAAAGGTGAAGTTGTGCTATTTTGCTGCTAGGTGGATGGATCTGGAGAGTATCATACTGAGTGAAATTAGAGGGAGAAGGACAGAATGATCTCATATACAGGACATAACGAGACATAATAGGGGAATAACTAATGCCCAACGGCAATAGAAACAATGAGCAATAGACCTGGTTTACAGTAGGAAGCTTGCCACTGCGGAAGGGGCGATAGGTCAGGGAAGGAGACGGTATGACATCGGTCACTCTAAGGAGACAGAAAGCTGAAAGTAGGAATAGAGTAGCTGCCATGGAGGCAGGCTGAGGGGCAGGAGGGAAACTAGAACATTGGTGGAGGGAAAAGGACACTGGTGAAAGGACACTGGCGAAGGCATGATTGAAACTCATTCAGGAATAACTTTATTTTGAAATTTATTGAGATTATAAAAAAAATCTCCTCTGGGACAAGGAGATGGCTCGAAGAATGTAACTCAGGCCTTTCATGTGTCAGGTCCTAGGTTAGATCCCTAGAATTAAAAACTGATTTTTCAGGGCTGGAGCAATAGCACAGCGGGTAGGGCCTTTGCCTTGCACGTGACCGACACGGGTTCGATTCCCAGCATCCCATATGGTCCCCTGAGCACCGCCAGGACTAATTCCTGAGTGCAGAGCCAGGAGTAACCCCTGTGCATTGCCAGGTGTGACCCAAAAAGCAAAACAAAAAAATGAAAAAACTTTTTTCTTCAGGGCTGGGCTGGATAGAACAGCGGGCTGGGTGCTTGCCTTGCACACGGCCAACATAGGTTCAATCCCTGGCCTCCATAGGGTCCCCCAAGTATCACCACAAGTGACTCCCGAGTGCAGAGCCAGGAATCATTGCTCTCCCTGAGCATTACTGGTGTGGTCCCAAAACAAAACAAAACAAAACAAAACAAATGTTTTACTTTATTAAAGCTCCCAAAGTTTTATTTCCTGTCTTTCCTGTCTTCTAAGCTTCAAGGGCCTATAAGCTTTAATTAGCTCTTCCTCCCAGTCCCTCCCTCGCTCCCGCTGAACTTCAGGTCACCCCCGGAACATATGGATTTCTCCCTTCAATCTGGTCCCCTGAAATCCTTCTTGTCTCTGGTCCCACCCTTGAAATTCGCCTTTACCTTCTCTCTTTATTTATCTATCTATCTATCTATCTGTCTATCTATCTATCTATCTATTTATTTATTTTGGTAGGGGAGGCCACACCCAGAGGTACTCCTGGCTCTATGCTCAGGGATCACTCCCAGAAGGACTCGGGGAACCGTATGGGGTGCTAGGGATTGAACCCACATCAGCTCCATGCAAGGCAGAAGCTCTACCTGCTGTGCAATCGCTCCTCCTCCCTTGACTGTCTTCACCTGAAGGCCAAGGCTCCGTTCCCCCAAGTTGATTCCTTCTCCAGCAGAGAAGGCACATTTCTCCAGAAAGTTCTAGTAGCATCCTCTATCCCTGTGTGCAGGGATGTCCCACCCTTCCTCATTACCCAGACGGGCGCTCAGATCAACTCCAACACCTCACGGACTCCTCCCCAGACCCCTTTCCCTGCTTTCCTTCAAGTCCTGGATTCTCAAGCCCAGAAACTCCAGAGAGGCTGTCAGGCTGGAATGTGGCTCCCGGATGCTGAGGAAGAGCCAGGGCACGGCTTCAGCAGCACGCTCAGGCCCTGCCCCACCTGGCACACCAGTGGGTTGTCTGCTGCTCAAAGTTTCTTTCCTTCTTTTTTTGCTCCTCAGGGCACCCTATGTTGCTTGAGATCAGTGGCCGCTTCGCTTCCCACGAACACTAAATAAAGATGCAAAGAAATGTGATTCTATGGGTCAGTTGGAGGCTCTCGGGGAAACAGAGACCAACTTCTTGAGTTCTATGGATTCTGCTCCCCAGTACCCTCCACCTAAACCCGGCCATCACTCAGCAGGGCCGAGCTCACGGACAAAAAGCAGAGGTCAGGGTTCATGCACAGACATTACTGACTGTCCCTTGATTGTTTCCGGCTCCGAGGGCAAAGCTTACTGTCCTACAGGCCCTGGGTCAAGCACTTGGCACTCACTGCAGCCACACGAGCAAACTTCCAAAGTGAAATTCCTCTGACAGGCAAGGTTCAAGAGATGAACAGCCCAGCCCGGGGTCACTATTGGTTAACTGTCATTATATTATTTGAGGGCAATTAGATGAAGTGGCAAAGCTGTGGGAGGCTTAGGGAGTCCAGGACGATAGGGGGAAAAAAAAAAACCACAGAGAAATCACCATTACCACCCCTGAGCATAAAGTGGAGACGGAAGGGACTAGAAATCAGAACCCGGAAACTTGAAGTTGTGCAGAGGTGGGGCCAGCCTGTAAGGAAGGAAGGAGAAGATGCCCTCAATACTCTTCCCCAGTGCTCTGCTGGCTGAACTAGAAGCCAAAGGATAAAGGATAGGACCCCACAGGCCAGCCTCTGGGCATGGGGAGGGGCAAAGGGTAATCCTTAGCGTCTCTCCCAGATGGTGGTGCTGTTGGCACTCAGAGGTTGCCAAGATAGTACAGGCGTTAAGGTGCTTGCCTTGCTTATGGCCGAACCAGGCTTGATCACCGGCATCCCACCCCTGAGCCTGCCAGGAGTGATCCACGAATGCAGAGCCAGGAGAAGGCTCTGAACACAGTCAGGGTCCAAAACCCAAAATTTCAAAAGTCTGCGTTCAGACTCAGTCACCCTGCTCCGTATAGCAAGCCTTCCGGACCCCTATTTCTACGGAACACACCAAAGAGACCCAGCGGTGGGAGAAGGCACAGCTGAGAGCCTCTAGACTTTAGCCGGCTGTTAACTCCGAGCATCACAGACTAACCTTTACCTTGCTCGCTATGCAGCCAAGTCCTAAAGCGAACCTTCCAGTTCTTTCAGAAGGCACGGAAGGAAGGGAGGCCCAGCAAATACTTAGCAGAGGGGACCTGCAGGTTCGACAATTAACCTGAAAGCCTCTGATTAGCATCTTGGCCTAAAAGGCCCTAAACACCCACACAGAAATGGGTCTCCCCCACACTGACTGACTTCCAGCTTGGGGTGGAGAAAGGGCGACATCTGAGCTGTGGGCTGAGGCTTTGTAAGTCAAAGAATCAGCAGAGAGCCCGGGGGTGGGGGATGGCACGGGGAGCGGGTCTGAGATTAGGCTGGAGCCCAGCGCTGGAGGCTGAGGGCCAGCCTAGGCCACATCATCTCATTTGCTCCATTTGCAGATTTATTAAATCGGGAGCCGATTCTGACACTGTTTCTTTCAAGCAGCTCTTCCTTGCAGGTGTGTGGAAATTTATTTGAGATAAAGAAAACCATTACAGAGCGAGCACAATCTTCAAAGCCCACCTCTGAGACCAGAAAGAAATAAAAACAGTAGCCTGTACAAATGTACAATTAAGTTTCCAAATACTTAGGAGCCATGAGAAATGCCATCCCCATGGAGAACAGGTCTTTAAGGCAATTTTCTTGAACTCTATTCAGCACTCACTCAAAGTGCCTTTTAAAAATAACATATGATTTTCCTCCCTCTCCAAAGGCTCCCTTGTTCTCTCTCTTGCAGGTAAGAACGAGACAGCTCTGGAGTGAGAAATGCAGTCGCTCTTTTGATAGGAGATGATGGACTATGTTTCCAGGAAGGCAGATAAGAAAGCCAAACAAGCATGGCTGTCCACGGGTGCTGCAAGCTTGCTGATATGTGGGGAGGCCCGAGGGGCTGTCCCCTCCAAAGAAGGTCACATTTCCAGAGACCAGACAGGGCTTTGAGGAGGTGTCTAATCACAGTCCAGGCTGGGCTGGACAAATACCCATTTTCTCTGGGTGGAGGTTTGAATCGCTGAAGGAGGGGAAAGGCCCTGTTCTGCTGAGAATTCTGCTAAGAACCAAAGACTCTTCTTTCTGTGTGAGGCTGAGTGTGCAAGCGGGAGTCGGCACAACAGATGGACAAGGGACCTGTCCCTGTCACCCAGCATTAGTGTGGCCTGGGGCAGTGACTTGGCCTTCCTGAGCCGGGGCCCTGGGTTTATTTGGTTTGTATTTGTTTTTTGGGCCACACCAGGCAATGCTTAGGGATTACTCCTGGCTCTGCATTCAGGAGTCACTCCTTGCCAGCAAGAGCAAGGGGGACCATATGGGATGCCTAGAATTGAACCCAGTTCAGCCACATGCAAGGCAAGCGCCTTACCTGCTGTACTATCTCTCCAGCCTCAACCTGAGCTTTCAGTGAGACACTTCGAAGGGCTATTGGGGGCAGAAGAGATATGCCTTGTAGACCACCAACCCTGGTTCAATAACCTACACTTCATATGGTCCCCTGAACTCCAGCAGGAGTGATCCCTGAGCACCACTGCATGTGGCCCCCACAAAAGGCAAACAACAAACATAAATGGCTGTTGGTTTACCCCAGAAAGGACTCTAATCACTGCTCATACCAGAGAGAGTCCCGCCCAGCCCCTAGGGCAGGGGCCAGAGAGCAACACAGAGATCATGACTGAATGTCCAGTCCAAAAGGGGCACTCATCATTGGGGGGGTCTCTGTGCCCCTGGGCCAAAGCCTTTGACATCTCTAACCTCAGTTTCCCCATCTGCAAAATGTTAGAGCAAATCAGAATGAGCTCATCTGTGCAAAGTGCTTAGCCAGTGCCTGGCGCAGCTTAAGTGCTTAATAAGCAGTTATTTTGTTATGTTATGGCCCTTCCAGATCAGACTCCATGTGCTACAATTTAATAACATTTTCCTCTGTACTTATTTCTGCAGTTACTTTCTATTTATGGTAAGTGATATCCAGTCTCTGTTTACAGAAGTGTTATCAAGTTTCCCTTTTAAATACATTTATTTAAGCTAAAGTGGGTCAATATACAGAAAGAGAAAGAAGTGAAAAAAAAAATAGTGCAGGTGGCTCACAGACGGCAGAGACAGTGGGAAGGTGTGAGGCAGAGACTGGGGTTTGGGAAACACCCAAATACTAACCTGTTTGTAAACCAGAGCCAGGCTCCGCCCCCATCCCCCACATCCAAGACCCGAGACCTTGGTGCCTGCCCTTGCCAGCCTGCGCGTGCGCGTGTGTATTTGGGTGTGAGTGGTGGGGCTCACAGGTGGAAGCCTTCCCCCCCACCCACCGCACTCCTGAGAAAGACCTGCCCCAAAAGCGGGAAAGAGCCGCGGAGAGACACCCCAGGCCTGCCTCCCCTGGGTCCTTGGGTCCCAGGAGTGAACCACGGGGAACCCTGAGGAGGAAACCCTGGATTGGGCGGGGAATGGTGGGGGTTCTGGACTCGGGGGTCACTTTGAAGAGAGAAACCAAACGCTTCCATCCAAAACTTCTAAGGAGAGGAGAGACCTGGAACAGCCAGGAAATAAAAACACCATCCTGGTTCTCACCGCCAAGGTGTTACTACTTGGCCCCAGTTGCCTGGCAACCGTGCAGGTGTGTGATAGGGCGCGCGGCGCTCCGGGGGAGCCAACCAGAGCCCGCGGGGCCCGCCCAGATGGAAAGGGGCGGGGCGAACCCGCAGTCGCATCCCGCGTCCCGCATCCCGCATCCCTCAGCAGCCGCAGCCACTCACCACCCCCCCCCGCTCCGCCCACCCACCCCACAACCCCCCCCCCCCGGGCCTCCTGACCTCCTCTGGTCCTCTCGGAGAGGGAGGAACCATTACCAGCTGCAAACAGGGGAGGGTGAGGTTTGGGGGCCGTCACCTGGCATCTCTGCCCCTGCCTCCAGGGCTGTTCCTATCCGGTGTTGGGTCACCAGCTCAGGATCCAGTGATAAAGTGCCCTAACCCCGTGCAAGCCAGCCACCTGCACCCCCACGTATGCCCCACTCCGGCGCGCACCCAGCCTTTCAAAGAAACTCAAAGGACGGGGGCTGTGGGCACCTCCTTTTTGGGATCTGGATTCTCCTTTGGCAAGTAAATACTTTCTTCTGTCCCTGAAGAAGGTGCTAATGGAGAAGCAGCCCCTGGAGGATTTCACTGTTGGACTCCCACAATAACCATCCAGGGAGCAGTATGGGGTGGGTTCTGCGCCAGCACCAGTTGCCAGGAGGAGTAGAAATTAGACCTGCTAGGGAGCTGGGCTCCCGCTCATGACATAACCTTGAGCCAGTCACATCACCTCTGTTTGCTCCTCTGACAGTGGGGGAGAACAGCACCCACTTTCAGCACTGCTGTGCCCATGAACTTAACACCCAGGATGTTTAGCAGAGTGCTTGGCAAATCCTCAGACCTCAGGGAATCTCAGGGAAAGGAAAGTTTCCACTAGGACTAGAAGACAGTGGTCCCCAAGCAAAAGCCACGTAGATGCTGGGGAGACTCATCCGAGCCACTCGGCTTCCCCATTCCTCCATGCAGTAACCTGCTGAGGGTCAGTAAAGGACTCTGGGTCACTCTGCCCCTCGGGCCCTCCCAACCCTGCCTTTGCAGCCTCCTGGTGCTCTCTGCAATCATCCTGACCAAGGGTGAGGGGTCACTGTCTCTCCCTTCCTGACACTTCCAGGGGGTTCTCATCAGTCTGCCTTCCCAGAGGGGTTGTTGTTCACATGCAGCTTGACAGGGCCAGACCCTGGCCCCCGGGAACCCCACCTCCACTCCACCAGGAAGAAAATGGGGAAAGCAGCTCAGCCAGTCCCTGGATGCCAGCCTGGTGGGGCAACCCTTCTCAGTGGGCACAGCCCCTACTCCCCTCCTGCTTTCCTCCACCCTTCACTGCCTTCCACTTGCCGCCAGGCAGATCAAGTGTGAAAGAGCCCCCCGGGGAAGTGTGTGTTTTCTGGGAAGAGGAAATCTCCGGACTGAGGCAGCCCCCTGCACCCTGCCGGGGGGCGGGGGGTGGTGGTGGTGCGTGCCTGGGAAGCCTGGCTGAGCCCCAGGGACTGACAGCCCAGACTCACTCCATGCTCCCTGGCCTGGGGGTGCCTCCAAATCCCTGTACTTCAAATCTACTTGGCTCAGATGTATTTTCTTAGATTAATCCATGGACTCCTGAGCAGCTTTCGACATAACTGTGTACGTGGGGTTTTTCAAAGCTCTGCCTTGCAGTCGGGCCCTGGCATTGAACTGTCAGACCTGGTTGGCTGAGAATCACTGGGAGTGGCCCCTGGGCCCCCGGAGCATGGGAGGACCCCCACCTTCGAAAATCATCTCTGCCACTCAATGGAAAGTCAACATATTAACATGAATAGTGGTACCTGCCTTGATGCTTAGGCTTCCCTCACTCCTCTGCTTCTTCATAGTTTTCTACACTTTC
Organism: Sorex araneus; assembly: GCF_027595985.1. Lineage (NCBI taxonomy): Eukaryota > Metazoa > Chordata > Mammalia > Eulipotyphla > Soricidae > Sorex > Sorex araneus. Next base: position 191,716,435 of record NC_073304.1, on the reverse strand, counting down.
CCCATTCTCCACAGATGGCACATATTACATATAATAATATAATATATAATAACAAAACCAAAAATAAACAAACAAAAGTTATATTAATGGGCCTACTCAGAAATTTGTTTCAATTATTATCAGAAGCACATGGCAGGGTTTCCCAGGGGCTGGAGTTGGCCCCATCCCTGGCTCCAGGCTGCATAATGGTGCCATGCGGGGTGGGAAAGGCAGGAACGCACTGAGTGGGTGCTCTAGAGGACACAGCTATGGTCAGGGTGGCCAGAGGAAGGAGTCATGACTTGGAGCCACTGGTCTGGGCACCAGGCATAAGAACCCGCCCTCTTAGGGGGCCGCAAACTAGGCTGCCTGCATCCTGGCCTCACCCCATGGCTCAGCTCCATATCTCCAGATGTTAGGGAGAGGCTGAAGAGAGAGGACAAGTGGGCAGGGTACTGGCCTTGTATAGGTCAAGTCTGGTTCTATCCCAGGCACCACACATGGTCCCCTGCAGCACTGCCAGGGATCACTCCTGAGCACAGAACCTGGAGTAGCTTGCAAGCACTGCTGGGTGTGGCCGAAAACCCCCAAAATGAAACAAAGAATTTAGGGAAGTGAGGATGAGAGAGGGTTGCCCCTCCTCTTCCCCACCGATGTCTTGTCTTCCCGCCTTGCTCAGCTCTCTGATTCTGTTCTGCCAGGCCTGCCTCCCGCCTGCTCTGCCCACATCTCAGGCCTAAACACTCCTCTCCCAGAAAGCTCGAGGACCTGCCAGAAAGGAGAGTCTCAAGGATGCTAGAGGGAATGGGGTGAGACATCCAAGGAGCAGGAAGCTTTCAAATGGGTAACAAGAAGTGAGAATTAGCGGGCAGGCATTTGCCTTGCACAAGGCCAACCCAGGTTCCATCCCTGTCATCCCATATGGTCCCCTGAGCACAACCAGGAGTAATTCCTGAGCACAGAGCCAGGAGTAACCAGAGCATCACTGGTGAGACCCTAAAACAAAACAAAACAAAACAAAACCCAGGAAATGAGGGTTTCCTGGTGCTGACCAGGGGGCTGGCCTGGGGCGGAGAGATAGCACAGCTAGCACAGTACTTGCCTTCCATGTGGCCAACCCAGGTTTGATTCCAGCACCACATACGTTCTCCTAGGCATTGCCAGGAAGGATCCCTGAGTGCAGAACCACCCTGCTCTGGGTGTGGCTCCCCTAAAACAAACCAAAACCAAAAACCACTATAGGGCCAGACTGGCCTTCCCTGTGTAAAATCCCTGCCTTTCTTAACGCCGTGACAAGGAGGCGTTAGTATCCAGGCCCCAGGTGGCACCTGAGCCCCAGAGGTTCACGGGGCAGCCACACTCACGCCCCTGCTCCTGGCAGCCATGGCACAGCAAGCCAAGCTGGGTGCTCTGAGCTCGCCTCTGGCTTTGTCGTGTCATCTGTGCAAGGCACAGCCCAGATACCACCGAGTGGGAATTGCACTAATGTTACATAAGGCCAGGACTGAGGTCAGCCCTGTTTCTGCACCCTGAGCCTCCACCATCCAGTGCTCTCGATCCAGGCCGGAGCCTGACCCAGCCTCCCACTCTCTGCTCTCGGTAGAAACTCGGGGACAGCAGCACCACAGACACTGGTGCCCTCCGAGGAGGCCCCCCCACCAGGAAGTCCCCTTTTCTCTTCCTGGATGGAGGTAAACTGCCAGGGCAAGTCCACCTTTGGGGGACCCCTGAAAGTGGGGTGTAGGGGCACCAAGCGCCTTGCTGAGCTGGGGTGAGGGGTGAGCAGGGAGTGTTAGGGTACCAGCGCCCCCACTTCCACCTCCAAGGAGACCTGTGCAGTAGGGAGGCCAGTGGGGGCCAATTTACCACCATAGTAGCAAAACCTCCAACCCCAGCCCTGCCCGATACCCTTCCTCTTGCTGGCCTTGCACTTAATTCTAGTTTCATGACTTGTTTTATTTTTTACTTATTTATTTACTTGGGTTTGGGAGGGTGGATTACACCTGGCGGTGCTCAAAGAATTACTAGCCCTGCTCTTAGAAATTGCTCTTGGTAGTACTCAGGGGACCATATAGGATGCCAGGGATCAAACCCAGGTCGGTCACATGCAAGGCAAGAACCCTACCCGCTGTACTATTGTTCTAGTCCCTTGTTTTTCTTTTTTAATAGAAGGGTCTCCAGACTCTATAAGCTTTAGGTTCTACAAACTCTGGCTCAGAATGCCCAAACCTGGAGTGCCTCCATCCACACCTGCTCCCCACGTCATGGGAGAGATACTCGGGGTAGGGCTGGGGGTTGGGGTTCCAGCACCAAGCAGGAAGCAGCAGACTTGGCAAGGCCCTGGGGTCAAGCAGTCCCCCGATCATAATAAGCTCTTGACCACCATCAAGGCAACATCTACCCCAAATGCAGGTGGGCATGGAGGGCAGCTCCCTGAGCCCCTCTCCCCCAGCTTAAAATCAGTGTCAGAGTCCAGTGAAGGTCTTCATCTGTTTTGTTTGTATTTTCATTTTGGGTCACACCCAGCGAGGCTCAGGGTTTCCTGCTGCTCTGCACTCAGCAACTACTCCTGGTGGTGCTCGGGAGCTACATGGGATGCTGGGGATTGAACCCAGGTCAGCTGCAAGCACCTTTCTAGCTGTACCATCTCTCCAGCCCCAAAATTCTTCATCTTATACCTCACACAGCCATTATTCAGGGGCATGGATGGCCGGTCCCAGAGAGGGCAGCAAGAGTCAAGGTGCTCAGCAGGCCCCTGGCACAGAGGCAGTGCCATGCAACCTTGTTCACTGGTGTCAGGCAGGAGTCTGGGACACGCCCAGCTTCTAAGTCTCTTTAATTCCTAAGGTTTTGCCTAGAATGTTCTCTAAATTCCTCCTGAATCTGAACATCTGATTTTTTGGCTGTTTTTTAGGCCATACCTGGTGATGCTCAGGGCTTGCTACTCCAGGCAGTGCTTGGGGGACCATATGGGATGCTGAGGATTGAACCCCATCGGTCATGTGAAGGGCAAGCACATGTAATATCTCTCTAGCCCACATCTGATTATTTCTGCACCTTGCATGGTCTGCAAGCCTGAGCACCCCTCCTCTCAAACCTCTGACCACTGTGGATAACAACAAGAGAAAAAGTTATGTAACCCCCCCATTTCATGCAATAAACATTTTCACAAGTTTGCTCATTTAGTTCTCTTGACCCTGTGGCGTGAATATTACATTTTTTAATTAAACTAAAAACTTTTTAATTGTAGATGAGGTAATGTGGTTATAATAGTATTAATGTGTGTGTCTGTGTGTGTGTGTTTGGTTTGGTTTTGGGGCCATACTCAACAGTGCTCAGGGATTACTCCTGGCTTTGTGCTCAAGAATGACTCCTGGTAGTGCTCGGGGGACCATATGGGATGTCCATGCAAGGTGAACGCTGCACTGTATGTCCAGTTCCAGTAGTGCTGATACTTATGCTTTTGGTTACTGCACAGGGACTGCACCCCACTACCACCAAAATGTCCAAGACTCTCCATCACTGTCTTTTTGTTTTATTTTTGAACCACACCTGGCTGTATCAGACTTACTCTGAAGTCAGGGCTGGAACTCAGGTCAGTGGCATATAAGGCAAGCACCTACCTGCTGTGCTATCTCTCTGGTTGTCACTTCTAGTCTACTTCTTCCAGATCCTTGGAAACTTGGCACTTAAGTTCTGTATTTAAAGTCCAAGATTGCCATTAAGTACAATCTGCTTCCTTATTCGTTTCTCTGCACACCACAGCTGAGTGAGCTCATTGATGTCTGTCCTTCCCCTTCTGGATGAAGATTCTTTATTCCATTTCACCTATTAGTAAACCTCTCTGAGGCCAGAGGGTAAGGCACTTGCCTTGGACATGGCCAACCTGGATTCGATCCCTGGCATCCCATATGGCTTCCAAGCAATGTGAAGAGTTAACCCTGAGCACAGAGCCAGGAGTAACCCCTGAGCACTGCCGGGAGTGGCCTAGCCACCTTCTCCCCCGAACTGTAAGAAACCTCTCTGGCCATAGAGACAGAGTACAGGATTGGAGGCCTGTTGCCACCCTCAGCACCACCCAGGCAATTCTCAAGCACCTCTGGGTGTTGCCCAGTTTAAGAAGGTCTCTGGTCAGGATATGGGTGAACTTCCCTCAAAGTTTCAAGGTTTGATGAGCCTGGACCATAAACCCACAACCTTACCTTTGCTCCTACCTTCTTCCTACCCTGGTTTCTCTGCTTTGAAATACCTCTTTTGAGGACTGAAAAGATAGTACAGTGGGTAGGGCATTTTTATTGCACATAGATGACCTGGGTTTGGTATCTCCACAGAGCCCCATACCTGACTCGTGGCAGACCCGCCGAGCCGGCCACGAGTAATTCCTAAGTGCAGAACTAGGAGCCTGTCCCGAGCATCACCAGTGGGGCTGTAGTACCAGGGGACAGGCGCTTGCCTTGCAAGCAACCAACCTGAGTTCAATCCCCGGCACCTCTTGTGGTCTCCTGAGCACTACCAGGAGTGATTCCTAAGCACCCAGGAGAAAAACTGGAGCACATCACAAAATCCCAGCACAAAACACTGACACACATTGTTTTCTTTTCTTTCCCTTTTTCTTTTTTATTTCTAACTGTAAAATTTTATTGGAAAACAAATTTTCTTTTTTTCTCTTTTTTTGGTGGTGATGAAGAGGTTGCTTTGGACCATACCCAGAAGTGTTCAGGGTGTGTATGCAGGCGTCACTCCTGGCAATGCCTGGAAGACTGTATGCAGTGCCAGGGATTGAACAGGAATCGGCTACATGCAAGGCAAATGCCCTACCCCTATCTCTCCAACCCGAAAATATGTCTTTCTCTCCCACCTCTTGTACCTTTTGGCTTCCAGCCACCTGTCTTCCACTCTCTGTCCAAGGGCTTACTAGCTGCCAGCAGATGAGAACAGAGGACCCCTTCTCCCTCCCTCTAGACCAAGTCCTGACCCATGCTGGGGTGCTGCTTTTTTTTGGGGGGGGCGTGTACCAAGATGGGCTGGGGGTGATGACTGGACACCGACACCGACTATGAAGTTCCATTCTGAAACCCAGATTAATCGCTCTGGCTGGTTCTGTCACACACAGGGATATATTTTCTTCTTGGAATTTACAAGTAGTTCCATCTGAGAAATAAACAACCAGAGATAAAAATTACATTGTCACAGAGCAGGTGTGATAGATGTCGCCGAGGAGGTGCTCTGCCGGCTGAATCCACCAGACGAGACCTGGAGGAGCCCCAGGTAAGGGAATGAGATGCTGATGGGATGTGGTGGACAGGGAGGCGTGCATCGCTGCAATTCACATCGCAGCTCTCAATCACCGGCTCCTAGGTGGCAGAGCCCAGGTGAGAGGGTGACTGGCAGGAAAGCTCCTCGGGCCCACCCACCTCTTAGTCCAGGAGAGGAGGAAAGGGGCTCCACACTCTGCCTACCCAAAATAAGACACCCCAGCTGGAGAGCCAGCAGGGGGCACTCTACATCAGCATGGCAGTTCTGTTCACCCAGACATCAAGCACGCCTCTCTGCTCCTAGTGAGGGGAGGGAACCTGTGCTCACCTGAACTAACCTGGGAAGGACACTTGGGAGAAGGCCACGGGAAGACCAGACTGTGCCCGGGGCCAGCATAAGAGTCATCAGAGAGATAGTACAGTGGTTAGGGTGCTTGCTTTGCATGCCCAGGTTCAATTCCTGGCACCCCATATGGTTCCTTGAGCACTACCGGGAGTAATTTCTGAGTGGAGAGCCAGGAGTAACTCCTGAGTACCACTGGGTGTGACCCCAAAACAAAGAGTCATCAGGACAAAGAATTACTCATGTGAAACTTATGAAGCAGAGAGCATTTTCTTTTGTGGAAGGAGCCCTCTCTATGATGCTCGGGGAACCAGAGCTGCAATGTGATGATGCCCAGAGGTTGCAGTGCTGCCTGAGCCCTGCAGTGCCAGGGATTACTGGGCCACCCTGATTCCTGAGAATCTGGTCCCAGATTCTGGGGTCCTCAGATTCTCAGGGACCATGTGGTCTGGGGATCAAACTGGGATCAGTGGCATGTCCATCTTAATTCCTGGACTATCTCTCTAACCCTGGAAGTAACGGCACCTGGAAGTGTTATGGGGTTACTCCCAGCCTGGTGCTCCAGGGGGGATAGGATAGACCATGCTGTGCCAGGGATCAAACCCAGAGTTCCTGCGGGCAACACATGCACTCTAGTAGTCTCTGAGCTATCTCTTCTGCCTGAAGTGAATCCTATTAACACCCCCACTTTACAGGTGACAAACTGAGGTTCAAAGAGGCTGACTGGGTCACCCAAAGTCCCTGGAGTGGACTGAATGGTGCCCTTGCCCTCCATTTCCCTTCCCACTGGGGAAAAAAAATGGTATGTCCGTATCTAAATCCCTGGAACGTATGAATATGAGCTTATTTGAAAAAGGAATCTTTGCAGATGTAATTAATTAAGGATTTTGTGATGAGATCATCCTGGATACCCAGATGGGCCCTAAATTTAAAGACAAATGTTCTTGTAAGCATCAGAAGACAGAAAACTGAGAAGCCTCATAAAGACAGAAGCAACACGGAGAGAAGCAGCCACAGGAAACGCCAGGCATTTCCTCCCCAGAAGCTGGGAGCAGCAGGGAACAGATTGTCCCCCAGAGACGTGGAGGGAGTAGAGCTTTGCCAACACCTGGATTTGGGAGTTCTAACCTCTGGAACAGTGAGAACACATTTCTGCCATTTTCAGCTGCTAAATTTTAGCAGTGTGCTCCTGCAGCCCTAAGAAACTACTAGAGCTCCACCACAAACAAATGGCAGAAGCAGGTCTCATTTCTGACAGACTGACCCCAGACTCAGCTCTGTCCACCGGGTGATACTGTTGGGGCCCCTGGCCTGGCTGCCTGTGCTGTCTCCACTGCTACTTAAGTGTGTGACCTTGAGAAGTGTATTCATCCTCAGCCTCCTCATCTGTAGAGTAAGGGCTCTGATGGACTGAGCGCATGCTTTGTGTACAAGAGATCTGGGTTCCGTTCCCTGAACATCACAGTTGGTCCCTGAACACCACTGGGAGCAACCCTCAAGCACTGAGCAAAGAGCAGCCTCTGAGCACTGCCAGACGTGGCCTTGAAACCAAAATAGGGCAGAAGCGGTAGGACAGAGGGTAGGGAAATTGCCTTGCATGCAGCAACCCAGTTCAATCCCCAGCACCCCATATGGCTCCCTAAATTCTGCCAGGAGTTATTTCTGAATGCAGAGCCAGGAGTAACCCCTGAGCACCACTGGGTGTGGCTCCCAAAAGTAATAATAACAGTAGCTGTTATTCAGCTATTATTAGATATTTAGTTAGGTTTTTTGGGATGGCAGATGTTGTGGTCACACCCAGCTTTGATCAGTACTTAGGAATTGGCCGCCAAACACCCTACCTGCTGTACTATTGCTCCAGCCTCCAACATGCCCCATTTTTAAAGCATCCTCACCACTTCATAGTCTGTGACCATTCATCAGATATCTCCTGAGCACTTAGTATGTGCCAGGTGGGCCAGAGAGATAGTACAGCGGGTAGGATGTTTACCTTGCATGTGGCCAACCAGGGTTCGATCCCCGGCATCCCATATGGTCCCCCCAGCACTGCCAAGAGTAATTCCTGAGTGCAGAGCCAGGAATAACCCCTGAGCATCGATGGGTGTGACCAAAAAAGGGGGAAAAAACAGTATATGTCAGGTGCAGGTAAGAGTCAGAAACATAGTAAGGGGATGGAATCCCCGTCCACATGCACTTGCCCTTCAAAGACAGGCTTGACTGATCACCGTGCCCAGTAGCTGGCAGAGACAGGAGCCCTCTAGATACCAGCCTGTCCCAACGGCCTCTCCTGTCTGGGGCTCTGCAGTGTCTCCTGCCTTCCTGGTCCTCTCTCCCTGCTTTTCCCTGAAGCTTCTTCCCCACGTGGTAGTCATGATGATCTTCCACATATATGAATCCCTTCCAGTGTAAACTCCAGGGGCTGGTTGCATGATGCAGATGGAGACCTGAGCACATGTCTTGTATGCAAGAGGCCCCCAAGTTTGACCCCTGACACCCCATCAACCCCCTCCCCCAGTCCCCAGTACTTCCATGTACAGCTTTAGTAGTCCCTGTGCACCCTGGGCCCGAGCAGCACTGCAGCATTGAAAGTGAGCCTTGGGGGGGTGCGGTGCCACCAGCAGGTTAACCTGTACCTGAGGGGCGAGTGCATCGGCAGCCTGACAGTATCAGCTGATACCATGAAGCTGGTATTATGAAGATGCATCAGCTTCCGGCTACCCCCAAATCGCCACTGTGCCTCTGGCCAAACCCAAACAATTCAGGACCAAGTTTCCTGAGAAATTAAATAGCCAAAAGTCAGGTATGTGGGAGCCATGCCCACAAAACACCTCCAGCTCAGCTATACAAGCTCATTTATTGGCCTTGCTTCAGACCAATAAATAAATCTCCAGAGAGATCAAAAGTCTCAGTTCATCTCAGACCGACCTATCAAAGCTGAACAGACTAGGGTAGTCTGGAGGGGGGGTTAGCCCACCCAAGCAGAGCCCCTGGCCTCCGCTTGCTTCCACAATCCAAAATCACTGCCATGCCCCCCGATAATCTCCACTGTCTCAGGATGACCTCATCAAAATATAATCTGCTGAAAATTCGGGTATGTGGATTTTGTGACTGAAATCTCCAGGCTCTCTTTCTTTTTTTTTTCCTTTTTGGGTCACTCCTGACTCTGCACTCTGGAATTACCCCTGGTGGTGCTCAAGGGACTATATGAGATGCTGGGAACCGAACCCGGGGTGGCATCATGCAAGGCAAATGTCCTACCCGTTGTACTATCGCTCCAGCCCCCTCCAAGCTCTCTTGGGGTCGGCTGAGCTACCTCCCCCCCTTCCATACCCTCCTGGAAGCACCAGCAGTCACCCCCAGGAACAAATGCCAGAGCCACCATGTAAGCTCTTCTACCGGCCTTGCTTCAGAGACCCATAAATAAATCTTGAAAGAGATTAAAAGCTGTAGTTGAGATCCAGGGAGAAATCCGAGCCAGGAGAGAAGCAGAGAGAGAGAATGAAATAAACTGTTAGAGCAACCAAAAAAAAAAAAAAAAAGCTGTAGTTAATCTTGATCTCGGACCTACACAAGGCTGAGCAGACCAGGGTAAATTGAAGGGGGGTGGGAGCAGTTCAGCCTGGTACCCGCCCAAGCAGAGCCCCTGGCAGCCACTTGCTCCCATAATCCAAAATTGCTACCATGCTTCCACAGCCTGACTCCACCATCTCAGAAATATTTCTTTCTTTTTTGGTCACACCTGGCAATGCACAGGAGTTACTCTTGGCTCATGCACTCAGGAATTACTCCCGGCAGTGCTTGGGGGACAGTATGGGATGCTGGGAATCGAACCCGGGTTGGCCGAATGCAAGGCAAATGCCCTACCCGCTGTGCTATCACTCCAGACCTCGTCTCAGAAATATTGTATCTCACTGACATATAATCTGCTGAAAATTCAGATATGCAGATTTTGTAACTAAAATCTCCAGGCTTTCTTGGGGTTGGGATGGGCTACCTCCCCCCACCTTCCAGAAGCCTCAGCAGTCACAGTCACGTCCACACCCCAAAGCTGCCACCCAGTTTAAAAGCTATCCAGCTTTCCCTTCCTGATAAAAATACTGAATGCCCTGAACAAACATGATAACCTCTTAGTACCTGTATTGCAAAGCATAATACACAAAAGGTAAAGGAAAAAAGAGAAAGAAAAAAGGAGAACAAAGAAAAGTGCCTTCCATAGAGGCAGGCTGGGGATGGGGGGTGGAATGTTGGAGGATTGTGGGGGGGAAATGGGGGACATTGATGGTGGGAAATGTACACTGGTGGAGGGACGGGTGTTGGGTCATTGTATGACTGAAATCCAATCATGAACAGCTTTGTAATGGTCTATTTCACTGATATTCAATAAAAAGTTAAAAAAAAGAAAAGCAATGTGGAGTTCATGCCCGCTTCAGTCAACTTAATCAGTGGCTGAATAAATAGCAGTACTCCTATATGAAAAAAGAAAGAGAGAGAGAGAGAAAGAAAGGAAGAAAGAAATAAGGAGAGAGAGAAAGAAAGAAAGAAAGAAAGAAAGAAAGAAAGAAAGAAAGAAAGAAAGAAAGAAAGAAAGAAAGAAAGAAAGAAAGAAAGAAAGAAAGAAAGAAAGAAAGAAAAAGAAAAAAAATGCGTCTCTCACAAATCCCCGCTGTGACAGTGACAGGACCAGGGCGATGGCTCAGTGGGCCGGAGCACATGCTTTGCATGCATGAGTCACATTCAATTCCTGACACTGCAGGCTCACCCAGCACCACTAGCAGTGACCCCTGACCACTGAGCTGAGAGAAGACCCTGGGTACTGCAGGGTGTGCCCAAAGCAAAGCAAAAAATTTAGCCACACCCACATGGATGATCTGACCATGCTGCTCCTCTTTGCCCTCCATCCTTGTGCCCTGTCAGCATCTTGCTGTTCCTGGAACCTACCAAAGACACAGCCACAGGCAAGGCGAGTGCCCGACCTGCTGTACTATCACTCTATCCCCAGTACCTCATTTTAAATGGCCAGTCCTCCTTTCTCAGCTCTTGCTCCCCAACCTCCTCATTGGCCCAGGTGCTCTTTTTGGGGGGAAGGGGAGGGACCATACCCAGCAGTGCTCAGGAGTGACTCCTGGCTTTTCACTCAGGCATCCCTCCTGGTGGGCTCAGGAAACCACATAGGATGCTGATGATCGAACCCAGGTTGTCCAAATACAGAGCAAATGCCCTTCCTGCTGTACTATCACTATGGCCCCAAGGTGTCCCTTTCTTGTCCCCACCCGGTCCCCCCCAGTGTGACCTCCATGAGAGAAGGCTGCAGGGGCCAGAGCGATAGTACAGTGGGGAGGGCATTTGTCTTGCACGGGTCCGACCCCCGGTTTGATCCCCAGCATCCCATATGGTCCCGAGCACCACCAGGAGTAATTCCTGAGTGCAGAGCCAGGAGTGACCCCTGAGCAACCCCCGGATGTGACCCAAAGAGCAAAAACAAAAACAAAAAAAGTTTGCCTTGCATGAGAGAAGGCTGCATCTTGTTTTGCTCACCACAGTGTTCTCAGCACCTGTTGGTGATTTTACTTCAGTTTTGGTTTGTTTTTGAGCCACACCCAGCAGTGCTCAGAGCTTACTGCTGACTCTGAATTCAGGGATCACTCCTGGCAGTACTGGGGGACCATATGGGGTTCTGGAGATTAAACCTGGGTCAGCTGTGTGCAAGGCAAGTGCTCTGCCCGCTCTACTATTGCCCTTCCCTCCACCCCACCCCCAGCCCTGCCACCCCTGGGTGATCTAGAGATGTCAGTTCAATGCATGAATAAGCACTGGAGGTTATGGGTCCATATAACTGGGAGCCTCAAAGAATCCTGACAGAAGTGCCCTTTGACCTGATCTTTAGAAGAGAAGTGACTATCAGATGAGGGGTGGGACAGGAACTCCGCAGGCAGCACGATCTGCTTGTGCGAGGACCCTGATGAGGAAATGAAATCAGTCAGCACACGCAGCAGGAGAGGCAGGCACGCTCTCCTTGAGGATGGGGCTTCTGTTCCCAGAGGGGCAGGAAATCACTGAGGAGACTTGAAGCCATCAAAGGAGTTTAGTCAGATTGCATTCCTGAACATCACGTGTCTGCAGAGAGGACCAGGGAGACAAGGAAGAAGCTCGAACACCAACAGGGACGCCAGCCATGGCCCGACCAGGAGACATGACAGCAGTAGGGGCCGGAGAGAGCTTAGTGCCCGGCAGGTGTGAGGCTGAGTGTGGGTCCTGGCACCCTCTGACACTCTGAGTGAGACCCCAGCAACTATTTGGGGATTCCTGGCCCCTGTGAGTAGCATCAGCACCACAATCAGGTGGGAGTGACCCCCCCAGCACTGCAACAAAAACAAAGGGAAGGAGGGGCTGGAGCGGAAGCACAACGGGTAGGGCGTTTACCTTGCACACGGCCCACCCGGGTTCGATTCCCAGCATCTGATATGGTCCCCTGAGCACCGCCAGGAGTGATTCCTGAGTGCAGAGCCAGGAATAACCCCTGTGCATCGCCAGGTGTGACCCGAAAAGCAAAAAAAAAAAAAAAAAAAAAAAGGGAAGGAAAGTGGGGAACAGCTTGGTTTGGTTTGTTTGGGGGCCACAGCTAGAGGTGCTCAGGGCTTACTCTTAACTCTGTGCTCAGGGATCGCTCCTGGTGGGGCTCAGGAAACCATATGCTGCTAAAGCCTAACACCTTAACCCCTGTATGATCTCTCCAGCCCATAGACAGAGACAGACAGACAGACAGACAGAAAGACAGACAGAGACAGAGAGAGACAGAGAGACAGACAGAGAGACAGACAGAGAGATACAGACAGAGAGAGAGACGTCAGGGGCCAGGAAGAGAAGGGGGCTGGGGGAGGCAGAATGTAAGCAAGAGCAGTGCAATGGACTTGATTGGCGAAAGATGACGAGGGAGAGGATGACTCAGTGGCGCTCAGCATGGAGCAGAGCAGGTAGGGCCCTCGACGTCCTAGATTTGGACACTTCTATTAATGTGGCCAGAGATGCAGAGGCCTCTTTTTGGTGAAAGGCATATCAAACTTTCTGACTCACTGTGCTAGCAGGCAAACGTTTCCTCATCATAAGTCTCACTGGGACAAGAAAGCTTTGGTGTGAGCAGCTCAAAGGAGTCCTGGGGCCTTTGTGACCCAGCGGCTTGGACTGCTGGGTCACAGCCTGGACAAAGGTGCCAGGACAGCACCAACCACTGAGAACCAGCCAGAGAGTCCCAGGGGACAAGGGCACAGGGGTCTGTTTCAAACATGAATGGGGAGGTTACAAGCAGTGAACATATACCCCCTCCTTCCTTCATGGTAGGGGATTTATGAGACAAGGGGGAAAAGGAGAGAAATGTCAGCACCATCTTACCTACACCTCCACTTCTAGAACCTTCCATGACACCCTCCCCTCATGTCTACTGGATCTCCTGTGCCTGTAGATGATTTCAGAGACCAGAGGAAAAGAATCTGCCTAAGGGAATCCACCCCAGGAGCTACAGTCTAGAAGTCTGAAGCACAGCAAAGGCCAAGGATCAACCCGGATTTGATCCCTAGCATCCCATCTGTTCCCCCAAGCACAGCCTGCAGTGATTCCTGAGTGCAGAGCCAGGAGTAACACCTGAGCATTGCCGGGTGTGGTCCCCAAACTAAAAAGAAATGGAGGGGGCTGCAAAGAGATAGTGCACGTGGTCAAGGCACTTGCCTTGCATGTGGTGATGCGGGTTCAAATCCCAGGATAGTATATGGTCCCCGAGAACTGCCATAAGAACAGTCAGGAGTAGCGCTTAAGCTCTGCTGGGTGTGGGTGTCCCCCACACACACACAACAAAACACACACAAAATGATGATTGAAGCGGATACAGCCCAAGGGGCTGGTACATTGCTTTGCATGAGGGAGACCAGGGGTCAGTCTCCAGCAGGGTCCCCCTAAGCACCCAGCTGGGGGTAGCCCCTAGAGCTGCTGGGTGTTTTCCAAAACAAACAAAAAGAAACCAAAAAGATAACTATGATTCCATATCCATGAGATTGTTTTTAATATGACAGAACTGAACATTTAAAACAGCTAACTGAGGGGCTGGATCTATAGCTCAGTGGGTAGGGCGTTTGCCTTGCACACGGCCGACCCAGGTTTGAATCCCAGCATCCCATATGGTCCCCTGAGCACCACCAGGGGTAATTCCTGAGTGCAGAGCCAGGAGTAACCCCTGTGCATCGCCAGGTGTGACCCAAAAAACAAACAAACAAACAAACAAAAAACAGCTAACTGAGGGGCTGGAGTGATAGCACAGCGGGCAGGGCATTTGCCTTGCATGCAGCCGACCCAGGTTCGGTTCCCAGCATCCCATATGGTCCCCCAAGCAGGAGTAACCCCTGTGCATCGCCGGGTGTGACCCAAAAAAACAAATAAACAAACAAAAATAATAAAACAGCTAACTGAGGGGTTGGCGCACGAGTACAGTGGGTAGGGTGCTTGCCTTGCATGTGGCCCACCCAGGTTCAATCCCCAGCACTGCCAAATCACTCCATTATTCCTGAGTGCAGAGCCAGGAGTAATCCCTGAGCACTGCCAAGTGTGGACCCCTCCCCCCAAAAATGCTCTTCAAGCCCATGTTCCTCTATGAACATGTATTTTACCCGCATGTCTCTATGTGTCTTTGCTTGCTTTTCCACTCCAGAGAAGTCCATGTTCTCTCCTGAACACATATTTCTCTCTTTTTCTCCCCTCTCATCTTTCTAAATAAATTTCAATTAAAAACTATCTTGCTTCCAAAAATATAAATATTACTAACTGGGAGCCAGGGAGATCACTCAAAGGACTAGAATGCATGCTTGCATGCTGGAGTCTCAAGTCTGACCACTGGCATGCATGATCCCCTGAACAATATCAGGACCCCCAAGTTAGGAGAGCCCCTGAGCAGTACCAAGTGTAGCCTCCAAAGTATGAAAGACAAAATGGAAAATGTGTTCTTGATAATATAAATATTAAAAAGCAACACCTAAAGCTGGAGAGATAGCTCAGCGGGTAGGGTGCTTGCCTTGTACACGGCCGACCCAGGTTTGATTCCCAGCATCCCATATGGTCCTCCGAGCAACCCCAGGAGTAATTCCTGAGTGCATGAGCCAGAAGTAACCCCTGTGCATCGCCAGGTATGACCCCCCCCAAAAAAAAAGCAACACCTTAGAGTCTATGGAGATAACCAACTACATCATGCCTTAACTTTTCCTCCAAAATACCTGCTAAATGGTAACTCCCCAGTGTTTGGGTTGATACAACAGTAGACAGACAATTCACTATCACCCTGAGCCACTTCTGAATCAGACTCTTGCCCAAACTGGACCTTCTTCTCACCCCATTATCCTCCTGTTCTGGCTTTAAGCTGTGAATCCAGGCTGTGTGATAGGGGCCGCCGAGCCCCACACCCACTCTCTTCCTCCGGCAGCTCCCCTGTGACAAGCAGCCACATCAGAGCAAGTTTTTGACTGCACGCAAGGAAAGGCCCTTTATTCAGGGAGAACCAAACTATGTGGGATTTGGAGTCTGACCTTGGTCAATTAGTCCCTTGCTCAGTGTAACCAACCGAGTCGCAGATTCAATTCCATTCAGCAAACATTTATCGAGCATCTCGGGTGCCAGCCGATTTTGTCTGTTCTGTAAGTGCAATGAAGCTCAGCCTTCACACCAGATTAGAGTTATTTGTATTCGAAGGCAAAAGGTAGGTTTTAAGTACCTGTAAGAGGCAGTAATGGACGCCTGGGGGTGGGGCAGGCATGGGCTGGGACTAAGGGAGAGGAACTAATGGCCTGAAAGCCAGGGCCTGAGACCTGGCTCAAGAAGGGAAAGAAAAAGTAGGTGGTTTTCAGAGAAAGTCAGATAATGCCTGGGGATTTGCTCTATCAAACCTCCCCTGACTGGGCAGGAGAAATAGTGAAGGGTAAGGTGCCTGCCTTGTCACAGCTGATCTAGTCTGTCTCTGGCACACGAGATGGTGCCCCAAGCATCTCTAGGAGTGATCCCTGAGCACAGGACCAGAGGTATGCCCTAAGCACTGCCAGGTGTGGCCCCCAAATCTAAACAACCAAAGCTTCCCCCACCTACTTTCTTCCACTTTTTTTTTTCCTGGTCCCAGGAAATGAACCCAGGGCCCCACACATCCTTAGCACCTCATGCCCCCTTTTTCTTTTTTCTTTTGGCTTTTTTTGAGGGGGGGGTCACACTCATCGATGCACAGGGGTTACTCCTGGCTCATGCACCCAGGAAATACTCTTGGCAGTGCTGAGGGACCATATGGGATGCTGGGAATTGAACCTGGGTTGGCCGTGTGCAAGGCAAACGCCCTACCCGCTGTACTATTGCTCCAGCCCGCCCCCCCCCGCCTCCTTTTTCTTAATCAAAAAGATAATGCATGCACAGAGTAAGAAAAATAAATTAAGGTCTACAGTGAAAAATCTTGGCCAGCCAACAACAAGTCTCACTTAGGGATGTTACTGGTGCCCGCTTGAGCAAATCGATGAGCAATGGGATGACAGTGACAGTGACAGTGACAAATAAGTCTCTTTTCCTTTGTCAGACCTCCAGTTCCCAGTATCTTTCTTCAGAAACATTCCACAGTTAACAGTTTCTTTAGTGCCTTTCCAGAAAATTTCTATCACATCCAAGTATATCTTTCTTTTTAAAACACAAATGGTCGTGAGGCATATTACCCTGCTTCCTCACTGAGCAATATGTCTTGGCATCCATGCCATGCTGGCGCATATAAAGCACCCACTCCTTGGAGCAGAGCATCCCATTGTACCGGGCGCTGTGCTGCGCCTTCTGCCCACAGGTGGAAGGGCTGTGAGAGCGACTCACTGATGTGGCACTGATCTACTCAGAGAGCTGTGACGGGCTGTGGCCAGCCAGCCCAGCAAGGAAGCTGTGGCTTCGAGAGAGGAGGGGTATGTACTGAACCACGAGCTGCCCTCCTTGCTTGCACAGAAAGCCACCCCCGAGATCCCTCGCGGACAAGCAGCCACATCAGAGCAAGGGTCAAGACTGCACAGACAGAGCGTCCTTCTGGATTCTGAAAGTCTACCTCTGCGATTAGGAATGTAGCGGAGACCTCAGATGGTGGACATGTTCCAACAAGGGGGCTGGGAGAATAAAGAAGAGGGGCTGGAGAGCAAGTACAGCAAGTAAAGCACTTGCTTACCCTGCGTGTTGGGAAACAGTTTTCCCCCAGCGGTGCCCGGACACGTTGCGCACCAGGCCTGGGCAGACGTGGGGTGAAGGATGACAGGTTCGTGGAGAAACACCCTTCGGGAGCAGCTGATGGCTGTTCACTTTATTGCCAAATACACACATATTTTATAGAGGGTCTCGGCTTACAAGAAAGTCCAATCACATGAAGTTCAGCATTATTGGCCTATCACCGCTCCTTCTCTGCTATGCCCCAGTCAATGCTAGATGCTATAGTTAGGATGACTTGCTAAGTATAAGGAACGGGGGCTGGAGTGATAGCACAGCAGGTAGGGCATTTGCCTTGCACATGGCTGACCTGGGTTCAATCCCCCGCATCCCATATGGTCCACTGAGCACCACCAGGAGTAATTCCTGAGTGCAAAGCCAGGAGTAACCTCCGAGCAATGCTGGGTGTGGCCAAAAAAAAAAAAAGTATAAGTAACAGTTTCTGTGTCTAGGGCTCATGTGACTCATGTGACTAGGAGGTCAAGTGAGGCTCGAGGCCAAACACCCGGTGTGGGCTGGCACCCTGTTCTTGCCAACTTTGCCCAGATACTCCCCCTTGCAAGGCTTCGCATTAGACCGCTTTGCAAGGTTGGGTCTTATCTGCACCAGTGTCTGTCACCATGCTCCACACCTGCATGTGGCAGGCCCGGGTTCAATCCCCGACATCATAGATGGTCTCCTGAGCACTGCCAGGAGTGATCCCTGAACACAGAGCCAGGAGTAAGCCTTGAGTTCCACAAGGTATGGGCCACAAACCAACAAAGACAAACAAAAGCAAACAAAACGAGTAGGTAGAGGGATCCAAGTTGAACAAGAACGGCTTTAGCACGGGGGCAGGCACTTGAGTGCTCCAGCGGCGGCCTGTGCGCCACTGGAATACTAATCGTGACCATTAATGAACCAGAGGTTGGGGTAATAATAATAATTCTCACTACTCTCCATACGATCCTCTCTCAGAGGGAGCCCTGTCTTGCCAGTGGCCAGGAATGAGCTGCCTCGCCCCGGAGTCCAGTGGATTCTGAAGCTCAGACTGGAAGCCTGCTCAGCATTTGGAGCTGCCGAGAGCTGAGACAGGCAGTTCCCACTTATCACTGCTTGGCATCTGGAACTCCTGAGGCTTTGCCAGGGCCTAATAAACACCATACTTCATGCCGAGCCATTGTCACCCACACATCCCCTGACACCCGCTGACGATGTCCGCCACAGCACACAGTCAGCATTTCACCCGCACACGACTCCTTCATGACCTGTTTTCTTTTTAAAGAGCAGAGTACAGCCCGAATGATGTCACTGTGACATAATGAAACTAAATCTGTGTGTTATTGGGGGCAAAGGAAAGTAGGGTAGGCACATTAGAACTCACAGAATATTAAGAGAACCAGGCCCGGGGAAAGGGCTTGAAGGCTGGCACACGTGCTTTGCATGTGGAGAATCCAGCTGGATTCTTGGTACCACATGATCCCCCAAGAGTAACCCCCACCCCCAGCACAGATTGCCAGATGTGGCCCCAAAACCAAACCAAAAGAAAGTTAACCTTGCGACTCCGCTGGGCTAAACACAAGTCCAGCACCACACACAGAAGCAGCCCCCAGCACAGAGGCAGGAATAGCCCCAAAGCATCACTGAATGTAACCCACACACAGAAAAACAAAGGAAAAGGAGAATGGCTTAGAGTTCGGTGTCAAACAGACCTGGGTTCAAATCCTGAGGCTGATACTTCCAAAGCTTTGTCACTCCCAGAAGTCATTTAACTTTCTAGAGCCCTAATTCCCTCACCTATGAAATGGGCAAAGAGCTTGTTCTATCAGGATTTCTATGCAGAGTAAGAAAGATAATAAATTATTTATGGTCTTTTTTTTATAGACTGGCCTTATTCCAAAAATGATTTCAGGCAGTTAAGATAATATATGTAAAGTGTATGGAACATAACAACAGCTCAATAAAATATCAATTCCCTTCTCCTGCCCTCTGGCGGAGGAACCAATCCCAACTCCCCATTTGAAGGTCCTGCACCCCAGAGGGTCCCCTCAGATTTTGAGCCTAAAGAAGAAGAATAAAATTCCCAGCAACAAAACAAACCTTTTCTGCAAATGGCTCATCCCCTTTACTTACAGCACAGGGCTTCAAATTACTTTTGGCCTTTTCCAAAAAAAATCAAACCCACCCTCAGAGGTCAAGGATTCGCCCCCACAGAGGCTATTAAGAGGAAAATGCTGTGAGGCCCGAAGCAATTTCCCAAGAACTCGGCAATGATTTTGAGCCAGCACAGCAGAACTGGAATTAGAGTTTGGCCTCCCCAGGCCCCCCATATACCCCAGCACTGACCCCTCCAAACTGGCCCATTCCTGGGGACACTTCCATGCAAAACCTCTTTGCCGGAAAACCCAACTCGCCGTTCCGTGGCTCACGTCGCCCAGCCCTGAAAGAAAGCAGATTGTGCTGTCTCCAACGTGTGTGTTCGCTGGAATTCCAGACGCGGGCATGAGGGGCTGGGAGGGAAACGTGCCAGAGCTGGAGAGCAGACCAGGCCTTCCTGCAGCTGTTCTGGGGCTCTGGGAGAAGCCCAGGTTCTGGCCAGGGTTTGGGGCGGGGGTGGAAGGGGGCGATAGGGCATCTCAAGACACAGAGAACAATTAGGTTCATAGGCACCCAGCCTGTCAGACTTGGCCTTCCAAGGCCCAAGAGAATCTCAGGCCAGGAAGTGCCAAAGGGCTCCCTTCGTCCTCTCCGACCCATCTCCTTTCCCAGTATTCTGGAAGAAGCCCCTGGGCTCTACCTCGTCTCAGAGCAAGCTCAGACTGGGCCACCACGTGAAACCAAATCCTGGGAGTTTGACTCACTCAGACAGCACAAGTGAACGCTACTGCTAGCCACGTCCCAGCCTCAGTTTCCTCTTGTGGCAAAAATAATGAGACTTTGGGGGCCATAATGATAGGACAGTGGGCAAGGAGGCTTGCCTTGCACTCGGCCAACCCATATGGTCTCCTAGGTTTACGAGGAGTGATCCCTGAGCACAGAATCAGGAGTAAGCCCTGAGCACCACCCAGGGGCAGCCCCCAAACAAAAACAATGAGAATGAGACTTTTGCTGGGGGTTGGGGGGTGTGGGGGAGAAGGACGGTCAAGGAAGGGCCTACAAAGATTCAGTGCCATGTGGAAGCCCTTGAGGAGTCGATGAATCCTCCCCAAGCCGGGGCACGGGCCCCACTGCCTGTCCACTCACAGGAGGACCGGCTATGCCCTGAAGCTCCAGCAGCCCCCTGGACAGTCCTGCTGTCTGGGAAAGGTGGCAGGAGGGAGCCTCCATAAGCAGAAGGGTCTAGAATGGACTCTGGGGACATGGTTCCTGGGGCCTCCTTCCCTGGCACTTTTGGGGGCTCATCCCAGAAAGAGAAGGGGCCGACTCCCAGCTGTGGAGAGAAGCTCGGGAGAGCACGGAGGCTATGGGGCTAAAATGGGACCTCTGACCCTCAGAAGCCTCCCTGCAACATCTACAGTCAGTTAAAGATAAACAAGTCCTTATCCTCTTGCTAATTGGTTCAAATCGATTGACCTTCTAAGTGGGTCTAATGTACAACTGGTAAAAGATGGCCCGGGTGCCAAGCAACCTGTGCACTTAACTAGCTGTCGCTCAAGCATCGGAGCAAGGCACAAGAAACACAAACTTCTCAGAGCACCTTCCCCGGGCAGGCTGCAGGGCTGGGGCTGGTGACGCTCTGCTGGCCTGAAGCTTGTGGGGTCAAGGCTGCCGTCCTATGACCCAGACGGGCTAGCGTCAGGGTGGGGGGTGTCCAGGGGAGGGAGAGGGAGTGCCCTGTGCCCTGCCCTGGCCTGCCCTGATTCCCAGGCCCTGTCCACACACCAGGAAGCCCGGTTTTCCTGGCACTGAAATCGCCCTACTTCCTCACTCATCCCTTCCCCAGGAAAGTCTGGGTTTGTGTCACCGTCTCTGAGCCTGGCTCACCACTGCTTAGCAGGTGAGGGCTGATGCTCAGGTTTTCATTGCTGCCCGCGTCTGAAATAGTCCGGAAGCTGGGAAAGACAAGAGACACCAGGAGATGGCCTAGAAATCGGGGTCAGCAGCTCTCTCTTCCGTCATCTTCCCCCTTCCCTGCCTTTGAGGGGTGGGGCACAGCCGGCCCCCAGTTTGCCCGACTCTGTTAATAAGCCTCCGCTGAGCTCTTTCCGCTCCCCTCGTCTGTGTGAGGCTTGCTGTTTTGCCTTATCAGCCTTGCTTTTCACAAGCACTTAAATTCATGAGAAAAGGGAAAAAAGTGAAATCAGATAGAAATGCAGGTCTGTTTGCTGTTTTCTCCAGTGAAATGGTTCTGGGTAAACAGCAGAGGCCTTTGATGAAATCCCAGCAGGCTTAAACAATAAAGCTGGTTACGAACTCAATCTGGCAGAGATATCAGATCTGAAATTGTTTCAAAAAACATGTCAACATTTTCTAATGCTCCTAAAAAACTTCCTGGACTGCCCACTGTGGAGTCTGGCCCTGGGAAGGAGGGGGCGGCTCGAGGGCTCGGCCCTGCTCCCTCAGGAGAGGACCCGGAAGCAAGAAGTCCAGCCGCTCTGGGAGCCACTGGCCAGTAGTACCACTCAGGCTGGTCACCAGTGTCTCTTCCCTCCACTCCCCGTCCTCGTCCTCACCCACCCCCTCCCAATCGGGACTTCCTGCCTTCACCCTTAGCTCCCAACCCTCCATTCTCCTCACGGCAGCCAACAGAAGCTTTTAAAAATGTAAATCAGATCAGGCCATTCCGTGGCTTAAAACCCCTAATGCCTTTGCCCTGCACTTAGAGCAAAACCCGACTCCTCCCACAGCCTGCAACCCTGCTGGAGCGGCCACCGCCTCGTTCTCCAGCCGCTCCAGACTAAATCTACTAAATCTTCCAACATCAACCCCCTTCCTGCCTCTGGGCCTTTGTACTTGCTGAGAGCCCCCTGCGCTGCTCTTGCCCTAACCCCTGGTCTCTGACCGCCCAGGTGTCCGGCGCATGATCTTCTATCCAGGCATCTCAGGATCATAGTAGAGTTGATTTCTCCACACAAATTCCAGCCCCTCTCTGAGATGACTGTCTGTGTTTCTTTGTTAACTGTTTGCCTGTGTAGAATGCAATTTCTCCACAGGCTCCGACTTGTCTCCTAGCTGGCACCCTGTGACTGGCACCCAGTAAGTGTCTGCCTCGTGGATGAGTGAGCAGCCTGCAAGGCGTCCCCCGGGCGATGCTCAGGAGGCTGGAACACAGCAGGACAGAGCAGTCTGGCTGGCCACCCACTAAATGCTCTCCATGGCTTTGGCCCAGCAGGGGTCTTGTCCCACAGGGGCTCAGGCACCAACAGGATGCTCAGATGGCCCCTCTTTTCACTGCCCTCTTCCCAGAAGTGGCCCCCTTCAGCCTCCTCAAGCTGGCACAGGGCCTCTGAAACCAATTTGGGGAGGTTCACACCCAGAAGGCTTAGAAAGCCAGGGATGGTCCAGGAGGGTCTGGGGCTGGAGGGAGGGGACAGCATACGCCACCCATCCCACTGACCCTGGCCACCATCGATCCCTGCCACTGTGTACTCATTACCAGCTGCCAGAGCAGCCAGACGCTGGGCAGGGGGCAGGGCAGCCTCTTTGGCTCCCAGGCCCGGATTAAATATTTACTATGTTTTGTTTGGCCTTTGGGGGTGAGGGTGGAGAGGGCTGTTGCATCGATCTGAGTTGCTGGCAAGGCCAGGCAGGCCCAGGGGCCCGGGCAGTACCAGGCTGGGTGCTCCACTCTTCTAGCTTGCCTGTACCCCACCTCCCAGCCGGAGCTGACCCAAACAGGTCAGGACCACCCCGCCCGACCCCTGGGGTAGATGCTGACAGGTCTGGGTTACCCAGCATGTATGGGGTCACTGCACCCAGAAAATGTGTTCCATTGGTGAGGGACCCCAACCTCCCAGCCTGTATGAAGACCCCCTTTCTCCCACCCAACTATCCTATATCAAGTGATCCAGAAAGGGTGGCAGGATCCTGACTCCACTGACCAGACCCCCCCTCAAGGTGCTAAGCTGCCTTCCTAGCACAAAGACACTAGAAAGTGTGATCCCCAAAGGCCACTGAGGTTCCCCGTACAGATGTTAAGTTGGAGATGCAGAGGGTAGAAGCAGGCCAGACTGACTTCAGGTCAGCCCCCCAAAATGAGGGGTCCTCACCAGCTGACTTGGTCCGGGGCACGTGTGCCATCAGCTTGGAGCCCTGAGCTCACCCACCTGGCAGCTCTGAGCAGGAAAAAGGGGGCTCTCGGTACCTGCTAGGCGAGCAGCCTCCTCACACAGCTCCTGCCCCTCCTTCCACCTTAGGGCAGCGCAGGTCAGACGTCACGATGCCTTGCCTGCTGCTGTCCCCGGCCACCCTCTGCTGAATATATGCTGAGAGCCCCAGAGCTCCATGGGTTGGGTGTGTGCTGTGCGAATATACAGGGAAACCCACATGTACACAGGGAACCACCCTCCGACACCCCATTCCACGGACGTACCCTAACCCCCACGAGAACCCTTCATGTCACACCCCACACGCATAAATACACACAGACTTGCCTGCCCTGGACCCCATCGTTACATGACTGTGCATGACTCACCTATCTGCATACACTCACCAACTTAGGGGTGGCTGCCCCCGCCGGCACATGCCCACAAATATAAATCCATTTATATGTATATAAATATAAATCCTCTGCCCCATGCATGCATAAGCATCAGCACACGCTCCACATGCCAAGAATACCCCCTTTTGGCTAGAGAGAGAGTGCGAGCAGTTGACGTGGGTTCAATCCCCAGCACCACATATGGTCCCCTAAGCCCACAACCAGGAGTAAACCCTGAGCACAACTTGGGTGTGGTCCCAAAATAAAAACAAAACAAAGAACACCCCTCTCTGGCCCCACAGAGCTGACCACCCCATCCCTGCACACACACGCACCGCACCCCACTGTGCCTCTATACCCAAGTGTCACACACACACACAGAGACACAGACACAGGCACACACACACACACACACACACACACACACACACACACACAGAGAGACACAGACACAGGCACACACACACACACACACACACACACACACACACACACACACACACACACACACACACTCTGACAGAGGCATGCGCCTGCGCAGGCTGGGCGGCTGAGGATGAGCTCCAGCCTCCAGCCCTGCTCCTATTTAAAGAGAAGCCTTGCTGGAAAAGGAACAAAAGCAAAGCCGGCTATAAATAGCCACCTCCCTCCCAGCTTTCCTGCCCTCCGGCCTGGCCGCCTTGCCTAGCTCCCGCCTCAGGGCCCAGAGCAGCCTGAGTAGGCCTGGGAGGGGGTGGGGGGTGCAGGCAGTGGGGGCCGAGCAGTCTCCTGGCTGAGCACTGGCCACTGGGTCAGGCCAGGGGGTCTGGCCGGGGTGGGTTCGGGGGCGCAGGGCCCTGCACCTGCAGCCCAGTGCGCCTGTGCCCAGCACAGAGGGAGAAAGGCCCACTAGCCTAGCTGCTGCCTCAGCAGAACTGCAAAGGCTGGCGGCTCTGTGGGCAGGGGGAGGCTGCCCAGCAGCAGCCACAGCTGCCCGGGCGCTCCTCTCCCCGCCAAGCCAGGCCCTCTCTGGGCTGGATCCTGGAGCCAGGGCCTGAGATCCTGGGTTCGGTCAGGAAGCTAAGAGTTGGGGCAGGAGCAATAGGACAGTGGGAGGGCTCTTGCCTTGCACTCGGCCAACCCAGGTACGATCCCCAGCATCCCATACGGTCCCGCCAGCACCACCTGGAGTGATTC
Organism: Sorex araneus; assembly: GCF_027595985.1. Lineage (NCBI taxonomy): Eukaryota > Metazoa > Chordata > Mammalia > Eulipotyphla > Soricidae > Sorex > Sorex araneus. Next base: position 191,691,822 of record NC_073304.1, on the reverse strand, counting down.
CTAAGTGCAGAGCCAGGAGTAACCCCTGAGCATTGCCTGGGTGTTACCCAAAAAGCAAAAGAAGAAAAAAAAAAAAAGGAAGCTAATGGTGGCAGGAAGTGGGAGAGGAATGACCTTGAGTTCTGGTCTGCAACTTGCTGGCCCACCAGACCCTTTCCTGGGTGTTAGGAACGCTGCCTAAATGCCAGTGTGCCTTGCAGGCACGTGGGAACTGGGGCTACGTGAGACGGGGCAGGTGATGGCCAGTCTCTCTGAGGCTCAGCAGACTTGGTGAAAAAGAACAGCACTCGAGAAGAGAGCAACATAGACCGACATGCTGCAGAGATGCCCCCAGACCCCGCGCTAGGCTGTCTTCACCGGGCAACTCGGAGGGGGCAGGTGAGTTTCCCTCCCCGCCCCAACAGAGCCCCGGCAGCCAAAAACCTCCAGGACTCAATGGCTGCCATGCTCACGGCCACTCTCCACAGGCTCAGACGAGCCTCACCCAGGAGTGAATCTGCTGTATAATTGTATTCTAAATTCTAGAATTCCCGGAGCACACAGCCACATTTGCCGCTGTGAGACTTCTCATACTCTACACCACTGATGTACCAATCTCATGGGGGGAAAAATTATAATATATATACACATATAAGCATATGCGCTTATATATACATATATAAGCATATGTGTATGCTTTTATATATATATATATATATATATATAAAAGCACACAAGGCTCAACCTTTAACAAACATGTTAGTAATCTTTTAACAAGGGCTTAATGGCTACAGGATGAAATACAACAATCTTCATGCACTTTCCTCTAAGGAAATTTTATTGGACCATTTTTAGCGGATTATTCATAACAAGCAATACAAATTGTTTCGGTTCTGTTTAGGCGGGGCACGGTTTGGGATTTGGGGTACAAACATTTAAAAATATGGTGGTGGGAAGGTGCAATGGTGGTGGGATTGCTGTTCGAATATAAAATGCAATGAATTACTGTAAACAACTTCATAAAAATAAAATTAAAAAATTAAAATTAAAAAAAGAACAGCACTTATTTCATTAATAATGTTGCATTTTCTTTCTTTTTTGTTTTCTGGGTTGGTTTGTTTTTTGCTTTGTTCTTTTGGGCCACACCCAGCAATGCTCAGGGGTTACTCCTAGCTCTGTGCTCAGAAATTACTCCTGGTGGGCCCAGTCGGCCATGTGCAAGGCAAATGCCTTAGTCACTCTATGTGGCATTTTCTCTGTGCTAAGGACTGAACCACTTTGAGCTTACCTGACCCCCTCCTTGATGCTCCCACTTTAAGGCTAGAGAAACTGAGACTTGAGTATTGGCTCCCAGGGCCCTCTAGCACAAGGCCGGGGTGCCAAGCCAAGTGGGGACGTCTGAGACCCTAGCCCTCCTTTCTGTATCTTGGGCTATGGGGACCAGGGCCCTGGTTCTCAGGTCTGCCCCTCCTCGGGGGGCCTGGGCTCTCCTCAAGCGGGCCCCCGAGTCACAGCGGGAAGAACACCAGGAGAAAGAACAGCACCCCCAACACTGCATTGCGCACCCCCACCTACCCTGTCCTCAGCACTCCCGGAGGCTCCCCCCACCAAGCCTGGGGGAGGGGCAGGAAGGGGGGATCTCAAGCAGACCTACTTTCAGGCTTTAATCCTTGTTGCTTAAAGGGTTTTTTTTTTTTTTTTTTTTTGCTTGGGGAAGACTTGGCCTGATCAGAGGCAAGACACAGAGAGCTGACAAGCTGCCGAGGACTGGGGGGGAGGGGGTGTGAGGAGAAAGAAATACATATTTATTACCCTCAATTATTAAAAAATAGATAGCGCCAGATCTGAGGTCCCGGCAGACACTGCAGCGCCGTTAGTGTGAGGACTATTACCTTGCCTCTCCTTCCTCTTATTTTTTTTAGAATTTCTTTTATTTGTGGCTTAATTCCATCCAGATTGGAACGCGCCTAGCTTGTTAGTGAAAGCGTCCTGGCCAGTTCCCAGTGGATGGCTGGAAGGTCTGGGGACCGCAGGGGGCGCAGAGCCTGCAGTCGGGAGGAGTTGGTACCCCGTGCCAGGGGAGGGAGGCAGGCAGCTCGGGAAAGGCCAGTACCCTGATTCTGGGCTGCACAGGTGGGGCCCAGCTGGCAAGTATCGCCACCCCCTCACCGGGCTCTCTCAGGACCCCCCACCAGTAGACACCTCGCCCCACGTGGCTGCTCTTTTCGGGCAGAGAGAGGAAGAATCGATTTCCCTCTGCTGCTCCCCCTGAGGGGCGCTGAGAGCTCTTACCCCAGACCTGGAGGGCCTTGCCCTGGGGCACTGCCCGCACTCAGGATGCTCCTCTCCTCCCAGGACTGTACCCGCCTGTGTGAAGGGGGCCAGTCCTCAGCTTGGCGTCAAGATACCCAGACAGGGGTCGGAGCTACAGTGCAGTGGAGAGGGCACTTGCCTTTCCTGTGGCTGACCCGGGTCCCATTCCCAGCGCCCCAGATGGTCCCCTGAGGCCTTCCAGGAACAGTTCCTGAGTGCAAAGCCAGGATCGACCTCTGCGTACCATCAGGCATGACCCCCAAACAAAACCAAAAAAACTAAACTAAATATACCCACACAGTCTGCAAGAGGGCCCCAGCTCTCTGAGGCCTGGTCCCGCCAGCAGGCAGGCAACACCCCGCCTCTTGTGACCTGGGTCCTGTCTCGGGGCTAGCTGGACCACAGAGCCAAGAGTGGGGTCTACAGTGACGACAGAGGGTGGGGGAGGAAGCCATGGAGAAGGGAGTCAGCATGTCCATTTTGGCACCAGGAGTGTCCACAGAGCTGGATGGCCTTGATACATGGCTGTTGGGTCCCACTGAGGCCTGGCCACCTGCCAGGAAGACACGCTCCATGTGGTCACAAATTCTCACAACCCCGGGGCTGGAGTGATAGCACAGCAGGTAGGGCGTTTGCCTTGCACGTGGCCGACCCAGGTTTGAATCCCAGCATCCCATATGGTCCCCTGAGCACCGCCAGGGGTAATTCCTGAGTGCAGAGCCAGGAGTAACCCCTGTGCATCACCAGGTGTGACCCAAAAATTAAAAAAATAAAATAAAATAAAATGAAAACAAATTCTCACAACCCCGAGAGGCAGGTGGTACTAGTCCCGATTTCCAGATAACAAAACTGAGGCCCAAAGAAAGAAAGCACTTGGCAGAAGCCGGGCGGCTGGTAAGTGGTAAGCGGCAGCCGGGGCCCTGACTCCTGTCTGTCTGGCTCCGTGGCCCTTGCTCTCATCCACTTGGCTCCATTTCCAGAGGTGACAGGAAAACCTGAGCAGACCAGAAATCAGTTTGAGAAGAACCAGAGAAGCACAGGCCTAAAGACTAAGGCCCCGGAGGTGGGGGGTGGGAGTGGGGTGGGGGGTTGGCTTTCTTTCTGACAGGGAGACCCCATTTTTGGAGACAAGGAAAGGCCGCAGACCTGGCACAGGGCTTGAGGGACGGAGCGTCAGTGTTCCGGGAGGCCTTCAGTGTCGTCTCAAAGTCAGCAAAAAGCGCTTGCCAGAGTCCCCCTGCTGTGCCTCAGGGCCTAACCCCTGGCCCCAGTCAGGGAGCAGAGAGCTGATTCTCCTCACGCAGGGGTCCTGACACTCCAGAACACTCGCAGGGCTCAGCCAGGACACCTGGGATGGAGTATCAAAGGGCACGCAGGGAGTTCCCGCCCCGAGGACTGAGGTGCAGGTGGCATTCGTGGAGTTCCCATTCTGGGTCACGGTACAGAGCCAAGAGCTTTACCAGCCCGTTTCAACAACCTACAAAGGCAGCACCGCCAACGAAGGAGGAACCGCCTTAGCCCCAGTACAGAGATGACAGATTCAAGATCAGAGAAAGGCGATTCCTGAGACCTGAACTTGGGTCTAGCCAGAGCTAGCAAGCTCCACCACACACACAGCTGGAGGTGAAGGTTTGGCTCACACAGCACACACACACACACACACACACACACCTGCTACCGGGACGTTCCTTGTGTGGAAGCTGGAAGCCTCTACCCAGCAAGGACTGCCACGATGCCACGAGCAGACAGGACGAGCAACCACAGTGGGCCCTGCAGGGGTGAGGAGAGGCTGAGAGGGGTCCTGGATAAGGGGATACCAGCCACGTGCCTCGGACATTCTTCAGGGTGTTTTGTTTTCTTTGGGGGCCATACCCAGTAATGCTCAGGAGTTACTCCTGGCTCTGCACTCAGGGATCACCCCGGTGGTGCACAGGGGACCATATGGGATGCTGGGGATCAAACCTGGGTCAGCCTGCCCACGTACCCTGCCCACTGGACTCTCTCTCCGGCTCCACCTTGGAGTGTTTTGGCTACGGTCTTGTTGTGGGGGGCAGGGGGGGTGGCGCAGTGCTGGGCTCAGAGGCTGCTCCTGGTGGTGCCGAGAATCGAACCCAGTCCTTTGGGCCATCTCCCTGACTCTGAACATGTGGTGGAACCATGCCAGTAGCTCCCAGTGCTGAGACATGGGACACACCGGCACGTCACCTGGGCCTTCAGGCTTCTCAGCTGAGCCCTAAAGTTCCTTCTCGCATCAAATTTGAAAGAGCCTGGAAATCTGTCAAAGTCACACAAATCCCCTGGTTCAAATCAGAAACGGGCACATGCTCCTCCTCACACTTGAGCTTCAGGAGTTCCGGGTGCCATAAGCCACCCTGATCCAACGAATACTACTGCCTCTCCCGCCCTCCCCCATACCTTCTGCTTCACTGCAGATCTAGGCGAGCTCTCATGCACACACATACACATACACGTGCTGCCACAAACCCAAACGCACACACTCGTGCGCACACACACACATGTAAACAGTACAGGCACACACACTCATCCATGTACACTCACAAACAGGTACACACACATACACACACTCACACATATAATCACACACACACACACACACACACACACACACACTGCAGAACCCTACAGCACAGGGACCTTCAGATCTGACTGCTGCTCTCTGGGGAGTGTCAAGCCCACCTACCCAAGGGCCTCACCATGCTCCCTCCCTGCTCCTGGGGAAAACCATGGTCTCTTTCCCTCTCTCTTCTCCCCACTTGATCCTGAAGCCCACCTAAACACAAGTCAAGTCTGGTGATGGCTCAGAGGCTTAAAGCGCTTTCCAGCACAAGGTTGTACATGCAACTCCAGAGCCGCTGCATGCACTGTTGAGGTGTTGAGAACCTATTGAGAATAGTCTGGGTTGGGTTGGGTTTGGGGGCCACACTTAGTGGTACTCAGAGGACCATGTGGTGCAAGGGATTGAGCCTGGGGATCCTTTACATAAGGCACTCACTCCTCTGAGCTATCTCCTTGGTCCAAAAACAGTTCATTTGTTTGGTTTTGCTTCATGTTTGGGGGCCACACCCAGCAGTGCTCAGGGGTTACTTCTGGTTTGGCACTCAGGTTCCTGGCGGTGCTCAGGGAACCATATGGGATGCTGGGGATCAAATCCAGGTCTACCACATGCAGGCAAGCACCCTACCTGCTGTACTGTCCCTCCAGCCCCCAACTTATTTTTTTGCAGGGCCAGGGACAGAACCCAGGTCCACACACATGCAAGGTAAGTGCTCTACCACTGTGCCACATCGCCAACCTCAGTCCCACTGTGATCCTTGATGAGAAGTTTAGAAGGTAGCCGAGGGCCTTAAGGTGTGGGCCCAGCAAATGCAAAGCTGAGCATTTAAATCTCAGTGTTGGGGCTGGAGCAATAGCACAGCAGGTAGGGCATTTGCCTTGCATGTGGCCAATCCGGGTTCAGTTCCCAGTATCCCATATGGTCCCCCCCATATAGTACTGCCAGGAGTAATTCCTGAGTGCAGAGCCAGGACTAACCCCTGAGCATCACTGGGTATGACCCAAAGAGGAAAAAAAAAAAACACCTCAGTGTTGTAAGCAAGCCTGAGGCCATCCTTACAGCTTGACTTGCAGAGAACTCCAGTAAAAAGAGCCTACAAGGTGGCTCAGTGGTTTAGGAAGTGCTAAGGGAAAGTGAGAGGCAGTGAGCTTAATCCCCAATTAAGTAGCAGAGGTGATCCTGACAGGGAGGGAAACATTTTTTTAAATTGTGTATTTGGGGGCCACACCCAGTGATGCTCAGGGCTAACTCCTGGCTCAGAGGACACATCGTGTAACGGAAATCAAACTCTAGTCGGCTATGTGCAAAGCGCCTTACCTGCTGTACTCTCTCTCCAGACCCTAAAATTTGTTTAAAATGCTTTGTCTTGTGTTTTTGGGTCTCACTCAGCAGGGCTCACGGCTTACTCCTGGCTCTGTGCTCTGGGGTCACTCCTAGCAGTGCTCGGGGAACCTGAGGTGTCAGGAATTGAACCTAGGTCTACTGTATGTAAGGCAAGTGCCCTGCCCACTGTACTATCTCTCCAGTTAGGACACGTTTTTTTAAAAAAAAAAAAGGAAAACAAGGCCAAGACACGCACAAATGTTAGTCAGGACAGAGTCTCTGATGGCAAAACAGCAGGAAAGTGTCCATCCACAACCCAGGGGGGCTGGTAGCCACACAATGGAGCCTTTGGCAAACATTAAAGCAGGTTTAGAATCACCACTCTGGAACTCTACTACTAAGTCAACAAGATAGGGCGCTATTGCCTGGATGCAAGAAAGCCTCGAGGGGTGCCCCAGTGGCCTGGGCGAGAGGTTTCCCCACACTCCACCGTTCAGCTCCTGGGAAAAGAAGGATTCTCTTCTTTTGTGGAAACCCATGGTTTTTCCAACATTTTCTGCATTATTTGGGAAGTTTAAAAAAAAAATGTGCTCTGGGAAGAAACGGCTGATGTTTAAGTGAGGCCACATGTAAGGATGACAAGACTATTCACAAAGCTGAGTTCTGTGCTCCAGGCTCTGGAATACAAGGGAAGGACTGAGCATTGTGCTCGACAGTACTGGCCACCTTAACAGCCGAGGACCAAAGGGGAAGAGAGAGAGCCCAATACCACAATACTGCATCCTTCTTCCCCTCTGACATGCGCTGTGGCACCCCTCCCCAAGAGGCTGGTGAACCTGGGGCTACTCCCCAGGTCTGTTCTTCTCCAAAGGGAAACTGGAAACTCCATGGGCTCTACCTCAGAAAGCCTCCCCCAGTCCCAACTGCAGAGGTACCTGGTCTTGCCTTGAGTACACTCCTGCCGCAGGACCTTTGTTCTTGCTGTCCTGTTCCCTCCACTGAGACTCTTCCCCCGAAGCGGCTCCCTCCCTTCCCTTAAGCTCCGTTCACAGGTCATTTGTCTGGGTGTCTGCCTCGCCCCTCTCTAAGGAGCAGCTTTCTCTTCTCTAATTAACCCTCTTTAGATTTTCTGCCCAGCAGCTACCCCCACTAGTGAATAGTGTTCATTGTCCATCGTCTTTCTCCCCCCAGTAGAAACTGGACACCACACAAACAGGGGACTTGGTTTTTATTCCTTGCTTGCTCCTCAGTGCCAAACCAGCAGCAGGCAGACGGGCGGTAGCTGTTAAATAAGTGTTTTGTCCAGTGGAGAGAGACTTCCCACCAGCCTCTTGGCTCACAGGACAAAGGGGGAGCAGTTCATCCCTGGATAGGTAATCCGCAGGTGAACGTGACCTAGACGAGCCTCTGACAAGGGAAAAATGGCTGGTTTATTGGAGCCTTCCTTCCAGGAAGTGTAGCTGGGAATACCAAGAATGAGGCGAAGAGCCCTGTGGCTACAATGGGCCTGGTGCTAGGTTAGCAGCTGTGGAAGCAGACAGGAGGCAGAAGCCGCAGGAGGTGGGGAGGGAGGCCAGGAGCCCCGGGAGGGACCACAGAGAGCCTGCCACTGTGGAGCTGCCCACTTCCTGGGAGCTTCTGGAGTGCGTCACACATCTTGTTAAAGCCATTTCATTTCCCACCAGCTACCCTGTCTCCCTACAATCAGGTTTGCCCTGAGGGGCCAGGATAGTATAGCAGGTAGGCACTTGCCTTGCACAGGGTGGCCCCAGCACCCCATATGGTCCCCAGATGGGATGATCCCGGAACACAGAGCCAGAAGCAAACCCTGAGTGCCATCAGGTGTGGCCCAAAACAACAAAAAAATTGCCCTTGGGAAGCCGAGCTAGCAACTGCCAGGGTCCAGGGATGCATGACAGAAAGCTGCTAACCACGCTACTGCAAGCGACCCCAGGGTCAATGGAGACCCACCATCTGGGGGTAAATTCTCCCTTTTGGCTCATGCATTCTCCCCAGCAGGGCCCTGTGAACCGCCCTGCTTCCCACCCCCCCGCCCCCTCTCTCTCTCGCTCGCTCTGTCCACTCAGAGATTCTATTTCAACCGCAGGTCTGGGCAACAACTCCCAGCCCCTCGCTGTGAGAAGCAGTTCCAAGGAACAAGTCATTTGCACAGACCAGAGACAAGACAAAAAGAGGCAGTCTTCCCACCCTGGCACCACCTGAGCTTCTTCGGGCAATTTCATCTCCTCCTGTTCAGCCTCATTTAAACATTTCAGCTCTCTGAAGCCCAGAGTGTCCACAAGAGGTTTGCATTTGCCATGGAATCGATAGTGTAAATTTTGTTCCATAAAAATCTGCCAAGTGCAGCCCAAAACTTTTCCAAGCAAGCACGCTGTCTCTTTGCACACACAGCTCCTGCCCTGCTCTGCGTCCCCCGTGGTCCAGTTGGCTGACTGGTGTGTCTTCAACCACCGAGGAAGGTGGCTGGGCTGCAGGGGTTCAGGGCAGCAGCCTGAGCTCCAAAGGAGCCATGTGGCCTCCCGGAACCAGTGTCCTTGTTTGTGACCTGGGGCTAGTCACACCTGCCTTCTCTGAACTGGCAGAGAACTCTGCACTATAGCCTCCTCCTGAGAAAGATCCTCCTAGGGCCTGGTAATAAAAGTTTTCTTTTACCCTCGTTCATGTGTGTATTGGGAGGGGTTCCAGGGACTGAACAAGAATCACACATGCTAGGCATGTACTTGACCACTGCCACACCCCAGCCTCCCTTTTTAAGCCTGAGAAGCCTGAGGTTATTATGATTTGTTCTTTGTGTGTTTTTTTTTGTTTGTTTCTGGGGGGGTGGACATACTTGGCTGTGTGCTGGGGGACCCTATGAGGTTCCAAACCACTGTCACAGCTGCAACTGCAAGCAAGGCAAGTGCCTTACCCCCTGGGTTATCTCTCCAAGCCTCCATGATTTAATTGTTCTTATGGGGCCAGAGCGATAGCACAGCGGGTAGGGTGTTTGCCTTGCACGTGGCCGACCTGGGTTTGATTCCTCTGTCCCTCTCAGAGAGCCCAGCAGGCTACCGAGAGTATCCTGCCCACATGCCAGAGCCTGGCAAGCTCCCCGTGGCATGTTCAATATGCCAAAAACAGTAACAACAAGTCTCACAATGGAGATGTTACTGGTGCCCACTGGAGCAACTCAATGAACAACAGGAAGACAGTGCAGTGCTACAGTGCTATGCTCACAGAACAATTTTAAAAATTAGGTTTTTGAACCAAAGCGCCTTGGGTTCCAACTTCAGTATACAATCAATCAACATTTCCAATTAACTCATAAAAACTCTGACATTATTGGTCCCGTACTATTTACCAAATGGCAATATGTGCTCTTTTTTTATTTAGTGTGGGACAGTGCTCCGGTTGGATCCTGGGAAGACACAGAGCCTGCTCTCAGGCTGAGTAATTTGATGGCTCAATAACACGGATGGGAACAGGGAGTGAGGAGGCTCCAGGAGATAACGCTGCTGCCTCTCCCTTCCCACAGATAGTGCAGGGTGGGCGCGGAGCGCAGAGGGCCCCCGGCAGAGCTGTGTCACAAAGGCTGTCCACAGCCCCGGCCAACACCAGCCCATTCCAAGGACAGAGTCTGCACTCTGGGCCCGAGGAACTTCTCCCACACTGGCGCTGGCGCTGGTCCTCACAGAGGAGGTGAGAAGATCTCCAGCTCTCTCACCTTCCCGTATGTGTTCTCCATTGTCCCAGGGAGACTGAGTGCTTCACCAAGTACTCGTTATGACTTGGTCCTTCTGGTGGTGGTCTTTTATTTTCTTTTTTCGGTGCTGGGGAAGGTCCCCTGGCCTCACACATGCAAGTGCTTTACTACTGAGCTACATCACTGAAACTTCTTTTCTTTGGGGGGGGGGGTCATGCTCTCAGGAGCTATTCCTGGAGTGGCATTGCTATTCCTAGCAATGTCTGGAGGACGAGGGAATCAAACCCTGGCTTCTGTATGCACATAGGCTTTGAGCTCTTTCCTGGCTTTCTAACCTCCTTCCTATCTTTGTGTGTTCCTTTGGGGCTAGCGAGGCTCAGAGCTTACTCCTGGCTCTGTGCTCAGCAATCACTCCTGGAAGGGCTACAGGGACACTGTGTGGTGCCAGAGATTAACCCAGGCTTGGCCATATGTGCATGGCCCTGACCACTGCACTAACTCTCTGGCCCTACTTCCTACCTTCTTGTCTCACACCACCATTTGTCTTCTGGCCTACTGGCACTTCCAAGGAGCCCTCCCACGACTTACTTGTAGACTTGTATTTGAATCTTTGGTTCCAGCTGTACTCTGAGAGGACCTTTAGGTGAAAGGTGGTGGAGGAAACAGAGATCCGAGGGCAATTTTTCACTGCCAGGGAGAGGAGAGAGGACATGGCCAACTGCCCACAAGAGTGAGGGGACTGAAGTGCAGCTCTAAGGGATGGAGCAGAGAGAAGCAATCTGCCTCATGGACCCCCTGGTCCAGGAGCAGGCAGCTAATTAAACTCAATGGAATTACAACGGGAAGTGGGGAGTGGGGAGCCAGGGGACATCCGGGACCCCTCCCCCATCAGAAGAGGGAGAGGAAAGTTTGCCAGGGGAAGGGATATGCAAGCTGAGTCCTGAAAGATGACAGTGGAGCTGCAGGAGGGCGGGGAAGGGAGCCTGGACTACCCCAAAGGAGGCTTTTAAGTGCTAAGGGATGAGGTTGGGGGGGGTGGGGGGGGTGGATGCAGACCTGGCACCAGGGCCTGCATGGGGTGGAGGCAAACGATGGCTGAAAAAATGGGGAGGGGGGAGGATGGCTGTACTTTGAGATGCACAAATGGGGAAGGAGCATGGGGGCCTGGTTGCTCAAACAGGTGGGGCGCAGGCCTGGGTGAGTGCAGAGGAGGGGCAAGGGGGGGCCTCGTGCCAGACAGATGGCAGTCCTGGACCTCACCCACCACATCTCAAGTAGAGATGAGCTGCGAGGCACATTGCAAATGGGCACTGCAGCCCCGGCTGTCCCAGCTCTCTCCAGAGTCCAGGGAGAAAGACCCCGCGCAGAGGGAGGAGGCTTGTTTGAGGGAGGGAGAGAGGAAGTAAATGTGGCCTAGAGGACTAAGAAGGGGCAGTCACAGAAATAGGAGACCCAGCAAGCTGCCTGCTGGGACACCAACAGGAAGGTGCTTGGGGGCTGAGGAGGGGTCAGCACTGAGCCAGAGCTGGGACAGAGGGAGGATGGGAGCAGAACTGAAGTCCAGCCTGCGGAGAGGGGCCAGGAGACTCAAGGTAGACAAAGGGCGAGGCTCGGGAGGGCCCAGAGGGAGGTGAGCGCAGGGCCTGCCCTCCAGGCTGCAGACCGTGTGGGGGACTATCAGCCTGGCCTTGCTAAGAGGGCTCACTGGGGATCCACAGCCTCCCACCCGGAGGGGCTCCAGGAAGGCCCAGGGGGCCCCAAGCCCCACAGTTCTGACCCCCTATGGATCTGCTTCCTATCCTGGGCTCTGACACTCTGCATCACTCAAAGAAACTCAAAACATCCGAAAAGCCACCAAGCCTGTTAGTCCCGGTACAGAGAGGACACTGAGTCGGGGAGGGAACATGCCTGGTCCTAGAGTGTCAGCACAGGGGCCACCTGCAGCCCCACTCTCCAAGTTTGGGGTTCTCTTCCCAACTCAGAGGGCCAGGGAAAGCCAGGGGGCACAGGGGGTACAGGGTAACAGGGTACAGGGGGTACAGGGTAACAAGGTACAGGGGGTACAGGGTGACAGGGGGCACAGAGGATACAGGGTAACAGGGGGCACAGGTGATACAGGGTAACAGGGGGCACAGGGGGTCCAGGGTAACAGAGGGGGTTATGGGGTAGCGTAGAGGAAACAGAGGGTGCGAGGTAGTATAGTGGGCACAGAGGGCGGGCACAGGAGCCCAGGGAGGCCCAGGGCAGCTGGCAGGGGCAGAACACAGCAGCCCAAGTGCACCGAGACAGACGGGAGAGCAAGCTCCACGCAGCCAGGGCCACATGCAGCTCTTGCCAACTGGCTGCTGGTAGCATGGGCACAGCCACTCTCCCCGGCACCCGGGCTGCGCTGCCGAGTGACCCCCAGGCCCCACAGCCCCGAGCCAGCCACCCGCTCCTTCCTTCTCCAGCTCCCGCAAGCCCATGAATAGAACATTAAAGGCAAACCCTTCTGAAAGAAAAAGGCGCTCCCTGGTAGGAGTCACCCCCTAAATGTCAAATGCAGAGCGAGGCTTCCTGCCTGTGTGCGTCTCATTAACAGAGGCACCTTAGCCTCCACCCCCACCGTCCAATCCCCCTATAAATAAATCATCGTAAGAAGAATGCCAATCCCCCCCTAGGGCCTCATGAATCTCTCTTTGAGCAGATATGAAGGCCCCGTCACTACGGGCTGGCTCAGGTGCTGGGCCTGATGGACCATTCTAGAGGCCTGAGCAAACTTTCTGGCCTCCTCAGGGGGCTGAGCTGAGCAGCTCCACTTTTCTCCCGACTTGGGGTGACTTCAGCTCAACTTCCTACTGACCCACACTGACCATGGTGGCACTGACTTCTCTGTTTTATTTTTTTTTTTTTGTCTTTGGGCCAAACCCAGCTCAGGGCTTACTTCTGGCTCTGGCTCTGGGTTCAGGGATCACTCCTGGCAGGGCTCTGGGGACCATATGTGATGCCTAGGATCCAATGTGGTTCCGGGGATCGAACCCAGGTAAGCTGCGTGCAAGGCAAGTGCCCCACCTGCCGTATGATAGCGCTGGCCCTGCCACTGACTTCTGGAAGCTGCCAAGTGGTACCCTCTCTGCAGGGCTCCAGTGTCTGTGTTCTGGCAGAAATCTGACACCCTTTCCTGGGCAAGCCCCACACACCCTCACCAAGCTTTGTTTCAACATGTGGTCCATCTGAGAGCTCGAGCCAGCCTACTCCTGGGACCCCCTACCTAGGGCATCTTTGTGGATGCTGGGAGCTTATGCAGGCTCTGGGGCACACCACACTTTTGCTTGGGGGGGGGCGGGAGAGCTGCAGGTGGGGACTGAGATGCTCATACTCCTGGAGCCTACCGCGTGCTCACAAAAGGGGTTCTGAGTGGGCATGGGCAGACACACACACACACACACATACATACACACTCACACACACACGGTCCACCCTTTGCAGGGCCAGCACAGAGCACCTGGAGCCAGCGACTGCTCTGAATCAGGGAGCAGCCTCCGTTTGCAGTTTGGCTCCCAACTTCCCTGACAAGACAGCAACCACCAGCTCAAAGACATCCGCAGCATCCAAAATATCAGACACCCCTGCCCCCCTCCCACTGTGTGCAGGGCAGCACCTCCCTCTGAGGTAGCCGTCTGCTCACTTACACCCTGAGATCAGCTCCATTCTCTGCTTTACTTTATTTTCTCTTTTCCAAACCACAGCAAGCATTGGCCACTCTGGAGCCCAACCCTGATCAAAGCGGCCAAAGCATCCTGCCCTGAGGGACAGCTGAGTCTTGCAGTGACCCTCCAGCGAACAAACTCTGGAGCGTGGCCCCCAAGGTGAGCTGGACTGGCCCAAGAGGAGGGTTTCTAATTCCCCTTTGCTTTACATAGTCCACCATCATCACCGTCCTGGGCGAGCATGTTGCAGGGCGCAAGCTCCATGGGAAACCACAGATCCGTGTGGGATGTGACTGTGTTAGCAAGTCCACCACGTCAGTCTGGAAGGACAGCAGGGAGAGCAGCCCTGGGGGAGGGCCCAGCCTTTCTCAAGGGCATGAAAGCAGGTAGGACAGATGCCATGAAGCCAGAGCTGAGACAGCAAGTGAGGGGTGTGTCTGCCCAGGGGGAGCAGGGGGAGAGGACACCTGAGACTGCGGCATGTGAGACCCCTGGCAGACAAACAGCAGGCAGGCAGTGAATGGACCTACCAGAAGGTGTCCTGAGCAAAGGCACCAGCAGTACCCAGCCCCTTTCGAATCAAATATGTAAATTGGAGCTGGAGCGATAGTACAGAGGGGAGGGTGCCTGCTTTGCACGCAGTCGACCCCAGCAACCCATATGGTCCCCCAAACCCACCAGAACTGATCCCTGAGCACAGAGGCAGGAGTAACCCCTGAGCACCACCAAGTGTGGTTCTAAACCATATATGATTACATAATCATATATATGTTATATATAATGCATAGTATTTATAACAAGGCATATTTGTATGTATGTATGTACATATATACACACATGTATGTATGTGTGTATATATGCACATATATATTATATATCCTATAAATCAAGGATGAGGGCCCAAGACAGTGAGGCAGAGAGACCAAAAGCACATGAGTGGCCAACAGACCCCAGAATTATATCTTGATTACTCTGTGCCACCACATGGCCCAAGGCAGGGGGGTTCAATTCTGGACCTGTTTCCTGGTCTGTCCTGTAGTTCGGGCAGAGACCTACGCTGCAGGGCAACAATGGTGAGGACATGAACTAAACCACAGACTTCCCTTAACTGGATCCACTGTTTCTAATTCCCCTTTGTCGCACGCACACCTGGTGGTGGCACTCACCGTATGGCGAGCCACGTGGTAACAATGGTGCCAGAAATCCCAAGCCGCAGAGCTGCTGGGATAGCACTTGCATGTCTTGGGTGCTAATGGGGCTCGAACTTGGTCTCAGGCTTACAAGGCCAGTGCTTTAGCCACTGAGCTATGCCTGCCTCCCCGCTATATCAGTAATTCTTTGTAACTGTTGTCAGCACCTGAGCAGGGAGGGGTAAGAGCGTCCCTGTCAGGGGGGAAATGGCCCTTTTCCCCTTTGGCCGTGCCCCGTCCCTGCTCAGGGCAGGCATGCTGGGAGTGCCTGCAGGGGCAACTCCAGCTCACTCACTCAGGTGATGGATGCCAAAGTAAGCTGTGCCTCCCCTCCCATGTTCCATCATACCTGAGTAGGCTCCTGCTGGGGGTCTCCTAGTCTTGGCGCTGCTGCCCCCTAGGTCTTCTCCCAGGCCTTGAGCCTCTCCCCTTGGACTCCCTCCTACCCAGGGTGGCCTGGCCAGAGCACCCCGAAGAAAAGGCTGCTTCCAGCATTCTATGATGCAAAGGTCCTGCCTTCTGCTGTCCCTGGAGATTCTGCTCCCGTTTCACCAGCTATTTTGCTTCCTTGGCCATCTGTTCCCTCCTGTCATCTCCTCTCTGCTTTAACCTTAACCACTACTTTGCTGCAGATGGTACCAAACAGATCCATTCTTGACATCTTTCGTGATGCGTGCCCCCCTCCTTCTTGTCTCCCGCAACTGAACTTCTGCTCTGTCCTTTTCAGGGCCCAGACTCCCAAGCCCGGAGTTGGACTCAGCCCACAAGCTTTCCTCCTGGGTCCCATCTGCTGTCAAGTTGGTCACAGGTCAGGGGGCAAACACCCACCCTTTCCCCTGCCCTTTCCTTTTCTTAACAAGACATTCTCTTTTCCAGCTTGGCTCCAAACCTCTGCTGGCATCAAGTCCACCGTCTGCTCCAGTGATTTAACTGGTCTCCATAAACAGTCACTTAACTCTCTGAAGGACTCAAGGTTGGTGGACTGAGACTGCGACCAAAAAGCTCTAGGATTCATATCTGTAGTTGGGAAGCCAGGATGCCCCTGCTGGGAGTCATAGAAAACAACCTAAAAGGCGGGGGCAATAGTACCGGGTCGGGCATTTGCCTTGCATGAGGCCAACCCAGGTTCAACAACCAACATCCCGTATGGTTCCCTGAGCACTACCAGAGGTGATTCCTGAGCGCAGAGCGGGGATGAACTCTGCAGCATCACTGGGTGTGGCCCAAAAAAGGCAAAAAAAAGAAAGAAAGAAAGAAAGAAAGAAAGAAAGAAAGAAAGAAAGAAAGAAAGAAAGAAAGAAAGAAAGAAAGAAAGAAAGAAAGAAAGAAAATAGGCCTGAATGCTTCAGTGAGAAAAGGACCTCCCAGCTGGCATGACAAGAAACAAACTCTCAGACACAATTCCACACTGTCTCCTCACACAAGAGGAGCTCTGCTTTCCTTGCTTTTATTCTGACTACTGATGAGAAAATATTTGCTTGGGTTTTATTTATAAATCCTGTCTCTCCTCTCTGATGGGGTGTCCCCTAACATTCCTCCTTTCGCTCTGGCTTCTCTTTTTGAATCTAAGGGCTGTGAGCTTTGTGGAAAGAAAAGCCCCAGAGTACCCAGAGAAGAAAGTCTTTTGGCAAGGTGGAGTCCAACAGGAACCAATTTTTTTTGCTTGTTTGTTTGGGTTTTTTGGGGGGTGTACCCCCAAATCAAGCCTGGTCAGCCAGCCGTGTGCAAGGCAAATGCCCCAGCAGCTATACTTTGTCCGAGCCCAGGAACCAACTTCTTGAGCAGGATGGAATTGGGATGGAAAGATGAAAACTCCACTTCTGCACCTGACTTAGACTTATAACCTCCTATCTCAACCCTGAGTCGGCTCCCCTCAGCGGGTTCCCCTTCTACACTTCCTTCTGAAGAGGAACCCTGGAAACTGCCTCTCTGCCTCTCCACTGTGGCTCTGGGAAAGGGTGCCTGCCCCCATGAGGCCTCTCCATTGTCGAGCTCAGCGTTTCCCCAGCTTTTCCCAGCCACAGCCCTTTCCCCATCTTGTCTCTTGGGGCTCCCCGTCCTGTCATCCTCCCACCCCTACCCCCAGGTCTTGCGCTGTGCCCTCTCATGAATGTTGTTTTCACCTGCGGTCCCTTAGGATATCCTAGTAACCCATAGGGCTGAGAACTGCTGGTGTAGGGGACCTCTGGATTCAAGTCAACCAGGCATCTCGATCTCTCTTTGCCTTTCTTCTTCCCCCCGAACAGACCCAATCCAGTCCCCAGTCCGGCCCATCTGGCGATGGAAACCAAAGAACAAAATGCATCTTATGGGGTTGCAGGCCCTAATCTAGCTCTTGCTGAATTATTCAGGGGTGGCATTAACTTATAAATGAGTGTGTTTGACTGATTTTGTGGTTGATGTACAGATAAATTCTAATGAAAGACAGCTACAAGATTTTAAATTATTAATTAGACTGCCACTTAACAAAGCCTATTTGGCACTCTATTTCCTTGCTTAACAAGACACAAACTTTAAGGTTCTGTATTAGCCCAGAGGCTGTTGATTTGCATTCTGTTTTTATAGCTCTAAAAATGAAAACCATAGATCCTGACCTTAAGCAGTCCACTTCTGGCAAAGCAAACCCCCAGCAGGCCGCCCTTCCTTCCTGGACGCTGCTGGGTGACTGGGGGCCTCGTTTACTTGCCTGCCTCTCATCTCTGACCAGAGCTTTGCTTTTTATAGCCCCAGTTCTGCCTGAGGTAGGCCAGGGGAGAGAAAAGTAGGCAGAGCTGCTGCTGGAGCCTCTAGCACTGTCAGCAGCAAGAGCCACTGAGCTCAGGACTGTTCAGGTTCACGGAGGTACAGCTGAGGCCAGGACAGCCTGCTCATTATAGGATGCAAGGCAGCACGGAGTTTTCCTGTTTTGCTGGCTGAAAGCACCCGAGCAGAAATAAGAAATGAGGGGCCAAGAATAGGGCTCAGTGGTAAAGAGCTTGGTCCTGTCCATATGAGGCCCTGGATCTGACCCCTGATGAAGGAAGTGAAAGGAAGGGAAGAGGGAAGGAGGGAAGAAGGAAGAGAGGGAAGGGAAGGAAAAAGGGAGACACATAGGAAGGGGGAAAAAAAGGAAGGAAGGAAGGAAGGAAGGAAGGAAGGAAGGAAGGAAGGAAGGAAAGAAGGAAGGAAGGAGGGAGGGTGGGAGGGAGGGAGGAAGTCAGAGACGACCCTCTGATCCCAAACCTCTCACTGAGGCTCCAGCCTCCCCAAAGCACAGCTGTAAAGGCCATGAGTAGGGAGATAGAGGTTTTCCCCTAATCTCTTTACTCCTAAGATCAAGAAAGGCTACTCTTTCTTCTTTTTTTCTATTAAATTATTTCCCAAATCATAATTAAACTATGAAACTCCCTTAGGTCTAAGACCCCATACAGAGCTCTGCACTTTATAGGCTAGAAACTGTAACTCTCTCTCTCTCTCTCTCTCTGCTCCCCCACATTTTAGTTTGGAGTTTTGGGGAACAATTCAGGGAGCAGAAACTTCAATGGCTGCCTCCCTTGGCCGAGCACCATGCACACCTTCACTCTGGACACAAAACTACAACCCACACAATCTGAGTAACTGGCCAAGGGGTGCAGGAGAGAAAAATCTCAGGGATGAGTATCGGGGCTGAGGGAGAACCCTACCCAGAAAACCCTGTCCCAGGAGCTGCCTTCCAGCCTAGGAGCCCTGCCCTGTCCTGCCCAGGCAGGGGTCTCTGTTGTCCCCATCAGGCCACTCCATGTGGAAACATCTTTGTAGGTAGAACCTTTCCTGCCTGCCATACTGTTCAGGAAGGGGAAAATAGCCCGAGTGTCAAACACACGTGACTGCCAAGCCTCCAGTGGCCACCTCTTGAGCATGGTAAGCAAGCCTGCTCCTCCGGGGAGCGGCCCCAGCATGCACTGGGCTCATCCCTAGCCAGGCCTCTGGCCAAGGAAGGGAGAGGCTGCTCTAGACTCTCTGGACACCTCCGCCCAGTACAGGCTGTGTGGGCTGCTCGGTGGCTCGTTTTTAACTGGAAACTGCCCACAAAGACAAAAGACCCCAAAGGAAGTGAGCTGTCAGGTCCTCTCTCTTCTGGCCAACCTGCATCCCTGTAGGGAAGCATCCCGGCGGGCACATTGCCCTGGAGTCTCGGACCTGAGCCTGAGCTCAACTCCCCAAAGAGGCCTCGCTGTGTGCAGACACTGACCAGCGCCGCTGCAGGCCCAGATGAGTTTCTGTCCCTTCCTGCAGGGAAAGGACACTAGGATGTAGCCATGTAGTGGTTTCTCTGGCAGCCACACAGATTCGCCGCACACCAGAGTGCCAGGCACTCAGCGTCCCAGCCCCTCACAGCCCATACCTCACCAAATACCTACACGAAGGGCACAAGTCACTCCCAAGTTTGTGAAACTGAGATGGAGGGGGAGGGGGGCTTCTGGGACTCCTCGGCGAGCCTGACTGGGGGGGGGGACCACCACAGCCCGCAGAGTGAACAAGGCGCGGCTTCTTCACGCACCTGTCCAACCTGCTTCGCGGGTTCTTTTCAGTCACCCCCACGTCTATTCCTCTCTAGTCCGTCCTGGGGGGTCCGCTTCTCCTTCTCCACCGCCGCCCCCAGCCCGCTGTCTCCTTCCCCATCCTACTGTGAGGTCACAATCCTGTGCTTACGACACCTCGGTCTGTTGCCATGGAAACAGGGGCGGATTAAGGCTGGAGCGCGGAGCTCAGGGATCAGGCCCCTCGGCTACCTGAGCTCCCGCCTCGGCCGCTCCCGCTGGGCCCGGGCAGCTCGCCGCAGGCGCCGCAGCTCCCCGGCCTCCCGGGCCTGGCCAGCAACCCAGGCTGGGCAGGGGGCGCCGCCGCCCGCCCGGAACTCGGAGGGCAAAAAGGCACGCGAAGTCGGGTCCACGGGTGGCGGGACCCGCGGGCTCCCGACGCGGTCACCTGCCCTCCCCGGGCCCCGGGGACAGTTCCCCGCTCAGCAGCCACGTGGGGGCGCGGCGGGACTTCCCCGGCGCCCGCGCCAACTTTGCAGCGCTCGGCAGCGAGCCCGGCTGCCGGGGTGGGGGGTGGGGTGGGGGTGGGGGCTCGCCGAAAGGTGCTCGCGGGACCGTCGCTCCTCGAGTCGAGCGCCGGTGGCGCACGCTGCGGGCGCGGTCACCGCCTTCGCACTCATCTCTCCGCTCCCGGCATGAGCAAAGTTTGAAGAATCGGACATCGGGCGGTAGCCAGTCCCCTCGGCTGCTGGGTAGCCCGAGCCCGGCTCTGAGGACCCAAAGAGGGGCTGCCGAGAAGGTTCCCGCGTCCCGCGGCCTCGCTGTGTGGCCAGAGCGCGCGGCGAGCGCCCCGGCTGGGCCGGGGCTGACCGCCGGCTGCACCCGAGCGCGGGTCGTACCCGGCCCCTCCAGAGCGCCGAGCTGGCGGGCGGCGTGTGCCCGCGCAGGGTCTGGAGCCCGCAAGTGCAAAACTTTATAATGGCAAAGCGGAGGTCCCAGGAGGCCGGCTCCGCTTCCACCACGGACAGCTCACCGGAGTCTCCAAACGACCTCGCCGAATCAGCTCCCGAGGCCTGGCCGCTAGATGCACGGAGCAAATTCCTTGTCTCCCAGCGGCCACCGACGGGGGCTGAGCTCCGGCAGCAACCCCTCGGCGGGCGCGTTCCCACAAAGCCCGCCTGCCTGCCTGCAAGGGGCTGCATCCCGGGCGGGCTCGGAGCCCGGGCGCCCCGCAGTTCTCTGGCGGTTCCGGGGCTCGTGGCTCGGCTCTGAGCGCATCCAACTCCAACTTGCCCCTGCGGCTCCAACTCACCTTTGCGAAGCATGTTGGCCTCGGGGCCGCCACTCCGAGGTCGGCCTAGGCGTGCTCTCTCCCCGGGTCCGGATTCAAATCCTCGGGTGCCCGCTGCAGCTAATCCGAGCGCGTCGAGGCGGGGGCAAGCCAAGAATCTGCTCGTGTCCGGCGGCCCAGCCCCGCAGGGGCATGGTGAGCCCGAGCCCCGCGCCGAGGGCACCGGCACCCACCAGCAACCGCGGGGCGAGCGGTTTGCTCCACGGAACCGGCGGCCTGCTTCTGCAGCCCCGAGCACTTTGCAGGCGATTTTGAGAGGGGACGCCGCCCCCCACGGCTGCCCGGCCCCCGGCCCCCGGCCCCCTCCTCTCCGCCCCCTCGGGCAGCCGCGGCTGCTGCAAAAGGGCGCTCGCACGCTCCGCCGAGCTCCGGGGAAAGCGCCGGGCGCGCGTTTGCAGGACCGAGCGAGCGGCGGAGCGGGGCGCCTCCCTTCCTCCCCCCGGCTTCCCCCACCTCTCGTCCTCCCTCCTTCCCTCCCTCCCTCGCTCGCTCCCTCCCTCTCGCTCCGCTCCCCGCCCCCGCTCACGGAGCGCCTCCCATACAAAATTTATGAAAGTGCTCTCAGCTCGCGGTGCCGAGCGCCGTCCTATTCCCAGGGCGGCCGCGCTCAGCCGCGCGGCGCCGCCTCCCAAGGTGTTTGCGCGGCGCCCGCCCCCCGGGACGATCCTCAGCCCGCGCGGGTCCAGGCCCCCGCCCCAGACCCCCAGCCGCTCGTCCGGCCCCTCGAAAGCCCCTCCGGAGGCCCACGGGCTTCCCAGAGCTCGCGCCCGTAGCCCAACCCCCGCCCGCTCGCCCTTCTCGGCTGGAGGTCACAGAGAGAAGCCGCTAACGGGCGTGCTCTCCGCCGATCAGCTGGGACAGGAGCCCCGCATCCCCAGGGCCCCGACCACGAGTCCACACCCCCGGTCCATCTTCTCTCCCGCCTGGCTCCCCCTTCCTCCTGGGAGGCTCGACGGCTCCTCCCTGCCCGGGAGTGCTCCCGCGGACACAGCGCCGCGCATCCCGCGTCCCAGGACACTGTTCTTTGGAGGACAGGTGCAGTGTGTCCCCAGGCGGGTCTACATCTCCCTTGGCCCCGTCGCAAATCCTGAACTGAAGGAAGGCCCACCGTGAAGAGTGGGGGTTGGGGGACTCTCGGTGCCTAGGGGACTTTCCGAGCTTCGATCCACACAGACCCGCCCCGGGCTTCGTGGAAAATGGAGGCATCGCCTAGAACGCGGGTCCCACAGCAGGTCGGTTGGGCTGAAAGGTTTAGGGCAGCCGAGATGAAATGTACATGGAGGCCAGCACCCCCTACTGGCTTGGGGAAGGAGGGGCTCTGAGAGGGGAAAATGGGCAAAATCCCTCATTCCACAACTCTTGAGGGTCCTTGTGTGTGGCATTCGCTCCTGGGATGTCACTGTCATTGTCATCCCATTGCTCATCGATTTGTTCGAGCAGGTTCCAGTAACGTCTCTAAGTGAGACTTTTTGTTACTGTTTTTGGCATATCGAATACTCCATGGGTAGCTTGCCAGGCTCTGGCGTGCGGGCGAGATACTCGAGATACTCTCGGTAGCTTGCCCGACTCTCTGAGAGGAGCTGAGGAATCGAACCTGGGTTGGCTCCGTGCAAGGCAAACGCCCTACCCGCTGTGCTGTTACAGTCAATGAGGTACATGAGTTGGTGCTTGGAAGGAAAACGAGAGAAATTCCTCTGAAGCTGATAGAAGAGTCAGGCAAGGAGCCTCTGAGCAGGCGATGTCCAATTGAAATGAGAGTTTGATCTGGATGATTCCTAGGAAGAAATATTTGGCAAGAGAGGAAGAAAGCAAAAAGACAACGGCAACATTTGTCTTTGCATTCAATGACACTGGTGCTCCAGTTTTTAGCTAACTATGCAGGGCTTCCAGAAACTTCTGGCCTAGTGGGGAAGGAAAGTCCCCCTAGCCATCTTGGAACATGACAGGCAGGCAGGAGAGATATTACCTCAGTGGGTTGGCTCTCCTGCTTTCATACAGGAGACTTGGGTTTGATTACTGGTGTGATCCCCTAAGCACCACAAGGTCCCCCAAGCAGAAGTAGCCCCCAGTCACCACCTGATATGCTGCCCCCCAAAAAAGAAGTGACATGAGGAGATACAGAGTATGGGAGGACTCTGCTGTGAAGGACTGAGAGGGAAGTTTACTCAGAAGAGATGCTGTCTGGGTTAGGTTTGGGGGGAGGGGGAGCCGAGTTATCAGACTTGAAAGGGGAAATGCCCATTCCAGGAAGGAGAAAGTATAAGCATGCTTGCAGTTTAAAAAATAACCTTGTTGGGGCCAGAGACGGGGGAGAGGGTGCAAAAAGTAGGGACCTGCAGCTGATCCTGATTCAATTCCTTTCCTGACACCACATATGGCCCCCTCAGCACTGGCAGAAATGATCACTGAGCACAGAGCCAGGAGTAAGCCCTGAGCACATACAGGTGTGGCCCACCTGCTTCTTAATAATCTTGTTACAATGGTTGAGAAGATTGCTTCATCTTGGCATGAGAACATAAAGTGAAGCATTCTTTTTGGGGAGGGGGCGGGGCATGCCTGCCAATGCTTGGCAATGCTTGGGGATGGAACCTAGGTCTTCCACACGCGAAGGACATGCTTTAGGCCTTTGAGTCATCTCCTTGGCCCAAGTGAGGCATTCTTTTTCTGTTTGTTTTTGTTTGGGGGCAGTACCCAGCTGTGCTCAGGGCTGACCCTTGACTCTGTGTACCCAGGGATCACTCGGCGTGGCTCAGGAGATCTGGGTATCCATTGTGGTGCCTAGTATCAAATCTAGGTCAACTGTATGCACAGCAAGCCCCTTCTCCTCGGTACTCTCTCTCCAGCTCCCCCAAGTGAGGCATTCTTTTCAGCTCAACCAGTGACAGGGTTGGTCTGGTCTCACACCCTGCCAGAGCCATACTGGGTGGACACTAAATCTGAGTGCCACACCACCAAGCTTTAGAGGCCTTCCACAAGTAAACTGAGGCCCAGGGAAGTTGAACAACTTACTCGATATCACACAGCAAATCAGAGGCAAAGCGTGGACCTGAATCAGGGTGTGCCAATCCTTCCACCTCCCCGCATCGCCCCCCCTGTGACTTCTTGCCCCACAAACTCCAACATCTTAAGCAAAAGTTGGCTGGGGCTGGGGGAAAGTGTGAGAAGGAAAGTTATTTCAGGCCTCAGGAGGGCTGGGTACTGATTTTGGAGTCCATCCAGGGGATGGGGGCGAATGTAGGCTGGTGGTGTGGTGTAGTGTGGGGGTGCACTGTGGCTGCCTTCTTGTCAGGCAGTAATTACTCAGACTGCTGAGTAACTCAGGCAGGGAGACCCCCCACAGACAGATGGAGGTGTTCTCAGATAAAGCTAAATGGCAGATCCCAACATCTCCACTGCAGGGTCCCAGGTACACCTTTACATCTGTCCAGAGGTCTAGTTCTCCTGAATATCACTAGATATCCTAGTGGGAAGCAGGGTGGTCCATCGGGCACAGAAACTGGGCGATGCTATGAGGAAGGAGTGGGGGGTCTTCATCATCTGGCCCGACTTCTGCCCAGGGAAAGGCCCTAGCGGCCCAGGTGCCTGCTGGCGGAAGACACTGCTCTTTTGAAACTAATCTCTCTTTCGAACTCACCTCTGAAGCCAGAGCTAAGGTTGCCCACAGTCTTGGCCATAGCAGCCTCACAGGAAAGGGGCTAAAATCAGGGGATTCCTGGAATTGAAATCCTGCAGGGATTTCAAGGAACCCTGGGCAGACAAAGTCCAAGCTGGACCCTCATTAAAGGTGTGAGGGCTGGTCCTGGGGTAGGCGACATTCCTACCCCAAAGTGAGTACCTAAGAACACCGGTCAGTGGTATGCAGTGTAGAGCACTGACCCCTTCTGGTCTTCCACTTGACTGCTCATTCCCAGCCTGCTCAGCCATTCCTCCTCTCCGGCAGCCTCCCAGGCAGGGCCTGTCCCTGGCTGCTTGTTTTTCACTTCTCCCTGCACCTTAATTAGGAGTTTCCTAGCAGGGAGGGCCTCCAGGGGAGCCTGAGGCCACAGAGCTGCCTTAAAGGGCCAGCAGTGCACACATTATCTTCTGCAGAAAAGATGGTGCCAGAGGGCTGGGTGGGCAAATAGTGATTGGGCACTGTTGGTCTCTGGGGCAGATTTTGCTGAAGGCCACTTCTATAGGTACCCGCTCTTCCAAAGGTCAAGGCTGTCTCACTGCTTGGCCTTCTGGGGGAATGCCATGAGCCTGGGTGGGTGGATGGGGGGGTGTCACTGGTCGGGAGGAAGGTGCTAGAGGCCTGAGGGCCAGCCCGTGCAGGGCAAACATTGGACATGATGCCCCACCTCCCAAAGTACCCCCTGGACTCTTCCCCTGAGATCTACACAAGCGAGCATCCCACACCATTCTAAGGTGACAAGGGCACCCCAGCGCTCTTGAGTCTGTCCAGTGTCGGGTGCAGTGGATTTTTCAAGGTAGAGAACGTGGTTCCACCTGCACAGGGTCCTCTGCTCACAGGTGGGGTGGTGGTGAGGGGCGAGGGGCGAGCTTGGGGGAGGAAAGCCGAAAGACCCCGCCGGCAGAACTTCGGCACGGAGTTGGCAAGTGGAGTCGTACCAGGTTCGGGTCGAGAGGGAGGGGAAAAGAGACAGAGTCGCTAGGCGTGTGCCAGCGCAGGGGGCGACACCGCTAAAGGCCCGCCAAGTGTCCAGACGGGTCCAGCCGAGACAGGGCCGGCTCAGAGCTCCGCCCCGCGGGACACGCCCCTCGCGGGCCGCTCGGCGATCGACCAGCGCTGCCTGCGCGCTCGGGCATCTTCCAGCGCTGCCTTTTCGGTGCCCACGTGGGCAAGCGGCGATGGCGGCGCTGGTGGCGGCGGGCTCTTCTGGGCCGCGCAGTCGAGACGGCCCCGGCACAGGTGAGCGCTAGCAGCTGGGGCCTCTGGACCTCGCGTCGCGGGAGAGGACCAAGACCAAAGCCACGCCAGGGCCGAGGCAGCACTGGGCAGCTGTCAGTTGGAGTCCGCGGGGACCGTCGCTCCTCTGCGCCCTGAGGGCGCGATCGGGAGCCGCTCGTCTTAGGAGCCCATAGTTCTTAACCCGTCCCAGATGCTCGGAGACACACGAGTAAGGTCGACTAGACGGGCAGGGCAGTGCCAGACGGGCTCCCCCGCGGGGGGATGCTGCCCGGAAGAGGCTCGAGGCCCCGTGCGCACCCTGGGTGCCCACTGAATGCGAGATGCCGGCACGGGAGTGCGCGCTTTCCCGCAGGGATCTCAGCCTACGGAGGCGCACGGATGTAAACAGAAGCTCACAGCCATGTGATAACAGAAGGAGGCGCCTGCTGGCCCTGGGGAAGAATTGAGCTGCTAAGACTAGCGGCTCCCACACCCCAGGATCACAAGGGACTTGGGCCTGTGAGAGCAGTTTCTATGAGGGGACCAGGGAGGCCGGGCTGGCAAAGCCACTGAAGAAAAACCATAGCAATGATAACATTCAGATCTGGCCTCAGAGGACTGGGAGCTGGCTCCGTGGGCAGGAGCACATGCTTTGCATGTGGGAATCTGGGGTTCCATCCCCAGGCACTGCATGGTCCCCAGAGTATCAGCCTGGAGTGGCCCCTAAGCACTGCGGCAGGAATAACCACAAGCACCGTTGGTTGTGCCTCTCCCCCAAGCAAACAACAAAAAAATCAAATCTGGTCTTAGGGCCCCTCATTTTCCATCTTCGCATCTTAGCACCATCACCACCCCCCTGCTGAGGGTGAGGCTCAGATTTGGAAGAATCTTCTCCTAGGAAGGGGGCCCTAGAAGAAGTTTGGCCACCGAGTACAGGCTCAATAAATCTATATTCAATAAATTGAATATCGTCACGTTTCCTTCTGGCTCCCAAAAAAGATACCAGGTTCGAGCTCAACTCAGTCATGGCGGTAGGATGTTGAGCTAGGGGCTGCCACCTCGTTCTTTGGGCTACACCGTTTCTCATTACTTTGGGGAGCCAGCCAAGAAGTGCTCAGGGAGCTGGGGGTCACTCTCCTGCCATACTTGACCAGTCAGGCCAGATGGTTAAATGCTCAGCTGTTGGGAACTAGACAGACAAACAGGAAGGAATGGAGGAATCCGCAGATGGAATGCTACCCCTGGTGGGAGGTCCTGTACCTGCTTTCTGTCTCTTTCCTGAGAAGAGCAAATCCTTCAGCCTGAGTCCACGGTTCCCCGAGAAATCAGGTGGTGGGGATTAACTCCCGAGCCACACATGAGTGGATGTCAGGTGTGGATTGACAGCTACCCAGTGGGGCTGGCAGGACTCAACGTCTATGCCGTGCAGGGGCTCATCACACTATCAGTATTCACAACTCAAAAATGTGTGCTGCCCAGGGACCACTAGGGCCTCAACTAGTAGTGCTGGGGATAGGGGTGGGGGTGGAGGGGAGGCGTTAGGTTCCTGGAATCACTGGGGCATCAGACGTGCAAGACGTAAGCTTCTGACCCTAGTGCTGTCTCCCTCACCCTCGTTTTCTTCCCTTTTTTTTTTTGTTTTTGGGCCATACCCAGTGATGTCAAGGATTACTCCTGGCTCTGCACTCAGGGATCACTCCTGGCGGTGCTTGGGGAACCATATGGGATGTCAGGGATCCAATCCAGGTCTGCCACATGCAAGGCAAGAGCCATACCTGCCTTACTATCACTTCACTCTCATCCCCCCTTTGATGGAGATTCAATCAAGTATTCCTGCGTTTGCTCTCACTTGAATATTAGCCCTTTTATAAAGCCAGGTAAATTTTTCTATCTTAACCTGTTTGCTCACAGTTCTGATGAGGGTCTGTTCTTTCCATCTGTCTTTGGGGGAAATGGCACAGAATAGTGAAGCTAGGGAACTTACTTCCCTTTTAAATGAGGAGAGGGAAGAGTATAAAATTCATCCATGCAGACATCGTCAGTAAGGAGAGGTATGTTTGAAATGAGTGCTCATAAATATTTTCCTCATACATTTCATAACTATAAGGCCTCAGGAGGTCAGATGCTCCCACAACTGGGTGAGGAGGGGCATTTTCCTCGACTTCGTGAGCTCTCTAGTTTTTCTCAGGGTTGTTCTCTGTCAGGGAACTGTCGTGTGGATTTTTTTCCTGTTTGCCCTTCAGTTCCGTCCCCTCTCTTTGCTTACATGAGACAAGGGGTGATCCGATTCCAAATGATGGGCTTACGTGTGTAATTCTCATAATCTCACAACACGGAAATGAAGCATGTAGATTTCTTCTTGGCTTAGCAGGTTGTTTCTGCAACTTCAGGATGAAGCTCAGTGGGCACCAAAGCTGGGCCTTAGACCTCCGGGAGCTAACCGATGAGCGGGGTCTGGCTAAGGTCCAGGTGAGGCACCCACTCAGGTTTTGTCTCTGTCGTAGGTCAGCCCCTCCGAGGCCGTTTGGCCAATCAGATCCCCCCTGAGATCCTGAACA
The DNA here is from genome assembly GCF_027595985.1 of Sorex araneus. NCBI lineage: Eukaryota > Metazoa > Chordata > Mammalia > Eulipotyphla > Soricidae > Sorex > Sorex araneus. The sequence goes on along the minus strand of NC_073304.1, from coordinate 191,663,751 downwards.
ATCCCCAGCTGCAGGCCGCCATCCAGGTCCTGCCTTCCAACTATAACTTCGAGATTCCCAAGACTGTCTGGAGGATCCAGCAGGCCCAGGCCAAGAAAGGTGAGCCCCGAGCTTTGAGCTGGGGTGTAGACGCAGAGGGCCCTCTCAGGCCACCTCTCACTTCTCTCTTCTGTCTTCCAGTGGCCTTGCAGATGCCTGAAGGCCTCCTGCTCTTCGCCTGCACCATTGTGGATATCTTAGAGAGGTGAGGCTTGGGGCCCTGAAGAAGCTGAGCTTAGAGCATCCCCTGGCCCTCCCGGACCCGCCTGTGGGCATCCGTTCACCCTTTGGAACTTCTCTGCCTTCGGCCCCCTGTCCCACAACCACATGCATAGACCTCGGAAAACCCCTAAGCAAACTCCCAGCCTGCTACGATTTCCCTCAGAGCCCCTCCAGGGCTGGGCAGGCGCCTCGCGGCTGTCTTCCGAGCAGGGCTCAAGGAGAATCCTCAGAGCTGACCTTGAATTGGGTGTGGCGGTCACTGAGGAGTCTGGCGAGGGAGAAACTCAGGCACGTGTAGGGGACTCGGGCCAGGGGACGCTGGCGCAGGGGAGAGCAGCGCCCGGGACGAGGCTTCCAGTTCCTGTCTCCGTCTGTCTGAAGTTCTTCAAACAATGAGCCATCCTGGGGAGGAGGGCGGCGGTGCTCAGCCATCTGGAAGCAGCGGGGAAGGAGGGGGACGGAGAAAGGGGAGGTCAACGCGTGATGGGAACCTCCCACCTCCTGCTGCTGCCCCGCCCCCCCCCTGCGCCTCCTCCCGCCGCCGCAGCCGCCTTCCCGCTCCCACCCTCCTGCCCCTTGGGGATGCTCTCTGGGGCGCGGGCCAATTTGCATACATTTTAATCTATAAAAAATTAAGTGCTCGGGCTGACTCAGACTGCCTGGGCTGCATTCTAAGGAGCTGGAGAATCTGCTCCCCGCACAGCTTGATTGGGGGATGCGGGAGGAAGAGGGGCTGAGGGGCGGGGCTGCTCTGCCTGCCCCACCGGAACCCCCAACCCCCCACCCTGCCCAGGGGTCAGTCAGGGAAGAGCTGGCCCTCCCCCTCCTCCTCCTCCTCTCCTGCGGTGTGTTCTGGGGTGCAGGGTCTCCCCCCCCCCACTCTCCCCAGTGATTCAGGCCTGGCAACAGATCCCAGGCAGTGTGCTGGCCACGGCCCATCTTCCCGAGGCGCCAAACAGGCACGTGGGCGGTGCCATGTGCTGCGGGGGAGCTGTGCACGGTCCCCCCATTCTGGGCACAGCCGTGACTGAGACGAGGCAGTGACCGGGCGGCGGTGTTTCCATGAGTATGTGCCGACCCCGCATCCCGTGCGCAAGCCCACCCAATCCCCACCCCCATGCACCCACTTCCCGCTCTGTGCGTGCCCAGTTCACCCCCATGTGTGTGCCCACACCCCTCCTACATGTGCATACCCCCCCTCTACATGCCCACACCCCCACAGAGCTGACTGTGGGTGGGATGGGAGGGTGCTCACGGCTTCTGGGGGGCCGACTCTTGGCCCTGGATGCCTGCTTCTGAGCTGCATGCCAGGCCGAGGGGTGCGGTCTCCCCTGCTGTCTGCGCCCAGGCAGAGGAATCTGGGTGCTGCAGACACTGTCTCCATACAGCATGGTGCCAGGAGCTGCTGCCAGAGCTGGGGGAGGTAGCAGCTGGGCCCCTCCTACTCTTTGTTGGCAGAAGTGGCAGCTGCCAGCCCCAAGGAATGAGCGGGGTGAGGAGAGCGGCCCTGGGCGCTGAGTGACCCCCTCCCTGCCCGGCCTGCGGGCCCTTCCTCCCTCCCCTGCCCACAGGTTCACAGAGGCAGAGGCGATGGTGATGGGTGACGTGACCTACGGGGCCTGCTGTGTGGACGACTTCACCGCCAGGGCCCTGGGAGCGGACTTCCTGGTGCACTACGGCCACAGCTGCCTGGGTGCGTGCCCCCCTCTTCCTCGGAGCCTTCCTCTCAGGAAGTAGTAGGGCCCCTCTGGTTCTGGGGGTGGCCTTGGCCTTCCTGCTCAGGTGGGCACTTGGTCGCCTTGGAAACCGAGCTGCAGTCCCAGGTGCAGGTTTTGGAAAGACGACTGGGAGCTGGCTGGGTGACAGGGACCCCTCAGGGACCCGGGACTCCCCCAGACTGTAGCCACCTCCTGCCTTCCCAGACTGAGTCCCCTCAAACTCCGGCTTCCTCCCAGTTCCCATGGACACCTCAGTCCGAGACTTCCGGGTGCTGTACGTCTTCGTGGACATCCGGATAGACACTGCCCACCTGTTGGACTCTGTCCGCCTCACCTTTCCCCCCGCCAGTGCCCTTGCCCTGGTCAGCACCATTCAGTTTGTGTCGACCCTGCAGGTAAGAGTAGCCGCTCCCCGGGCTGTTCCTGGGACCCCCTCCCTGCCCCCGCGTGCCCGGTGCCCGTGTGCTCCCTTCCCTTCCCCTGCTTCTCTGCAGGCTGCCGCGCAAGCACTGAAGGCTGAGTACCGTGTGACTGTCCCGCAGTGCAAGCCCCTGTCGCCCGGGGAGATCCTGGGCTGCACCTCCCCTCGCCTGCCCAAAGAGGTGGAGGCTGTGATGTAAGTGAGCCCTCGGGGGACACCTGGGACAGGAGGGGAAACTGAGTCTAAAAGCGCCCAGTCACTTGCTCAAGGTCAAACCACAGGATGCAACCAAGTGGGGTTCCAGGCCTCCTCCCCCTCTTCCCAGCCTTCCCTTCCCCTGTCCACCATCAGAGGGTAACATCCTGGGAGGGGCAGGAGTCCGAGGGCCTGATGGGGGGGGCTGGAGAGGGTGGGAATATAATTGGGGAAGATGGATGGGCGCGCCCAGGCTGCAGCCCCATTAATTTAGCATCCGGACAGCTAACAAGCAGGAGCAGCGTGTCTCCTGCTGCCTAATTATTTTAGGTAATGGAAATGCTTAATGTTGTGTGAATGCAGCCAGCCTCAGAGCCGACAGCTCCCCGGCTGAACCGGGGAAGGGAGCCCCGTTCCCAGCTCATGGCGAGGGAGGAGGGAGAAGCACTCCCTGGACTCAGTCTCCCCTCTGGGAGGTCCCCAGTACAGGACCCCCCCTCCCACTCCCTGCCATGCTTCCCCACTTCCACCCCGCCCCCCGCTCTGCACCTACCTAACTCAGAGCTCGTAGCTGAGCCTGGGGGGTTGGGGGCGCACAGTATGCGCTGAAGGAGGGTCACTCCAAGTGTCAGCTGCTTTTTGAAATTTGTTGTTGTTGTTGTTTTGCTTTTTTTTTTTTTTTTTTTGCTTTTTGAGTCACACCCAGCGATGCTCAGGGGTTACTCCTGGCTTTGCAGTCAGGAATTACTCCTGGCGGTGTTTGGGGGACCATATGGGATGCTGGGGATTGAACCCGGGTCGGCCGGTTGTTTTGCTTTTTGGGTCACCACCCAGCGATGCACAGAGGTCACTCCTGGCTCTGCACTCAGGAACCACCCTGGAGGTGCTCAGGGGACCATGTGGGATGCTGGGAATTGAACCTGGGTCGGCTGCGTGCAAGGCAAACACCCTACCTGCTGTGCTATCGCTCCAGCCCCTGCTTTTTGAAATTTGGTGTCGTAGGCAAGAGAGGAGGCACCACGATGATGGGGGCCTGCCCTGCTCAAGCCGCTCTGGCCTGGGAAGGGGCAGTGGCTCCTGGGACATGCTCGCCACAGTCACAGTCAGCTTCCGGCCCTGCTGCTTAGTGACAGAGAAACTCTGAAAACGTTTCCTTTTCTTTTTCCTTTCTCTGGGTTTTTGAGCCAAGGCTGTGCTCAGGACTTATCCCATGCTCTGTGCTCAGTGGTCACTCGGGGTGGTACCGGGGATTGAACCAGGGTCAGCCATCATAATGGGAGGTGAAGCACCTTCCCCCCTGCAGTCTCTCTGACCCTGGGCACTTTTTTTTTTCTTTTTCTTTTTGGGTCACATCCAGCATTGCTCAGGGGTTACTCCTGGCTCTGCACTTAGGAATCATTCCTGGCGGTGCTTGGGGAACCATATGGGATGCCGGGGATCGAACTCGGGTCTGCCTCATGCAAGGCAAACGCCCTGCCCATTATACTATCGCTCTGGCCCCCTGGGCACATTTCTTAACATCCTTAAACCTTAATGGTCTCTTCTGGAAAATGGGGAGACAGAAATGAGAGGGTAGTTGGAAGATTTCTGGGACTGAAGTTACATGTGGTGGGTGCTCTGCCCAGGCCTGGGACACAGGCATGAGGGCCGTGACCCTTCTACAGCTCAGGAGCTGGATGCACGCTAGTCATTGCCTCGTATCACTATCACTGTCATCCGTTCATCGATTACTCGAGCGGGCACCAGTAACATCTCTATTACACTCGGCCCTGAGATTTTAGCAGCCTCTCCTTACTCTTTCCCAACGATTGGAGGCTACGTTGCCTCATAGCCAGTGCATATTCTGAAACTTCAGGTATGGCACAGATGACACCCTGGACGCTGTACCCAGCACCAGCAGGGAGAGTCTGTCCCCCACCAACCCATCAGTGTCTCCTGAGCCCTGAGCAGTGTCGCCGTGGTCTCCGAGCTGCTCCTCCCACAGCGCAGCCCACAGACCCTGCCCTAGCCACTAGAGGCGCACGGTCTTCCATTTCAGACTCGCAACGCAGGAGGGGAGGGTGTGGCAGAGCCACTCTTAGTTGTGCAAGGGCTGACTCCTGGCCCTGTGCTCAGGGATCACTTCTGGCAGGCTTGGGGACCATATGGAGTGCTGGGGACTGAACCTGGGTTAGCTGCATTCAGGGCAGACACCCTCCCCTCTGTGCTGTTGCTCTGACCCCTTGACTTTCTTTTTTAAGTTTTTGAGTGGTTTGTTTGTTTTGGGCTTTTTTTGGGGGGGTCATATGGGATGCTGGGATGGAACCTGGGTTCATCATGTGTAAGTCAAACACCTGACCCTACCATTCTACTATTGCCCCAGCCCCCTAATTTTTGTTTTCTGAGCCATGTCCGGTGGTGCTCAGAGGTTACTTGTGGCTCTGCTCTCTTGGATCACTTCGGGCAGGCTCCAGGGACAATCTAGGGTGCTAGGGATTGAACCCGGGTCAGCCACATGCAAGGCAAGCACCAAACCCACCATACTGTCGCTCTGTCCTGAACTCCTGATTTTTCATTTGAAAAGCAGAGGCTTCAAGGGGCTGGCGCGATAGTACAGTGGGTAGGGCGTTTGCCTTGCACGCGGCCGACCCGAGTTCAATTCCCAGCGTCCCATGTGGTCCCCTGAGCACCTCCAGGGGTAATTCCTGAGTGCATGAGCCAGTAGTAACCCCTGTGCATCACTGGGTGTGACCCAAAAAGAAAAAAAAAAGAAGGTGGAAGGATGCCATGTCCCAGTGTCCACACCCTGTCAGCAGTGCCACCAGCCCAGCCCTCCACCTTCTGGCTCTTCAAGCCAGTTCCTGCTGCTTCGTTGCCTGCCCCACTCACCCCTCCTCTCCCCTGCAGATATCTGGGAGACGGCCGCTTCCATCTGGAGTCTGTCATGATCGCCAACCCAACCGTCCCTGCTTACCGGTACGGGCTGCACAGACTGGCCAGTGTGGGAGGAGATGGGGTTCCCCACCTATAAGACCGTCCGTTAGCTAGAGCTTCCTAATTCCTGAGCACTTATCAGCCCCCCACCCGAAGGCTCTCGCCACCTGTGTCCGTGTCCTGGACTTGGCGCCATGCAGCGCCCTTCCCTGCCTCTCCCTCGGCTGGAGCTTCCCTATAGCTGCTTGTGCTCCGGCCTCTTCCGAACGACCAGCCTGGAGCCCCAAAGCTTGGCCGGCCAGGGGCTGAGCTCCGGGAGCCAGGTCTAGCTCGAGCTTGTGAGTGGTCGCATCTAGGGCCTTAACTGCCTTTCCTTTTCCAGCTATGACCCATACAGCAAAGTCCTGACCAGGGAGCACTATGACCACCCGCGCATGCAGGCCAATCGCCAAGAAGCCATCGCCACCGCCCGCACAGCTCAAACCTGGGGCCTGATCCTGGGCACTCTGGGCCGCCAGGGCAGCCCCAAGATTCTGGAGGTCTGAGCGGGGTTGGGATGGCCCCCTGGGAAGCTGGGAGGGTGGGTGGATCAGGGTGTAGCCGCTTGGCTGTGGTGACATCGCTCCGCTGCCCTCTCCCAACAGCACCTGGAGTCCCGGCTCCGTGCCTTGGGACGACCCTTTGTGAGGCTGCTGCTCTCAGAGATCTTCCCCAGCAAGCTGAGCCTGCTTCCGGAAGTGGATGTGTAAGTGGCTCCATCTTCCCTTGCGAGCTTTCATGCTGGCTAAAGCAGCTTCGAATCTGGGCCCTGCTGGAGTCCGTGCGACTTGTTCCATGACCCTGAGTTTATTTGGGAGGCTTGGGGACCACATCAGCAGTGTTCAGGGGCCATTCCAGACTTGGTGTGTAGGGGTCACTCATGGTAGTGCTTGGGGGGTCTCAGGGGTTGAGTCTGGGGCTTCTGCATACAAAGTGTGTGCTCCAGGGTACAGGAGGGGAGGCCCTTGCCTGGAATGCGGTTCTGGTGGCCGAAACTCCAGTTTGAATTGCCAACACCCCATATGGTGCCAAGCCTCACCAGGAGTGACTCCTGAGCACGGAGTCAAGGGTAAGCCCTGAGCACCTCTGTGTGGGGCCTTAAAACTTTTTCAGAGCACTTCTGCAGCTGCGGCTCCCCTGAGTGTGGGTCACAGCCCTGTTAGGGCTTTGAGGCGCATTGGCCCTGATCACATCATGGTTGTATCGTGTGAGACGAGTTTGAGGGCTGGTTGCCATCTGCACTTTGCCAAGCCTGGAAGTTGCTTCTGGTTCTATAACTGAAGCTGCTCCCAGAAAACTTGGTACGTGGAGAAAACAGAAAACACTTGAGTGTTATTCAAATAGCAGGTGAATTTTTACTTTAGAATACAGGGTATGGGGGCTGGAGCAATAGCACAGTGGGTAGGGCGTTTGCCTTGCACGCGGCCGACCCGAGTTCGATTCCCAGCATCCCATATGGTCCCCTGAGCACCGCCAGGAGTAATTCCTGAGTGAAGAGCCAGGAGTAACCCCTGTGCATAGCCAGGTGTGACCCAAAAAAGCAAAAAAAAAAAAAAAAAAAGAATACAAGGTATGTATTTGGGGTATGTTGGGGACACAATCATTGTCCCTCCCCTTTCCCAGCCTCACTGGGGTTCCCAGAAGTGGGGGGATGTTAGGATCCCTTCAGTATAGGCGGCTCAGGGAGCTCAATTCCTGGCCTGAGCCCTGAAGCCACTGAGCCATCTGCCACTGCATTATTTCTTTAGCGAACTGTCCTGAGGAGGGGAGGTGCCCACCTTGAATCTGACTTGGCTTCCCTTCACAGATGGGTGCAGGTGGCATGTCCACGCCTCTCCATTGACTGGGGCACAGCCTTCCCCAAGCCACTACTGACGCCCTATGAGGTAACATCGAGTTCTGAATATCCGTGGAAGAGAGTGGGCTTTGCACCTGAGGACCAGGTGTGGCTGGGCACTTAATAGCTGAGCAATGGTCTGTGTGACCTTGGGCAAGTGCCTTAACATTCCCGGGCCTCGTTCTTCCTGTGTTATGGGGACTAATAGGGCCTTCAGGGGCTGGGGATGTGGCTCAGCTATAGAGCACGTATCTGGTATACGTAAGGCCCTGAGTTCTTCCCCAGCAGCACAAAAAATGACAGTAGGTCCTTAGGACTGAATTCCAATGCCCTGTGCCTGTATGTTATTGTCGTTTTCCTTTCTCAGGCGGCGGTGGCCTTGAGGGACATTACCTGGCAGGAGCCCTACCCAATGGATTTCTATGCCGGCAGCTCCTTAGGGCCCTGGACAGTGAACCATGGACGGGACCGGCTCCCTCCTGCTCCGGGGCAGCCCCGCGTGGGGCAGGTAGGCGGGGACTCCGGGGCCGGGCCTCTGGCAACGCGGGCCAAGGCTGCCGCCTTGTGGTCGCCGCGAGAAATGCACCAGAGCCCGGTGGAGGATGTCGCCGAGGCGTACCCTAACGAAAAAATCTGTGCCTTCAGGTGCAGGAGAGGCCCACGCGCCCCTCACCAGCCCCGGCCTGTGAGAGCTGCAGCTGCAGAGACGAGGCGGCGGCGCCACCGCCCGCTCTTTGAGACGCCCGGGGCTCTCGCAGGTATCCGCATCGGCCCCTCCCCGTTGTCGCGGCGGCACCCGCGGCTCTGAGCCCGCCCCTTGGCCCCGCCCCCGCGCCGTCGACTTCCGCTCGGGGACGGTCCGCTTCCGGTGCCCCTGGCCCCGTGCCTGGCGTGATGGCTGCGCCGCAGCCTCTGCGGGTGCTGTGTCTGGCGGGCTTCCGGCAGAGCGAGCGGGGCTTCCGTGAGAAAACGGGGGCGCTGCGGAAGGCGCTGCGGGGCCGCGCCGAGCTCGTGTGCCTCAGCGGCCCGCACCCGGTCCGGGAAGCGGCCGGGCCCAGTTCTGGTGAGAGAAGCCCTGCCCCGGAAGCGCACGGAAGCGCACGGCTGCGTGTGTCTCGCCCGGTCGCGGTCACCCCCCCATCTCCCCCCTGCCCCGGTCCTGCCCCCCCACCCCCACCCCCGCGCCCTCTCTCGCCGCGCCCCCTGAGCCCGCGCCCCGTGTCTCCGCAGAGCCCTGCCCGCCGGAGGAGCAGCCTCGAGGCTGGTGGTTTTCCGAGGCGGACGCCGACGTGTTCACGGCGCTGGAGGAGCCCGCCGCGTGCCGCGGGCTGGACGCGGCGCTGGCCACGGTGGCCCGCGCCCTGCAGCAGCTCGGCCCTTTCGACGGGCTGCTCGGCTTCAGCCAGGGCGCCGCGCTCGCCGCCTTGGTGTGCGCGCTGGGCCAGGCGGGAGACGCCCGCTTCCCCGTGCCGCGGTTCCTGATCCTCGTGTCCGGGTTCTGCCCGCGAGGCCGGGACTTCAAGGAGCCCATCCTGCAGGCACCCCTGGCCCTGCCTTCCCTCCACGTGTTTGGGGACACGGACCGTGTCATCCCCTCGCAGGAGAGCATGCAGCTGGCCAACCTGTTCCCCGGAGCCGTCACCCTCACCCACACTGGGGGCCATTTCATTCCCGCGGCTGCGCCCCAGCGGCAGGCCTACCTCAAGTTTTTGGACCAGTTTGCAGGGTGAGAGAAATAAACGCCTCAGCTTTTTCAGACCCCGTATCCCTGGGGGCGGCCACATAATTGGGGCAGCCTCTGTAATCCCTGCAGGCCCCCTTTCCCCTGCACTGAGACCTCCACTGCTGTATTTCTCATCGTCGATGAAGAGACACGTAATTCTAAGATACAGATGGTCTTAATGGATTTTGGCCTTGGCATCTGATGAAAAAAAAAGGCCAGCGGACACTGAATGAGAGATTACCGTGGGGAAACCAAGGGGCTTGCCCCACTGTGACTGCCACACAATAAAGTACTCATTTGGACTTGCACGATTTTTTTCCCCCATTGACACACAGAAAATTCCTTTAAAATGTCTGGATTCTTTTTGTATTGGAGTAACTTGGTTCCCCAGGTTCCAAGTTACTCCATCCAAGGATGTAGTGCACTGTGGTGCCGTGGCTCTCTGCATGTGCTCCAACCCTTTAAGCCATCCTCCCTGCCCCAGAAGTCTAGTTCTGACCATGTACACAGCCTCCTGGCAGCGTCATGCATAGAAATATGTCTAATTAGGTGGGTCCCCAGGCGAGCCCATGCATCTGCAGAGATATGAACACCTGGGGCTGGAGTGATTGCACAGTGGATAGGGCGTTTGCCTTGTACGAAGCCGACCCAGGTTCGAATCCTGGCATCTCATGGTCCCCTGAGCACTGCCAGGGGTGGTTCCTGAGTGCACAGCCAGGAGTAATCCCTGTGCATCGCATCGCCAGGTGTGACCCAAAAAGCAAAAAAAAAAAAAAAAAGATATGAACACCTTTTAGAGGGCTTAAGTCCTTAAATGAAGGAAAGGAGGGTCGGGATAGCAAGCACAGTGGGTAGGCCATTTGCCTTGCCTGCTGTTGACAGGGGTTCAATCTCTGGCATTCCATATGGTTGCCTGAGTACTGCTAGGAGTAATTCTGAGTGCAGAACCAGGAGTAATCCCTGAACATTGCCAGTTGTGGCAATAAACAGGACCCCCCCCCCGAAAAAAAAAAGGGGAAGGAAACTCTGAGGGAAAAATTTACAGAAATTCTTTGTTAGAAGAAAACAGACATTTTGGAAATAGGTCACCTGCAAGGTTCTGCCTAGGCCACATTAGAAATAAGAAATTTTACTTCTTTCATCTTGATCTCTGAAAGTTGTGTTTGGGGGCACTTGAGTGCCCCCAAAAGCAGAGAAGCAGCCATTTTTCCAAACAACCCCATTTAGAGTTTCTGAGACTATGCTGCTTTGTAAAGATCATAGATAAGCTCTAGAATACAATTAAGTCTAGGTGCTTTATTGGAAGACTGTTGATTTAGCCTCTTCTCTCCGTCCTGCTCCTACACTGATCTACCTGTGCAGAACATCTGGACCAGCCCTTTTGTTTCTGGAAGATCACAAGGTCTGGCTCTCAAGTGTGGATGCTTGAGGGAGTTTAATAATTGAGCAGGAATTAGGATTAGAGATACACCCTAAATCCTGTGACCCACACCCTTCTTAAACAGACTGATTAAACCTAAATTAACTGAAATTCTGACTTCACCGTGGATAGCAATGGTCCATAACAAGAGAAAACTGGAGTTACCTGCTTAGGCATGACTGGGTTTTGGACCTTGATACAGAAAGTGAGGCATGGAGTAGGAATTCTCTGTTAGTGTGTCTCTTCCGTCTTGTGGGGCTTCAAATGGTTCTTTCCTTAGCAAGAGGCAGAGATGTTGAAATGGTCTGGATTCTTCCTACTGGATTTCTGACTTCTCTGAACATAAGCAGTTCAAAAGGGACACGGTGATGCTGTTCTTCAAAGCTCATGTGCCTCATGGCAGTCACAGGCCACCTGTCTCCTTAGTAAGGGCCCAAGAGATGGGAATGATATGTACGTCAGCTAATGCTACTCTGCTTACTGTGGAAATTGAGACAAAAGGAATGCTATATATTGGGGAATGGATTTTATTTATTTATTTATTTATTTATTTATTTATTGCTTTTTGGGTCACACCTAGTGATGCTCAGGGGTTACTCCTGGCTCTGCACTCAGGCATTACTCCTGGCAGTGCCTGGAGGATCATATGGGATGCAGGGGATTGAACTCTGCTCCGGCCCAGGGAATGGATTTTAACACAAGGCTTAAAATCAGGAAGGAAAAGATAGAACAGCAGTGTTAGGTACTACTTGGAGTGAGAATTCTCTGGGAATCATAGAATGTTCAAACTAGAAGGAAGCCTGGTCCACTGGCTCTCAGCAAATAAAGTAGCTCCCCTCAAGTCCTCAACCACAACAGAGAATGTAGGGGGTAAGAGCATGTGGCTCAGTGGTAAGTTACTTAACATGTGTGAGGCCTGGGCTCAGTTCTTGGTACCACATGGTCATCCAAGCACAGCCAGGGCAAAAGCAAAGAGAAAAGAGAATATAGGGAGTTATGCCTAGCTCCCAGCCAGAGTGGGATACTTACACAGTGGAATTCTCACTCCCACAAGGTGCAATACTTACAGCTCGGGATTCATGGTAAAACTAGGTTCCTGGGGACAACTCCAGACCCATCTGGTTACTGGGGCCTAGGAATTCATTTTTATGCTGTCCTTGGTCACTTGCATGCAAATATTTGAAAACATCTGCGTTAGAGTAGAAAGTAAGTCTCTGGTAAATGTGTCTTTTCATACATTCTACTGAGGGAGGGAGTCAACTCCAATAATTGATCTGAGTTTTTGTTTCTTTCTAAAATAGGGGTCATCCCCAGAGGTCTTTAACTTGGCTCAGCTCTGCAGCCCTGGTGGTTCTGTGAGGGGTGTGATGAAGGATGGGGAACCAAGGCCACAGCCAGTGGTGCCGGAAGTAAGAGGGAGGGGGCATGAGGCACCAGGGATTGAACTCGGGGCCTCCCACATGCAAAGCAAGTGCTCTACTACTTGAGCTATCTGGCCTTTATAAGACATTTTTAATTTATAACTAGGGAAAATAATGCTTAAAGGGTAAAAATAGGAATATCATTATTACATGCTAATGATGCCAGCTTTAATGTTGGCTAATTTAATCTCAGAGTTAAGTAGTTTTTAACACCTTATTTATGGGGGAGGCACCTAGACCTGGTGATGCTCAGGGGCTACTCCTTGTTCAGTGTTTGGGAATTGATCCTGGCATTGCTCAGGGAACCATATGTAGTACTTGGGACTTGAACCCAAGCCTCCTGCATGCACTGCATTTACTCGGGCTGTTAGCTATTTCTACAGCCCAGAGGAAACTCAATAATTTTACATAATACATGAGAGAAAGGCTAAATGACTTACCAATGTTGGGTTCAGATCCATTAACTTCCATTCTTTACTAGTTGATTTCTCTGCAGCATGATAGACGATGAGCAGAGAGGCCATCACTTTTGTTCTTTTCATCCTGTTTGGGCTTCACCCATCTAATCCATAAAGTAGCTTGGGGTGGGATGCACTAAATAGTTCTAAGAAACTCATTACTGTACAGTCAGTTTTCTGCCCACTCCTCCACCTCCATCGACTTCTGGGTTCAAATTGCAAAAGACTCGATCTCCTTTCAATATTTTGAAAATGTTTCTTCCATTTTCCTTTTCCACCTCTCACTCTACCTTAGATTCCTAAAGCTCTTGGGGAGGAGACCCTTAACAAAGAACATCCCAGTTACTTATTTCAGAAAAATATGCCAACCACTCCTGTTCATTCCAAGTTCCCAAAGCTTGGGACTCCTTGCAACACATCACCCCCTCACAAATGGAGAGTAGTCTAGCAGGAGGTACTTAAGGTCAGAATAGCCTGGAGGCTGAGGAGGCAGCTAGGCAGTACAGTGCTTGTCTTGGGAATGTGTGGCCCTGGGTTCAATCCATGTCACTGTAAAAGAAAAAAACATTCTGCAGTTTTGAAAGGTTTTTACTTACAGTATCCTTTTTGGTCCTATCAAGCCTATGAAAGAAATAAAAGAAACTATCTCATTTTACAGAAAATTTTAGAAATGACACAATCCCTTAAATAATCCATTGATGAAACTAAGTTTCGTTCCTACCTGCAACACTACAATCAGTCTGTAGATATCCACTGGACTCCAGAATCCAGAGTATTTTAGTCAAAGATCTCAGAATTCTTGGGTGCGAGGGGCCAGCATGTGGGCACTGAACTAGCTGTCAAATCACCAGTTACTTGTCTAGAAGCAGTTTAGAGGGCAGGGGAGATTCCTCAAAGGGCTGGAGTGCAGAGCATGGAACACATCTTGGGCACTGCATGACCCAAGTATAGGGTGTCATATCAAAGTATAATTTTACTTGGTTTTGTTGTTTGGTTTTGGGGGCCACATCTAGCTGTGCTAAGAGATTACTCCTGGCTCTGCACTAGGGGTATCCTATGGGTACTGGGGGGTCAAACCTGGGTCTGTTGCATATAAAGCAAGCACCTTACTCACTGTAAGTCTCGCGTCCCCCTGAAAGAAGAAAGTATTTTAGGAGTTGGGGCATAGCTCAGTGTTAAGAGTGCATGCCTTACTTGTATGAGTTCCGGGGTTGATCCCTGGCACTGCAATAAAATATAAACAGTACAATAAAAATTAGTAGTTTAGACAAGAGCTATGGGAGTAAAGGAAAATTAGATTAGCAGAGTTGCATTAACGTTTCTGACCACTGTCCCTAGTAAGTCCGGAGCCCATGTCCAACCTCTGCAATGTGTGACGGCAGGTGACAATTATTTCTAAAGAGGGCATTGTTTGCATTTCACAAACAGGACAGGACTTTTGCCTCTCAGCTCACTACTCATTAGGGTTTATTTGCTTAGCTCTCAAGCTGGACCCCAGCACAAGAGATTGAGGTGAGGCTACTAACATGTCAGGCGAAGCTTTAGAGGAGGGTGCTAACTTGACAAATGTATTTGCTTCAGGTATGGGAACCAAGGAGGGAACAATGTGACCTCAACAGGAAAAGGGTTCAAAGATTACACTGCTCCCTGGCAGTACCAGTACCAATAGCGGTTCCTGGACTTAGGTTGTAGCTTACTTAGGAAAATTTTCCTCCCTCTACCCTTTTCAGTCCCCGGGAGGCAACCAACTTTGCCTTCGAGATTCAGCACCCCACCCCACCCCGCACACACAGTACCAGCAAGGAAAAAACAGGATTCAAAGGACCAATCCCTGAACTACCTCTTCTCTCCCTACCCCCAGATGCAATATCTCATTAGGGTCGTCCGTCCCTGAGGCGGACGCCCAGCACTAGCGCACAACACACGGTGCTTCTTTCTCCTCCTCAGAGGATGCGCAGCCGGCAGACCCAGGAGCTGCTCATCCTCCCTCCACGCCCACATCCTCCCCTCCGCTGCCCCCTCCCATCCGACCTCACCGCCTCCGCTTCCTCCGGCTCCGGGTCTCTCCCATCCCGCGCGGGCAGGGCAGGGCGCGGCGCGGCGCGGCGCGTGGGCGTGCTGCGGGGCGACCATGGCTGTAGACTGTTACCTCCGGTTCCCACAGTAACAATCGAAAGCCACGGTTGCCCTGGAGACGCGGGGGCGGGGCGCGCGCCGCTGACGGCACCGCGGCGGTTCGGGGCGGGCTGACGTCAGGACGGGGGGCGGGGGCGTGCGGGGGCGTGCGGGGGAGGGCGGCGCGGGGCTGCTCGGGGGGTTCTGGGGCGTGTGTCGGGGCCCGGCGCCCACCCCGCTTTCCAGGACCGGAGGCGTCCCTGGCTGAGCCCGCGCGGGATCAGCACCGCGGACAGCGGCCTCGAGGGCGGGGCCCGGGTCTGACGGGCCGGGGGCGCGGCGGGCGGCCGGGGGCGCGGTCCGGGGGCGGGGCCAGGCGTCGGTGGCCGTGACTGGAGACTGTTACTGAGGGTGGCCCGGCAGTAAGCAGTCTAGAGCCAAGGTGCCGGCGCGCTGCCCGGGCGGGTGCCCCGGTCGCCCGCAGCTCGCAGCTCTTCCTCCCCCGCGTCTCCCGCCCTCCTCGGCCCCAGGGCTCTGGGGCAGGCACGCGGCCCTTGACGTCAGGATCCTGTGACGTCAAAGACGTCCCTGTGGAGAGGCACTTCCGGAGGCGGGGGCGGGGCGGGGGGGCGGCGCGGGCCCCGCCTCCGCCTGGTCCTGAGAGAACAGCTCCTCGGCAGACGCTGCAAACCGGGGGCGCCCTGGGACCGGCCCGACGGGGCCAGACAGGGAGGGGGCGGCCCAGCCGAGGGCGGGGGGAACGGGGGTCCCGAGAGAGCCGTGTCCGGGCGGCGGGCAGGTGGGCGCTGCTGCCCAGCCTGCCGGGGGCAGCGAGGCTGAGTCACCGCGCTGCGGGAGAGGGTGGGGGCGCATCTTCTGGGGCACCTGCACCTTCGCCCCACTTTCTTGGGAGGATGGCGCAGGAGCCCCCCCAGGAAAAGCCGCGGGAACTCTGGGCTCCGTCCTCAGTCCGGAGCTCGTCCGAAGTGGCTGCGTGGCTGCCCGGCGCGGGCAGGTGCTGCACGGGGTGCGGTGAACGCCTCCGGCGCCGGGTCCCCCCGCCGCGAGGGAAGCCTCAGCCCCCACAGTCCCCACCCCCACCCCGGGAGGACCCGCCAACCTGTCTCCTGCCGGCCTCCTTCCTCTCGCCCGCCCGAGCGTGGTCTCGGTCCCTCCGGCGCCCGTCGGCCGGCCAGTCCCGCTTACCTGCCGGCCGCGCCGCGCCCGCGCCCGCTCGCCTCCCGCAGTCCGGCTGGCGCGGCGGCTTTTATAGGCGCGCGTAGTACTCGTGCGGCGGCTCATTCATGCGGCCGCAGCTCCTACACACTGACGCGCTGCCGACGTCAGCAGGGAATTTAGGAAACGGGAAAAGCGGCTATTTATAGCGCGGGGCTGGGAGGGGGGGTTGGTGGGGTGGGGACGGAGGCGCCGGGGAGCTGGAGAGAGGACGCCGCACGGAAGCAGGGGTGGGGAGGGGGGGGTGCCCGCGCCCCCTTTAGCGGCCTTCAAGGGGTTAAGTTTCCGGAACCGCGGCTAGGTGCAGAGGATGGTACCCGGGGAGGCACGCGGTGTGTTTCACTATTATTCACCCTGGGACACCTAGGGGGATGCAGTCGGGCGCCTCCACACTGCCTTCCGAGGTCCGCAGCCGGTGGTCCCCGCTCCCACTCCCCAGTTCCTGTACCCGAAGACTGTGACGTCACAGGATGCCCCCCAGGCCGACTTATACCCGTGGACATATTCGTGTCGTCACCGTCCGTCTGGAGGCAGGAAAGGAAGCTGGACCGACCTAGGGGGTCTAGAACGTTCTGGAGAGCTGTGGTATCCCGGGAGTGGAGGAAGAGGAGTCGGGAGTCTAAGTCAGCCAGGGGTTTGTGGGAGGCTGGACCGGGGAGGGAAGGCCCAGTGAGGATCCAGCTGTACCGGTGGGAGCTGGACACCCAGAGAAGATAGAATAGTAGAAGAGGGTGGCTTGGAGTCCCCAAAAATGAGAATAGGGGTCTTCTATGAGGAGCCGGGGAAGTAGTACGATGCAACAGCTGTTCCAGTTTCCCGCGCAGGCTGGCACCCTATGAGTCCCAGTTAAGATCCTTCGGTGGAATGATGGTCACTACGGAAGAGGGGAGGGGCTCATATGCAGGTGCTAGAGGAATGAGACCATGGACGTGGTTGAGCAGGGGCTGTAGCCCATGTCTGTCAGAAACCACTTTCTGGAGGAGTTTAAATTCCTGGAGGTCAGAATTGGCAGGAAGGACCTATACTGAGTGGACCAGAGCTGCTGGCCCAGACCGCTCCATCAGTGAAGTGGGGAGGGCGTGTTCAGAGAGAAAAGCTGGACTGGGCTGGAGAGGGATTGTGCCAGGCAGGGCACGTGCAACTCGGAAGGGAGGGAAAGTGAGTAGAGAGGAGGGGAGTCCACAGGAGGGCAGGCTTGTGGGATCCTCCCATACCACTTGGGGGCCCGGGTAGCAGAATGGATAGTACAGTCTCGATAGGGCACTTGCCTTGCACGAAGCTGGCCTAGTTTGATCTCTGGCACCCCATAAGGTCCCCTGAGCCCACCAGGAGTGATCCCTGAGCGAAGAGCCAGGAGTCAACCCTAACTACTGCCAGGTTAGCCCCCAAACAAACACTTGAGGGTAGGGGCAAGGGGCAGTGCACTCAAGTGAGGAGCAAGAAACCTTAGCACAGAAAGTAAACGTGGGCATGACTGACATGGGAGTGGTTGGTCTCCATAATGAAAAGAGGACAGAACATCTGAAGAGGAGAAAAGAGGAGACAGGGAGATAGTACAATACTTAGGGCATTTGCCTTGCATGTGGCCAGCAGGAGTTTCCCCTGAGCACAGAGCCAGGAGTAAGTTCTGAGCAGAGCCTGGTGTTTACAAAAAAACAGAGAGAAAAGAGAAAGAGAGAGAGGAGAAAGGAGAGGAGAGAAGAGAAGAAAGAGAGAGGCGAGAAAATGAGAGAGGAGAGGAGAGAGGAGAAAAGAGGAGAGAGGAGAGGAGAGAAAGGAGGAGAGGGAGAGAAGAGAGAAGAGGAGAGGAGAGGAGAGGAGAGGAGAGAGAAAAGAAAGGAGAGAGGAGAAAGAAGCGAGGAGAGGAAAGAGAAGAGAGGAGAGAAAGGAGAGATAAGAGGAGAAAGGAGAGGGGAGAGGAGGGGAGAGGGGAGAAAAGAGAAAGGAGAGGAAGAGAGGAGAGAAGAGAGGAGATGGGAGAGGAGAGGAGATAGGAAAGAAAAGAGAGGAGAGAGAGGAATGCCTTCCTGGACTGATGGAGAACTCCTATTCATCACTCAAAGCCCAGCTCAAGTAGCACTTAGTGGGAGGAGCTTAGCCTACAGCATGTCACGGGCAATCTCCCCGAGAATCCCGCAGCTCCGGATTCCCCATTATTATTCTGGAACCTTCCCTCTCCCCTTGTGAGGACAGGATGGGAAGGAGGAGGAGACGATAAAGATGGGAAAGGGATAAGACTCCGGGCTGTGACAAGAAGGGCCGGGCTGCACTAGGAGCCATATCTTGGCGGCCCTGAAGTCGTCTGCGGAGGAAAGGGAGCCTCGCGGGGGCGCCCGAGACCTTGGTGTCTCGTCGGGACCGCGCGTGTCCTCACCAGCAGCGCTGGAGCCGAGTGACTCACTCTGGCTCTGGCGGGGGCGTGCGGCCGTAGGAGCGGGTGCTGGGCGGTGGGCGCTGCCCCCACTCGCCCAGTGGCTCTGCGTGGTTGCTAAGCTCTCCAAGGCCTCGGAGAGACGCGATCAGGGCGAATCTCATCGGTTACTATGGTAACTCTGCGCCCCAGACTCTGGCGCGGGGCGCTGGGGGAGGCGCAGCCAATCAGAAGCCGCAGGCGTTCTCGGGGACCCATTCCGACCCCCACATGTGGGTGGGGGTCAGGACATGCGGGGAGGAGGCGGAGCGTGGGTCGCGAAGAGCTCACAGGCCTCAAGCAGCCGCGGGGCCACTCGGGGACACTTCCGGAATCGCCAGGAGAGCGCCCGCGCGGCAGTGCTCCCTCCCTCCCTCCCTTCCTCCCCAGAATGGGCGTCATTTGCACGAACCGGGCATTCACGTGGGGTTCCTGGTCTTGGGGGGATGCCTGGGTGTAGGCCCTCCTATCATCCTTATCTCGAGGCAGTGGATTAGAGACACACATAGTCGTACAAGCGGCCCCTCCGAACAAACGAGTGACAGGTTATCTGGACGGTGGGTTCCCTTCTGCGGGACCACCAAGATAATTCCGGCAGGTTATCCTGGGGTTTCTTTAGATACCTCAAATTCAGCGGTAACGTCTCTGCCCAGGTTCACGGAAATTCCTGCGTGGAACCCCTTGGTTCCCCTGGGAGAACCCCAGCAGAGGCGGGTCCTGGGTGTACATAATGCAAATGTCAGCGACACCCATAGGTGTCGGTGCCTGGAGAGGGTGTGGGAGCAAACGGTGCACACCTACTCAGGTGGCTGAGTGTGGGTGAATGTATAGGGGAGGTGGGTGCAAATGACATCCAGGAATATCTGAGGAGAGTCTCCCCAGGACCTTGTCTCCCTGCTTCTCCCGTAGGATTTCCGTAATCTCCATCACACCACCTACTGCTCTCCCCGCCCCCCGCCAAGTCCCCTTCCTTAAGGGCAGGGCTTATCCAATTTGGGACAATGTGAAAATCTAGAAATAGGCACTGGGGAATGTTCAGGATTTGATGAACACATCTGGGAGGGTGGACCTGTGTAGAGACCCTCGGTCTACGACCCAGCTGGTACCCCAGGTGCGCCTTAGGGACGTCGCCTCTGTACCCCGTAAAGTTCCGCGCAGCCGCGAGGTGGCGCTACAGCTGCAGCAGCGCCCGCCGGCCCCGGCCGCTCCAGATAAGAGTGTGCGGAAAGCGCGGCGGGGCTGAGACGCGACCAGGACGCGGGGAGGACGGACCAGCAGGACAGACCGACCGGGGGCCCGGCGGGCGGAGGGCAGCGCAGAGCAGCCACGTCCCCCCCTGGATCCGCCGGCAGCCGGGCCCGGGGCTTCCGACATGCCCCCCAGGTGGGTCCTCAGGCTGGAGACGGGGAGGGACAGGGCACTCGGACAGCCCGGTCCGTGCGTGCTGGCCGCCTCGGGCGCATCCTCAGGCGCGGGCGCCCCAACGGGACTGGCGTTCAGGGATCAGGGTGTGTCGCCCCTAGAGCGCTCAGGACCTCCGGGCCGCGGGTCTGCGCCGGGTTCACGGCGGGGTCAGCGGTCGGGGCCGGCTCGCCCGCACATGGGCTGGAGAGACGAGGGGAAGAGAAGGGGAGCTGGCGGGCGGGGCTGGCAGGGGCGCTGCCCTGGCACAGCTCGGCGCCTGGCAGCGGGGCGGGTGGGGCGCCGGCTAGGAGCTGCCACCGCCGCGGGGAGGGAAGCCCCGCCGGGCTGCGGCCGCAGGTAACGGGCCTCGAGGCCCTGCGGACCAGGCGGGGAACAGGGTCTGGAGGGTGAGAGCGCGGCCGGGGGAGCTCAGGGCTGGACTCGGGCTCCGCGGCCGCCTGTCCGCCGAAATGGGGGCCGAGAGCAAAGGCTGGGAACCGAGGGATGGGGGCTGGCGCGCGCCTCCAGGCTGGTCTGAAGTTGGGAAACTTTCCCCCAAGTTCGGGCGGCGAAGTTCCCGCGAAGCGGGGGCCAAGGGGAGCCGGGGAGGGAGGCGCCGGGCCCGCGGATGCAGAGCTGGGGCCGAGGAGGCCGGGGCCGGGCCGCGGGTGGGGCGCAGGCCGGGGTCAGGGCCGCTGCCGGCTGCGCGCCGTGCCCGCCCGGGGCGCTGCCCCCTCCCTCCCCTGGGAGCTGCGTGGCTCCCCCCTCCCCCCCACCTGCTTCCTGCCTCAGCCTCCTGCCCCGATATAACGCCCTCCCCGCGCCGGGGCCGGCCTTCGCGCTCTGCCCGCCACGGCAGCCGCTGCCTCCGCTCCCCGCGGCCGCCGCCGCCTGGGCCCCCAGCTGAGGGCCTGACAGCCCCCCGGCTGGGGCGGCGCCGCGCTCCCCTCCTGCGGATCACTTCCCCGCAACTGGGGCAAACTTCTCCCGAGGCGGGAGGCGTTTTTGACTCGGCTCCCTCATTCCCAACTTGGGCAAACTCCTCCGCCCTGAGTGACTTTTCCTGAAGCGGACATTTTCCTCAAATCGGGTAACAGGCTCCGAAAGGGTCACTTTGCCCGAAGGAAGTTTTCTCCTCCGGAGCCCCCAGAACCCAGCCTGCGCGCCTGGCAGCACAGGGGGCCTGGGGACGCAGGGCAGTCCTGCCTGACCTACCGGCCCGGCTCCTGCGGCCGCTCCTGGCCTGGGTCTGCCGGGCCGGACTCCCGCTCCCGGAGGCCGCCCAGGCCGCGGGCCCCGATGCCCCGGCTTAGCGGCGGGGAAGGGGAAGTGGAGGGGAGACGCGCGGGCTTGGGCGCAGGCTGCGACAGCTCGGGGCGCCTCTGACCCGGCTGCTGTGTGTCCCTGCAGGAGAGCGTGCTGGGCAGACGATGCTGGACACGATGGAGGCGCCTGGTCACTCGAGGCAGCTGCTGCTGCAGCTCAACAACCAGCGCACCAAGGGCTTCTTGTGCGACGTGATCATCGTGGTGCAGAACGCCCTCTTCCGCGCTCACAAGAACGTGCTGGCGGCCAGCAGCGCCTACCTCAAGTCCCTGGTGGTGCACGACAACCTGCTCAATCTGGACCATGACATGGTGAGCCCGGCAGTGTTCCGCCTGGTGCTGGACTTCATCTACACCGGCCGTCTGGCGGATGGCGCCGAGGCCGCGGCGGCCGCGGCCGTGGCCCCCGGAGCTGAGCCGAGCCTGGGAGCCGTCCTGGCCGCCGCCAGCTACCTGCAGATTCCCGACCTCGTGGCGCTGTGCAAAAAGCGCCTCAAGCGCCACGGCAAGTACTGCCACCTGCGGGGCGGCGGCGGCGGCGGCGGCGGTTACGCGCCCTACGGCCGGCCGGGCCGGGGACTGCGCGCCGCCACGCCCGTCATCCAGACCTGCTACTCGTCTCCAGCCGGGCCTCCGCCGGCCGCCGCCGCCGAGCCACCGTCGGGTCCCGAAGCCGCGGTGAACACGCACTGCGCCGAGCTGTACGCCTCGGGCCCGGGCCCGGCCTCCGCACTCTGCGCCCCGGAGCGCCGCTGCTCCCCTCTCTGTGGCCTGGACCTATCCAAGAAAAGCCCGCCCGGCTCTGCGCCTCCCGAGCGGCCGCCGGGAGACCGCGAACTGCCCCCGCGCCCTGACAGCCCTCCCAGCGTCGGCCCCGTCGGCTACAAGGAACCGCCGCTCGCCCTGCCGCCGCTGCCGCCGCTGCCCTTCCAGAAGCTGGAGGAGGCCGTGCCGCCTCCGGATCCGTTTCGTGGCGCCGGCGGCAGTCCGGGACCCGAGCCCCATGGCCGCCCCGACGGGCCCAGCCTCCTGTACCGCTGGATGAAGCACGAGCCTGGGCTGGGCAGCTACGGCGATGAGCTGGTCCGGGAGCGCGGCTCCCCCGGTGAGCGCTTGGACGAGCGCGGCGGGGACCCGTCCTCCTCGCCCGGGGGTCCTCCGCTCGGCCTGGCGCCGCCGCCACGCTACTCGGGCAGCCTGGACGGGCCTGGTGCGGGCGCGGATGGCGACGACTACAAGAGCAGCAGCGAGGAGACGGGCAGCAGCGAGGACCCCAGTCCGCCCGGCGGCCACCTCGAAGGCTACCCATGCCCGCACCTGGCTTATGGGGAGCCTGAGAGCTTCGGCGACAACCTGTACGTGTGCATCCCGTGCGGCAAGGGCTTCCCCAGCTCCGAGCAGCTGAATGCACACGTGGAAGCTCACGTGGAAGAAGAGGAGGCGCTGTATGGCCGAGCCGAGGCGGCTGAGGTCGCTGCAGGGGCCGCCGGCCTCGGGCCCCCTTTTGGAAGCAGCGGGGACAAAGTCTCTGGGGCTCCTGGCGGCCTGGGTGAGCTGCTGCGGCCCTATCGCTGCGCGTCGTGCGACAAGAGCTACAAGGACCCGGCCACGCTGCGGCAGCACGAGAAGACGCACTGGCTGACCCGGCCCTATCCGTGTACCATCTGCGGGAAAAAGTTCACGCAGCGCGGGACCATGACGCGCCACATGCGCAGCCACCTGGGCCTCAAGCCCTTTGCTTGTGACGCCTGCGGCATGCGCTTCACGCGTCAGTATCGCCTCACCGAGCACATGCGCATCCACTCGGGCGAGAAGCCCTACGAGTGCCAGGTGTGCGGCGGCAAGTTCGCACAGCAACGCAACCTCATCAGCCACATGAAGATGCACGCCGTGGGTGGCGCGGCCGGTGCGGCCGGCGCGCTAGCGGGCCTGGGGGGCCTTCCTGGCGTCCCTGGCCCCGACGGCAAGGGCAAACTCGACTTCCCCGAGGGCGTCTTTGCTGTGGCCCGACTCACGGCTGAACAGCTGAGCCTGAAGCAGCAGGACAAGGCGGCAGCGGCCGAGCTGCTGGCGCAGACCACGCACTTCCTGCACGACCCCAAGGTGGCGCTCGAGAGCCTCTACCCGCTGGCAAAGTTCACCGCAGAGTTGGGCCTCAGCCCGGACAAGGCCGCCGAGGTGCTGAGCCAGGGCGCGCACCTGGCCGCTGGACCGGACGGCCGGACCATCGACCGTTTCTCCCCTACCTAGAGCATCCCTCGCTGGCCTGCCTCCTTGCCGCGGCGTGGCCTGGGCCCGCGCCTGCGCCTCCAGGAAGCGGCGGCGGCAGCGAGCTGGCACTCTGCGTACGGACAACTGTAGTAGCAACTGCGGGCAGCGTCGCCGCCCCACCTGGCCTCACTGCTTTGTGCCTTAGCCCGGGGTTGGGGGGAACCTCGGGTCGGGGGTGGGATGGGGGAAGGGAGATTTATATTTTTGATATCAGCTTTGACCAAAGGAGACCCCCAGCCCCACTCCGCCTCTTCCTGTGGTTCGTTGGCCCCTTCCCCGGGCTCTGTGCTGCTTTTGGGGCAGGGTGTCACTGTTGGGGCGCTCCCAGCCCTACCTCCGGCCCTTGGGACCACACCCATTCTCACTGTGAATCTCCCCGCGGGGGTCGGAGCGTTGGGGCAGAGTTGGGGAGTGGGGAGGGGACTGAGCCGGCTGGAGGGGCCCCCCACCTCCGCTCCCGCACACCCCGGGACTGATAATGTGAAGTTCCTCATTTTGCACAAGTGGCACTAGCCCCAGGGCCAACCCTTCCCTCCTCTTAGAGGAGGAGACAGCCGTGGCCTTCTTGGTCTCTCACTCTTGTGGTGTCCCCATTTCCCTGGGGTCCCGGACCATATTTATTGCATGCGCCCCCGGGGCCCCCCATCCTGAGCCCAGGCTGGGCTGGGCTGGATCGTGGTCTCTTTAGCTCCCTACTCATTTGTATATTTCCTACCTTGTACACAGGCTCTTTCAGAGCCGCTTCCATTTTCTATACTCGAACCAAATGCAATAAAGCAGTAACCAGTGACCCCGGACCCGCTGCTCTCTTCCCCTGCACAAAGACCTGGGTGCGTGGCACCAGAGTGGGCAGAGGGGCCAGACTTGGTTCCCTCACACAGGGCCTTGGGCGGCTTCCCTCCCCAGCCCCAGAGACAGATCAGCAAGAGGTCAGCATGTTTCATAACTAAAAATTTATTAAGGAACAAAACCAATGCTGCAAATGGGACATACGGAGAGTCCGGTCTCCCGCCCCCGCCCCCACTCCCGCCCACCCACCCGTTTTCATCTGTGGGACAGGCGAGGCTGGAGACCTTGTGCCCCAAACAGCTCATTCTGAGGCCCTGGGAGGATTCAGAACCCAAACCATTGGCCTTGGTGCTCTGGCACAGTCCCTCCTCTTTCGGGCATAGCTGGGCCATGCTGCCATCCTGTGGGCAGGGGATGTACAGTCTACAGTCAAGACAGAAGGCTCGGGGGGATTCCCCCCACTGGTCCCACTAAGACTGGCTCTGGCTGCTCCTCAAATGTACTGTCTGACCCCAAGTTCCCCAGCAAGAAACCTCTGAGGAAGGCTCTGAACACAGGTGCCAGCTGAAGAGGCAACGGGCCCCGTGTCAAGCTTTTCTAGGCAGAGCTAGAAATGGTGAAGACCCCAGGCTAGACAGAGCTCTTCCCAGGCATGGCCCATCCTCCCTTCAGGCTGGGCGGTACAATTCTGGACATTTCTAGGGCCACTGAGGCCTGTGCAAGGCCGGGGTTTGTAGAAGAGCTTTATTAGGTACTTGCCATGGGTACAGGAGGGGGACTCGGTGTGAGAATCCCTCTGGCAAGGGACTGAAGGGAGGAAACTGAGGAGACCACAATAACTAGATGACCAGAACAGGAAGGAGGGTGGGGGGGCAGATTTTAGGGGGGGAGAAGGGTAGGACAGGAGAGAGAACTGACAGAGAATGATGAAACTTTGTGAAGGTGAAACTAGAGCCAAAGGAAGAGTGAGAGTTAGGGAGCAGGTAAAGGCCGCCCAGGAGCATGGGCCCCACTTAGATCCCCTTTCCCCCAGACTCATGACTGGCTGAGGGCAACACAGATCCACGCTGATACGGGCAGGGGGAAAAGCAGCGGTGTGTGTGTGTGTCTGTGTCTGTGTGTGTGTCTATGTGTGTATGTGTGTCTGTGTGTGTCTGAGGTCAAGGTACAGTAGGAGAGGTGGGGGACCAGGGCTGCTGTTTAGGACGGGGTGTCCAGAACGCAGCAGAGACCCCTGGGAGAACTGGAGCTCAGGAGAGACAGTCCTGGGTACTCTCTCATGGCATGGCCAAAGCCTCTTGGACACACTCAGGACGGGGCATCCGGAAACAGTGAAAGGGACCTGTGATTTCACCTGCACCTGATGGAAACCTGAAGCCCAAAGCCCCTTCTCCACCTGAGCAGTGGCTGAGCCCTGGCGGAGGAGTCCTTTCCCCAGCTCTGGAACTAGACAGGAGGAGGGAGCAAGGCCGAGAGCAGGGGCGGCCCGTGTGGCTGGCCCACCTGCTTCCACCGCAGCCAGCCACCTCCCTGCTAAATCCTGGCAGCCCAGGAGGATCCCAGCAGCTTCCGCCCGACCCTTGGGAGGGGCTCTGTGAGGAGCAGCTCCCCCACAGCATGGCCACGGCGTGGGTTGGAAGAGGATGGTTTATTTTCTGGGTGGATTGGTGGCTCAGGCATGTGGGCATCTTCTGTGCTACACTAGTCGCCTGGTGGCCTCTCAGGAACGGTTCCACAGGGGTGGGCCCTGGTGTGGCCCCCTCAGCCCACCTGGGCCCACGTGAGGAAGGCCGGGATGTCTCGCACAGGCACATTTCTCGTCAGCGCCTTCACCCGCAGGTTACGGTCATCGGTTAACAGCACCACCTCCCGCAGCAGCCGGATCGGCTCCTCTGTGGGCAGGAGAGAGCAGGACTTCAGTGAGGCAGGAGACAGAGGCACTAGTGCCTCCTCTCTGGAGAGGAACGCGGCCCCAGAGGGATGGGGTAGAGGGTAAGCATTCTCTTCCTTGGTCCTTCCCTCATTTGGACAATTAGCCAGAGGTGTGTCTACCCTCCTGGCTGAGACAGAGCCATGCTGGGGGTGGGGTGGGGGCTGGTGTTCTGCTTGCACAGAGAGCTGTCTCAACCCCCCACCTCCTCAGACCTGTCACCCCAGGTCTCTGGACTGAGGAGAAGGACCTTTCCTTCCGCTGCTGCTGGCCTGGTTGACTCGCAGCACTCTGTGCCCCCTTCCACTCCCCCTTCCACAAGTCAAGATGCAGAAAACTAAAGACGGACACATGTGAACCCAGAGCTTCAAGGGGACAGGAATGCAGGGCAAAGGTCCCTGGCAGAGCCGTGCCACGATGGCTGCCCCTGAGGCTGCAAAAAAATTAATTTCCTCTCAAAGAAAAATAATCTACATCCATGATGAAAACCTGGGTCAGTACAGAAGAGCAGAAAGCAGGGGTAGAGAGGGTCACCTCCCTGCTCCCTTCCTGTGTCTGTCCTGCTCCCCGGGGGGGATCTGTGTGTGCTTCCAGATGTCTTTCTGCACATTTACAAGTATGCATGCTTGTTACATAAGCCTTCCCCACCACAACATTATGATCATACTAGACATACTTTATGCAGTTTTTATATACTCTAAAGATCTATGTTGGCATAAATACCTGGTCCTCATTCTTTTTTTTAAAAAATTATTTAGTCACTGTGATTTATGGTATTATTAATATTCCCCTTTTAGGTATTTGGGGGGAGGGCAGGATGATTTCCCCCGATTTCCTAACCTTTTAATGTTCGGGGAAAATATAAACCAGGGACGTTTACTCACACCTGACTCTCCCCTCCGTCCCAGGGAGGCCCCGCCCACACCAACCAGGACCCCTGGGTTGGGGGAGGTTCCATTATGAGGCTGGGCAGACAGGCACAGGTCGGTCCCATGGGGCTGGGGGGCTGCAAGTGTCCAGACCAGGTCCGAGCACTTCCAGACATGGCAGCTCCAGGCAGGTGGCGAGGAGGCGGCTACCAGCCTCTGGAGGAGTTTGCGGCAGAGGGAGAGAGAGGCTTTCAGGGTTAATGATGGGGACAGGAAAGACGGTGATGGAAGAAGGTACGACGGGAAGTGCAGAGCTGTCATGGGCACAGGGAGAAGATGGCGGCCATGGGGAAAGGGATGTTTTCAAACCACTTGACTGTCTGGGCCTGGCTCCTCTGGGGTGTGTGAATGTGGTTTGGGGGTGTGGTGTGGTGTGGTGCTGGTGTTATGTGGGGCTCCCAGCTGGCTGCCTAAGTCTGTCTGCAGCCCCACAATTCTGGCCCTGGGACTCAGAGCAGGAAAGTTCCAGGCCTCTGGTCAGTTAACCAAGGCTCAGCATTGCTGGCAGGGGTCTGCAGGGGTTTCTGTGGATACTTTGAGACATTTTTAACAATAAACATCCTCTGTTTTGACACTGGTAACTTCACTTTGTTAGAAACCAGAGACTGTCATCTTGTCAGGCCCCATCCGCCATAATCCACATGATTTTAAAATTCAAACATCGTTTACACATAAACATTTGGTGATAGTTTCTCTGTGAATCTGACAAGTTAATCTGCTAAGAATTCACACTGACAAATGGGGTTTGATTACACCAGCCGTTGCTGATGTAATTCTGATAGGGGCGGTCCCCAGGATGGCAATGGGTTCCTGTAGGCTGTTTGGGGTGAAGTACGGGGTGGGGCGACCGCAGGGTCAAAGTCAAAACGCCTGGGTGGGGCTGCCAGCAGTATCAGAACCCTACTTCTCAACACAGCTTTCTGCCCCCCTGGCCCCTGCCCCCTCTTGAAGCTGCCCGGAAGCAGAGCCCACGGTCCTAGGCGTGACCAGCCAGGACGCCTTTTTACCATGTGATTCTCCAGGGGCAGAACTGTGCACGCCACACAGCGGGGTGGGCCCCTCAAACACAGCCACTGGCGGAAGGAGACTTTGCTCTGGGAGAGTGAGGGGCTACACTACCATGAGGGGGAAGAGCAGGGAGAGACACCCAGGGCAGCCAAGGGAAATGACAGAAAGAAGGGTGGGCAACAGGGACGCCAAGAAATGACGTAGGGAGCCAGAAGCCAGAGACAAGAGGAGCTCAGCACATGACACTGAGCTAGGAGTCCCAGCAATTCCCCCCCAAAGACAAGTGGCAGACTTGGGGTGGCAGGCAGGAAGCACCCACACTCTGGCCTCTGAGGGGTGGGCAGGAGGGGCAGCTCTGCTGAGGGCGAGGCACTCCGGCCCCCACCAGCGCCCCAGGGTGGGCTTGGCTCAGATTCTGCTCACCAAAAGGATCCTGTAACCTGGCTGAGGGCTCAGTCCTTAAACTCTCACCTGCCCCTGACTCCAGACAGTCTCCAAAGTACTACAGCAACCACAGAAACAGGAAGAAAAGATCCACTATGTTGGGGAAGTCCCTCTGCCTGGTGTGATCCAGGATAAACATTCAGGGATGAACTGACAGGGTGAACATGGCCAACAAGAAGGCGGCAGAACCGCTGGGAATGAGCTTCCTCTGAGCTGCAGAGGGCTGGGCTCAGGAGACCATGGCCAGACTAAGGTCCATCTTCTCCTATCATTGAGACATGGACACTGGGGCCGGATCGACAGGACGGCAGGCAGGGCACTTGCTTGCATGTGGCTAAGCCGGTTCAGTACCCCGAGCCGGCCTGAACACACTGTAAGTCCTGAACACTGACCGGCAAGGCCCCCAAACCAAAACCAAAACTAAAACCAAACAAAAAACAGAAAAAGACATTCTCACTGTCAGAGGACAGGACAGGAAGGGATGCACTGGGGTAGGAGAGCTCACTGCCTAGAGCTTTTTTCTTTCTCTTTTTTTGGGTCACACCTGGCGGTGCTCAGAGGTTACTCCTGGCTCTGTGCTCAGAAATTACTCCTGGCATTGCTCAGGGGACCACATGGGATGCCGGGGCTCGAACCTGGGTTGGCTGCATGCAAGGCAAGAGCCTGACTTCTGGGACTTGGCCCAGCCTTGGTGGGCCCAGGTTAAAACTTTCCCTGGGAGTGGACTTGGGGAGGGAGGCAGTCTGGAACAGGGAGGTGTGATTTCCAGGGAAGAGGGGCACTGGGCTGGCCTTAGGTTTGCCTCCTAGTTCCCCAGCTGGAACTGGGAATGACCCTTCCTCTAGGGCTGGGGGCTGGGAGACCTAGTGGGGCAGGGGAATGGGTGACCCTGGGAGAGGCGAAATTGCAGTACCTTTGTTGGTGGGCATAAAGTCCTTAGCCTTGTCTTTGCAGTAGTGGAGGCAGCAGGAGAGGATCAGGTCATCGTTGTTACCCTGGAAGAGACCGTGTGAGACGTGCCACAGGCAGGAGGGGGCGCCATGAGGAGGGAGCACAGGTACACTCTGCCTCTGGTGCTGGAGGCCATACCCGAGTCCCTCCCACACACTCTGAGGCCCTGCTGGGCTGTGTCCCTCTGTGCTGTGGGGACAAGGAAAGCCTCCTCCTGGCTGCCTCCCCCAGCCCACACGTCAGGCCGGCCCTCCTGTAGCCCCTGTTAGGAAGGCTGGCTGTAGGCTCGCCCTTTCTCACAGGG
This sequence comes from Sorex araneus, assembly GCF_027595985.1. Lineage (NCBI taxonomy): Eukaryota > Metazoa > Chordata > Mammalia > Eulipotyphla > Soricidae > Sorex > Sorex araneus. The sequence continues at coordinate 191,634,229 of NC_073304.1, read as the reverse complement.
CTCTCACCAGCTGGCCAGTGATGTCCTCGCTGCGGAAGGCAATGGATTCAAGTTCGTTGCCACGGCTGGTCAGAGCCCGGAGGCAAGAGTCTCGACTCTCAAATCGCCGCTCGAGGAATTCGATGGATTTCCGGGCCTTTTCCTGGACCACACGGGCATAGCCCCCAGCACGGTGGTCTGTCTCCTGTCCCTTGGCCAGGCCGTCCAGCTCATTGATCACTGATGAGAAAGAGTATCCACAAGTTAATAGCTCATGTGCTTTCTGCTAGTACTCTGTGTCTCATCTTCCCAGGTCAAGAATCCACCCTACCGCACAGGAGTCTTCGAGAGTAATTGGGAATCTAAAGGGCAACAGGTGTTCCCAGATGTTTTGTTTGTAGGCCACAGCTGGCGGTGCTCAGGGCTTGGTCCTGGCTCTGTGCTCAGGGATCACACCTACTCCTGGTGGTGCAGAGGAATAATATGTGGTGCCACGGATACAACCAGGGCTGACTGTGTGCAAGGCAAGCACCTCACCTGCTGTACTATCTCTCTGGCTCATGAAGTGTCCCAAACTTTTTGCTGTTGTTTATTTGGGGCCACACCTAGCTGCACTCAGGGATCACTCCTGGCAGTGCTAGGGGACCACATGGGATGCTGAAGGAGCATATGAGGTGCTGGCTTCATGCAAGGCAAGCCCCCTTACCGTCTGCACTATCTCTGCAGCCCGTGTCCCTAACTTTCCACGGTTGTCTCTTCCTTCCTCTTCCCCCGGGGCCCCCAGCTTCTTCCTGGGAGTATCTTGTAAGGATTTTCTGGAGCTGCTGTATTCAGAGAAAGAAACCTGGCCGCGCTATTGCATTCCTTAGTTATAGGATCAAATTGAAAGGATCCCTCAGGAGAAGCAGGAGTATGGAAAGGGGAAGAGGCATTCTTCCTTATCCACTAGGGTACCCCTAACCACAGCTGCTCAAAAGGGGCAAAGTTCCCCGGTCCACTCTCAGCCGTGTGCAAGGACATCACCAAGTGAGATGCTGTGGTCACAGCCTCACTTGCAAGGGCCCTGGTAGTCCCTAAGTCCATGCCCTTGGCACATCTGCCTCCTGATACTGCACGTGCGCCTGTGCACGCCTGTCTGCCTATGTGTCTGGGACACAGCTTCATTTTCTGGTGAAGATTCTTTCCAAAATTCCAGCCAAAAGCCTGAGGTCAAGTGGGAAATATGCACTCCTTGGGGGCTCCGGGAGAGTTTGGGGTCTGAGGCCTCTCCTCAGTGTAATGATTCATGGCTCGGGGAGTCGGCATGAGCATGCTGTTCCATGGTGAGCCTGGCACTCACTGTCTGAGTATTCAGGGATACTTTCTGGAAAGAGCCCATCCAGACAAACAGACACAGACAGAGAGACAGACGCACAGACACATGCACACGCGCTTCCAGCAAGCCGAGGCTGCAATGTTCACACAATGTATGGCTGAGGCTGAGAGCCGCAGTGGCTGCATGGCACAGCAGAGAGAACATCAAACAGGAAAAACTGGTATTCCATCCCAAAATCTGCTTTCCTGCTTCCAAACTAAACAGGCTTCAAAGGGGAAGCTTGTTTGTGCTTCTGCACCAGGCGGGGCTTCTCAGTGCGGGGGTCAGGGTGAAGGAGCATGGAGTAGGTTAAAGAGCACAAGAAACAAGCAGGGAAGGCGGCTGCCTTAACCCTTCGTGCGTGGAGCAGAGTAGGAGTCGGCCCAGGAAGCATCACCGACAGAAGCCCCTGCATTTGCTGCGAGTCCAGGGCGCTGCTCAAGAGTCTGGCCTGGACTGCTGGAACCAGGCTGTCATTTCCTAATATACCCTGGGTGCCATCCATTGACTTTACATATTCCCTGGGATTTCACTCCCATTTTTTGGTGGGGTGAGGATGGCAACTGAGCGGTGCTCAGGGATTCAGGGACTCCACTGGTAATTCTTTCAGCCAACTGCGCCAACGGCTCAATGCAAAGGCGCGGCCCAAGGACGTGGTGCTGCTTCCTGTGGTGCTGGGAATAACTGTGTTAGCCCAGCAGTGCTGAGGGCCTTCACGGCTGTACCCAGCGGTGCTCAAGGAACCATGGTGTGCCAAAGACTGAATGAGGGTCAGGACTTGCGAGGGTATTTCCTAACCACTGGACTCTCGTCCCTTCCTGGCTCTCTCCCCACCAGATCTGGCATCCCCCTCTACTCAGGGACAAGCGCTGCAACTTGCCTCTCACTGATTGCTAAGAACAAGGAGGGAGACTCAGAACAAAGTACGGCACAATCAGTGCTGACCATCAGGAGGGTGCTTGCCATGCATGTGGCTGACCTGGGTTAGGTTCCTGATACCCCATATGGTTTCCTGAGCCTCACCAGGATTCCCAAGCACAGAACCAGGAGCACTGCAGGGCGTGCCCCCCAAAAAACAAACAAACAAAAAACTGAAATAAAACCTTGCTGGTCTGGGATGGAACTGGCTCAAGTTTGTCTCAGGGGGCTCTTGACATGTCGGCTAACCTCTCTGTAAGAACACTTCCTGAGTGTGTAGCCCAAAAGTGATCAATTCACTTTCGTCCTTGTGAAAGATTCCTGGTGAGATTTATCTTAAAAGCTTATGTCACTGCAGGATTCAGTGAGGGAGGCAGCAAAGCTGGAATAACTTGATGTCCTGCTGCTCTGTCTCAGAGAGAAGCTGCTCAACTTCTGAAGAACAGCAAACCTTTCCCTTAGGTCTGTGGGCCTGGGCTTAAGAGGTTCTGGCCAGGCCACATGGGGAGGGGGAAGGAAGACAGGGAGGGTGGAGGCGGGACGAGGGCTGCTTCAGTGCCAACATTCTCAGGTGGTGCTAACGTGTTTCCCACAACCCCCCAGGGTTCTATAGCCTCTGCAGGGGCGGATGTTTCCTGCCCTTTGTTTCCACCCTCATCTGGCACTAAGACACTTGGGACTGGGAGGGAAGGCCCAATGGAACATCTTGGCATGCATGTCAGAGGTGGCTTGGCAGGCAGACTGCCAGTCTGGCAGCCCTTCCAGAGGACATGGCTCCTGACTGTGCTCCAGATCATGGCTGCTGAGGAGGGGACACTGAAAGTCTGGGTTCTGCAATCATCTAGCTACCCCCCTTCACTAGTAATAGTGACAATCGCTGTATCATCTTCACCCGAGAGGAGCCCAGAGCCCAGAACCCAGCCTGAGACTGACCAGTGAGTGCAGAGCTCCAAGAGACAGTCCTTGGAGATAGACCAGCTGGGCTCCCTCTGCCCCTAGAGTAGATGCAAACTAGCCGGGTCCTGAGATGCTGACCCTGCCCCAGCACCAATGGCCAGACAGTGGTAAGAGCCCAAGTGACAGGAATCCACAGGCATGAGCCAAGGGCTTACTCTGGAAGGTTTCTGTCAGCCTGGCCTTAGGGTGACATTGGCCAGAAGAATGCTACCTCCAACCAACAGAATGATCATGAAAAGCTACAAGACAATCAGACCAAAGGCATCTAACCACTTCAAAATCCTCCCAGCTTCCCTGCCAGACCACCCAGCAGCACTGCCGTTATCTGCCAGGGCTGAGTGTTTACCAATAACGGGAACCAGCTTTGCTGTTTTACTGCAAGCTTTATAAGGATAAAAACAAGGGCTGGGCTCAGGCAGCCTCTGGTTGCTGGGACACAGGAGTCCATTTGCTCAAGCAGTTTAAGCCATGGATCAGCTATAATAATTTGAACTGCTTTGATTATTAAACAATTTTCCTTGCCCCACACATTCCCCTACTTCCCTGCAAATCCTGTCTTACACACACACCAGGGCGCTGCCTGCCTGGCCCCGAGACGGAGGGGCATGTCTGTAGAGGGGGTTGCCGAGCACGTGCAGGGCTGCTCTGGCCTGACTCACCGATAAGGGGCACCACCAGGATGTACTTCCTGCTCTCCAGCAGCCGTGCCAGACTGGCCAGGTGGTCGATGAAGCCGTTGGTGTCTGGTACGAGGAACAGGGGTCTGATCTCCAACTCCATCTGCCTCATCTGACTCTGGTCCTCCAGGACAGCCTATAGGGACACAGAACGATGAGCCAGAATGAGCGGGCAGGAACTGGATGAGCAGGGCCTGACTCCACAGTGTGTCAGCGTCCTGTCCCCCCGCCCCCGCCCCCACTCCTCCAGAGTAACAGCCAGCCAGGCAGGCCTGAGGGACAGGGGGCTAGGAAACCACTGCTGTAAAAATCAACATGGACCAAATGGCCCCAGGGAGTGGGGCATGATTAAAACTCTGCAGAGGACTGAGAAAGGACCTTGAGGGTTATTAAAAAAACAAAACAACAACAAAACAGAATGAAGACCTTGGGCTGAAAATGAACAACAAATTAGGTTCCTTAGGTATAAAACTGGTTTATCTAGACAATAGTAAGACCCTTCTCATTTTAGTCTTTCTCTTCTCCTCTTATTCCCTTCCCACTCCATATATATGATGTTCCAGGAGTTATATTACTATTTTTTAAATTTTGTTTTTTTGGGGGCTGGGTGATAGCACAGCGGGTAGGGCGTTTGCCTTGCATGCGGCCGACCCAGGTTCGATTCCCAGCATCTCATATGGTCCCCTGAGCACCACCAGGATTAATTCCTGAGTACAGAGCCAGGAATAATCCCTGTGCATCGCCAGGTGTGACCCAAAAAGAAAAAAATAAAAAATTTTGTTTTTTTGGACCACATCCAGGTGATGCTCAGGGCTTACCCTGGCTCTGCACTCAGGAGTTAACTGTCAGTGGTGCTAGGGAACAGGAGAATACGGGACCCTGAGGATTAAACCTGAGTCAGGTGCATGCAAGGCAAGTGCCCTACCCATTGTATTATCTTTCCAGTCCCAAACAGGAGTCATTTTAACTTCTTTTGTTACGTGATTAGAAGAGAAAAAAAAATGTTAACATCGAAGATTACACCAAAGAAAGTGATGCCAACAACTAACAATGCCAAAGTTTCCCACAGCAGTAAGAGTCTATAATGCGATCAGCCAGGACCAGAGTTATCAGATTCATGTTTGGAAACAGTAACACTCAGACTGATCAGATAGCGCCTGTCCCGGTCCCCCGCCACCTCCCCACCTCCCCGCAGCAGTTTCCTAAATGTGTTTTCATTTATTTTTTTTTCTTTTTGAGTCACACCTGGCTAAGCTCAGGGGTTATTCCTGGCTTAGCACTTAAGAATCACTCCTGGTGCTGCTCGAGGGACATATGGGATGCTGGGGATCGAACCCAGGTTCGCTGCGTGCAAGGCAAACGTCTTACCTGCTGTACGATTGCTCTGGCCTCAGTTTCCTAAATGTTATCTTTTGTGTTCTACTTGGGGTTTCTCCCCCAACTATATCCAAGTTATACTATTATTTACTCAACTTTTTTTTGCTGTGCCCGACCATTTGAAACCTATTCTCTCATTTCTTCTAAGTTTTGTTTTGGGTCACACCTGACTTACTGAGGGATCACTCCTGGAGGTGCTCGGAGGACCATACAGGGATTGAACCTGGGTCAGATCCAAAGTGCCTTGCAAATGTACTATCTCTCTGGCCCCTTTTTCTGATTTCAGGTCACACTTGGTACTTACTCCATGTGGTGCTTGGGAGCCCAGGTGGAGCCAGGGACCAAACCCAGGACCCCTGCATAAAAGCATCCATCCTTCCTAGCCCCTCAATATTTTTTACTTTAGGGGGCTGGAGCAATAGCACAGCGGGTAGGGCGTTTGCCTTGCACGCGGCCGACCCCGGTTCTAATCCCAGCATCCCATATGGTCCCCTGAGCACCGCCAGGGGTAATTCCTGAGTGAAGAGCCAGGAGTAACCCCTGTGCATCGCCGGGTGTGACCCAAAAACCAAAAAAAAAAAAAAAAGAATATTTTTTACTTTAAACTTTTTTTTTTCTTTTTTTCTTTGAACTCTTAAGCAATGATATCTGTGGTATCAAGGACTCAATAACCTAGTCCTCTCTTGATTAACGTTACTAATCAAACTCTGTGTCTTACTAAAACCAATACCTCCACAGCACACTTGGGAAAAGACAAGGCCTGTGAGTGTCAGTCATACAGATGTTCCCATCTATCAGAGAAGTTCCATGTACATCTGTCATAGTCCAGTTTTTTTTTTTGGGTGGGGTGGGGTGGGGCAGTACCTTAATGGTATTCAGGGCTTAGTCTTGGCTCTGTGCTCAGCGATCACTCCTGGCAGGATTCAGGGGACCATATGCAGTGCTGGCAACCAAACTGGGGCTGGCTTCACGTAAGGCAAGCACTATCTCTCCTGATACTATCTCTCTGGCTCTTCGACACCCACTTTTGTCACATCTGACAGTCTTACACTCAGTGGCCGACTGAGATAGGCTCTGGGTATGTCTGTCACTATAGAACATGGTCGCAATTGTGCTGTTTCCTCCTCTGAGGACCAGAGACGAGGAGCAAATGCCAACACAAACCTGACAAGGGGCAGGCAAGCAGGTCCCAGCCCTGTCACGCCCTCTCCTGGCCTTTCCCCGAATACCAATTTGCAGAACAGATGCATGCACAGGGCAGGGCGGGGGAGAGGGGGGGTAGATGTGCGTGCCAACTGTGACGGGAACCAGTGCCTCAGCTGTGGCCACCAACAGCCGGTGAAGAAGACTGCTGAGGTTTCATTGGCAGTGACAGTAAAACTGAAAGGGCATGCCTTCCAGTGTTGGGGGTGGCTTCTCTGTGACCTGCTGGGGACCTTTCCCTATGAGTAAGTGGCGGCTGCCACCGCCACCACAGCTGGTAGAAGGCACAGGCCACAGGACGCTGGCAGGCATGAGAAATGTGGCTGAGAGGCCCAGTCTGTTGAGGTCTTTCTACTGAGCTCTCCCCATGAGGGGAAAGTACCCATGGACACTTTCCCAGGGGCCTTGGGTTATTGTCCCACTTTACAGGACTGCCTAACACACATGCATCAAACATGGCTTGGCCATTTAACATGTTTTTTGTTTTTTAAGTAAAATTGAGCTATAAATGGCATATACCACTGTGGCCTGAGCATTTTTGGGGGGGGTGGGGAGGGAAGGAGGAGGTGTTAAGTTACACCTGGTTGTGCGTTCAGGGATCATTCCTGGTGAGCTCAATGGACCATATGTGGTGCTGGGGATGGAACCCAGGTCAGCGTGTGCAAGACACACACTCTACCCACTGTAATAGTACCTCTGCTTCAGCCCGACTAGAGCATTTCTTTTTTCTTTTTGGGTCACACCAGCAATACTCAGGGTTTACAGCTGGCTGTGCACTCAGGAATTACTCCTGGCAGTACATGGGGGACCACATGGGATGCCAGGGATTGAACCCAGGTTGGTCGAGTGTAAGGCAAACGCCTTACCAGCTATACTATCTCCCTGGCCCCTCGAGCATGTCTTAAGAACAGGAAACAGTCTGTTCAGGTTCAGTTAACCATTCCCTTCTGTCTCCTCACATTCTTACTATACGTTCTTTCAGAGCCTGGTGTTCTATAGGCCCCCTGTACACTAAAGGCCCCAGACCTAAGCGAGAGGAAGCAGAAAAGGCACTGACTGACCCTGATTGGGAGGACTGGGACCTGGCACCCATGTTGAGTCAGGGACATGACTGCACACTGCCTCTATCACTGCACCACTCAGTCCTGTCAGCTCTGGGCAAGTCAGCCTCGAGAAATGACACTCTAGCACTGGTCTGGCCTAAGGAAGTGGAACTGGCTGCTGCTTCTTAGTTATGTGAATAGTAAGCTCCTCAGCCCAACCCTCAGAGCTGGCAGCAGGGGCCTGGGAAGTGGCTCAAGGTAGAGCACATGCCTTACCTTGGTGAGGCCTTGGGTTCAACCCCTCATGCTGCATAGTTCCCAAGAACAACAATGAAAAATACAGAGGGTGCAGCTGGCAACAGGTAAAAGTGCTTTTAAGTGCTTTTAAGCCAGGTGGCCACAGGGGTTAGGAGCTAACGGAACCTATTCTGAGCAGGGTAGAAAAACCTCTAGGTAGAGTCCAGGCAAGGCGTGGAGTTCTTTGAGCTCTGGCTCAGGGCCAGAAAGGTGAAGAGGCCACAGCCTGCTGGTTCCCTGGGGGTGACGTGGGGTCAAGCTCTTTGAGGGTGGTTGGAGCTGTGCTGCCATCATCCGGTCCCAGGGACGCCCGAAGACAACTTCCCTTAACCTGGTTCTGCCCAGTGAGTCACCACACAACTGCTTCCTGTTCCCCACATGCCCCTAAGGAGTCTCAAGAGATTAAATGAAGCTGCCCCTTTTTCTTCTGGGGTACAGCAGTGGGTCTCTGGGGGCTGAGGGTCGTACCCGGGTCATGAGACTGGCCCCGTTCCCTTCAAACAACAGCAGACTGAAGAGGGACCGGGAGTCTGCAGGCCTCTTCTGTGGGTCTGTGTTTCCGGTCCTCTCTGAGTGGCGCTGTGTATGTGTGTGTTTAGCATTTGCCCTCCCAACTTTTCCAGATTTTACCCGTCAGATTCCTGGCAGCTGTGCACGGCGCCTGTGCCGGCCGTCACGTCCCATTCTGATCTCTGGGTCGCACGGTGAGAGAAGGACACAGGATGCGCAGGGAGTGAAAAAGTGATGCTGGTGGGGAGAGTGCCAAGTCCCCACTCACAGCCATGGGACACTTGGGGAGAAGGGGGGAAGCACGCTGCTGTGGAGTTCAGAGGCCGGTAGTGAGATTTATTTTTGTTTGTATGAATAAAAAGCTGGAGCAGCCTCTGGTGGGGGTAAGAGGGATGCAACTGGAATGCTGTGATTCAGGCGGACTGGCCCTGGCCTGGAGTCCAGGGAGCTGGCCCGGAAGGAACGCTCCGTAGGACGCCTTCTGTCTGCAGCTCAGGGTGTGCCACAGTGGTCCTCAGATACGTAAACCGGGAGCCGAAGGAAAGTCTGAACACCCTGATTCAGAGCAGTGGCAAAAAGGACCAAGATGTTATACTGTATGGCCAAAAAATTTAATTCTATTTCTGGAAGGTGCTAACTAACCTAACACCTCTGAAGTATGGGAGCATCCTTGAGCAAGCTGGTAGGGAACTAGAAAGAAAGAACAGACGATAATACCTGACAAGGAAGCTAACAGGTATGGGCTCCTGGGTTAAGTTCCTTCTTCTGGATAGTGGGGATGATTTAGGGATGCGAATCCATCAAAAAAAAAAAAAAACCAAACAACTGAGAAACTGAGAATACAAATAAAGGTAATGCAATCAGCTGACACAGGAGCTGTGGAAATTGAAGAACCCACATTACAGAGTTAAGTAAGATGAAGAAAGGGGATTCTTTTTTTTTTTCCCTTTTATCTTTTTGGGTCACACCCAGTAATGCTCAGGGGTTATTCCTGACTCTGTACTCAAAAATTACTCCTGGTGGTGCTCAGGGGACAATATGGGATGCTGGGAATCGAACCCGGGTCGGCCATGTGAAAGGCAAACGCCCTACCCGCTGTGCTATTGCTCCAGCCCCAGAAAGGGAATCCTTAGGTGTTCCTTCTGCTCCTCAGGGAGTGAGGTTGCTCCCCCTTCCCACCGCTGGCTGAGAGAATCATCTCTCCTTTGGCACCTCTGGCCAGAGTAACGCTGTTATCAGAAAGGAGAAGTTTCGTAACGCAGGAACTTCCACATTCACCTTGTACTTGAAAGTATCAAGCAAAGTGCTAGAAACTTATTAGAAATTTAGAAATCAGAACTGTATCAAATGCCATTCTTTCTTTCTGCCCAGCTGTGCTTTTCATCTCTACATATCCAGAAGAGTAGCTTTCTGTTTTTTGTTTTGTTTTTTTTTTTTTTTTTGCTTTTTGGGTCACACCCGGCGATGCACAGGGGTTACTCCTGGTTCTACACTCAGGAATTACTCCTGGCAGTGCTCAGGGGACCATATGGGATGCTGGGATTCGAACCCGGGTTGGCCGAGTGCAAGGCAAACGCCCTACCCGCTGTGCTATCACTCCAGCCCCCCAGAAGAGTAGCTTTCTGGGGAAACCACCTGGGGAAACCATGAAGGAGCAGAACCCAAAGTTGGATGGAATAAGGTAGAGAACAGTTTTTTTTTTTTTTTTTGGGTCACATCCGGCGATGCACAGGGGTTACTCCTGGCTCATGTACTCAGGAATTATTGCTGGTGGTGCTTGGGGGACCATACGGGATGCTGGGAATCAAACCCAGATTGGCTGTGTGCAAGGCAAACGCCCTACCCACTGTGCTATCGCTCTAGCCCCAACAGTTGATTTTTTTTTTAAGAGTCACAGTACTCATTTTTTTCCTCTTCCTTTTAATTATATAGATATATTATATTATTATTGTTACTGCAGTACTGAGAATTGTGCCTAGTAGAGGTTCTAGTTTAGAACCTCACACATCAAAGCATGTGGCCTAACGAGTTTTCTCCTTGGCCCCTGTAAATGTTATTATCAATATGTGTATATTTACTTTTTTGGGGGGGAAGGGGGCATACCTGGCAATGCCCAGAATCACTTCTGGTTCTGGACTCAGGAATTATTCTTGGTGGTGCTCAAGGGACCAAATGGAATGCGTGGTATCAAACCTGGGTTGGCAGCAAGCAAGGCAAGCACCCTACTTGCTGTACTATCTTTCTAGCCCTTGTAAATATATTTTTTAAAAATGAAAAATGGAAGTGAAATAAAAAATAGGAATAGTTGGTGAGAAACCACCAACAGTGCAGGTAAATAGTTCCTTTTTGAGCTGGAGCAATCAAAGGGAGCAGACAGCAGGAGCAGAGAGCACCTTTGCTCTAGAAAGTAGACAGTGGCCCCAGCTTCCCTGGAGACAGTATAGGCAAACATCTCTGGGATGGACTGCTCATAGCAAAGTTTCTGTTTAGGATATCTGGTGTTCACAATCAGTTCCACAGAATTTAAATAATTCTTTTTTTTTTGAGGGGGGTGGTGTTTCCGGTCCATTCCCTGCAGTTCTTGGGAACTCCTCCCAGCTCTGTGCTCAGGGTTTGCTCCCAGTGGTGCTAAGGGGCACCCTGCAGCACCAAGCATAGAACCTCACTTTTTAAAAAATTTTTAAAAATTATTATATGTTTTTTGCTTTTTGGGTCACACCGGGTGATGCACAGGGATTACTCTGGCTCATGCGCTCAGGAATACTCCTGGCAGTGCTTGGGATGCTGGGAATCGAACCTGGGTCGGCTGCGTGCAAGGCAAACTCCCTACCCACTCTGCTATCGCTTCAGCCCCAGAACCTCACTTTTGAAAAAAAGGTTTGGGAGCTGGAGTGATAGTATAGGGGTTATGGCATTTGCCTTGCATACAAGTAACTTCATTTTGGTTCTCAACATTGCAAATGGTTCCCTGAGCACCCTTAGGAATGAGTCCTGAGCACAGAGCCAAGAGTAAGCTCTGAGTATGGCCAGGTGTGGCCAATACTTCCCTCATAAAAGGGTTTTTTGGGGGCCTTGTTTGTTTTTTGGTTTTACCTGGTGGTGCTCAGGACTTAATTCTTGGCTACATGCTTAGGGATCACTCTTGGTGATGCTGGGGGAAGCATACTGGGTGCTGGGGATTGAACCCAGATCAGACAAGTGCCTGCCTGCTGTCTTATCTCTCCAGCTCCCCCTCAACCCCCTGCTTAACAAAAGTTTTGATTTGGATGACTTGCTTGTTGCTTCTTCTTGTTTTTGTGAGGACTACTTTTATTTTCAAACTAGACTGTAGAGTTCAGAAACTACATTTTTGAGGCCAGAGTGATAGTACAGTGGGCAACGCATTTGTTCTGTACATGGGTGACTGGGTTCATCCCTGGTAATCCATATGTACCCCTGAGCATGCCAGGAGTAATCCCTGAGTGCAGAGCCAGAGTAAACTGTGAGCACCTCCAGGTATGGCCCCAAAACAAAAACAAAAACAATAACAACAAAAGAAGAAACTATCATTTGTTTCTTGTAGTTTCACCACACCCACTACAGGACTTGATGCTTTATATAAGTGAAATGAGCTAAATTACAGAATCTGAGTTAAAGCACACTTTAAAGATAATCTGACTGAATCTCATCTGCTGTTTCGAGAACGCTCAAGGTGTCCCGCCCTGTGGTAGGGCTAAGGAGGATACCGCTCAGCTTGATTCAAGAACTGTCTAGGGTGTCCTAGCTAGCCATTCTGCAGGAAAGAGAGGAACCCGAGGATACTGGAGGTCAGAGCAGGAGGGAGAACAGCTGGAGAACCAGTCTGCAAATAGGCTGACAGGCTGGGGAACGGGCCTGACCCAGGAGGGCGGCTGCCCAGCTCCACAGGCTGATACGCTTTCCTGCCCTAGCGTGAACGTGCCCCTGGCCTGGTAGCACACTGGCTCCCACCCTGTCTCCGACAGCTAGGAGCCAGGGCTGAGTGTCTGCCTTCCGCTAGCTTCCATACAGGTGTGGGGGGCTCTGTGTAGGCTCCATTGTTCCACAGTGCCCCCCCCACCCCCAGCTGGGTGGCAGTGTGAATGGGCTGCAGCTATATTTAGAGTGAAACTCCTGGGGCCACCACAAAGGAGTGACTGCATCTTCAGGAGGGTGGGTGGGCGGGAAGGGGACAGAGGAGTGTAGCTATTTTCAGAACACATGTCATTGCTGGCTACAGAGCAAGACTGTGGCCATAATACGGAGGGAAACAATAGCTGTGGCCAGAGGAAGAGCCTGTTATGTTTCAGGTGGGATGTTTGCAACTGCTCAGGAAACCTGACCCCACCCGACAGCAGCACAAATCACAGCAGAGCCTCGTGGAGGCGGGGGATTCACAGGGCCAGGGCCAGTGCGAGGTGCCAAGAGGCCACGCCTCACGCCTGGAGGAGAATTTTCAGTGACTGCTTTGCTCTGCGGGCCTGGTTAGGAATGAAACACTTCTGACCAATTTCCCAGACAAACCATCACCCGGCTCTGGCTCTGGACACCTCTCAAGCACGGTACCGGGAGTGAAGAGAACTCAGGTGGAAAGCAGCAAGGTGGGCAGAACCAAGTCGATACAGAGAATCTCAGGCAACAGGCAAAACTTGGAGAGAGGGGAGGCAAAGCTTCGGGGGCGCACATTTGGCTCCCCAGCACCTGGGGGCTTGCTTGGGTGCCACAGCCCCAGCTGTAGAGGTCCAAGTGCCCACACCCCTTTTCTGACCTCTAGTTGGCCCAGTCAGCAGACTCTGTACAATGCCAGAAGGAGGGAGGGGCAGGCTGCACCTCCCCCCGCCCCACAGATGAGCTTAGGCCCAGGGGTCTAGGTGGACGCAGGGAAGTGGGGGTGGTGGTGGTGGCTACAATCCCAGATCTGAGTTGGACTTTATAGCCATCATGGGGGCCAGGAGAATTTTTTCCCAACCCCATCTTCATATCCCTTTCCCCAAACATGTGTGGTTCCTGTTTTGCTGCATCTGTAAAAGGCACTGGGAGCTGGGGACTTGCCTCACACCTCTCGGTTAGCGCCCCTGGAGACTGATGGAGTTCAGAGCAGCGTAATTTACAGTCCATCTCTCCGATCTTAATTCACTCGATGCTCTTCTCTTCCTTATTGTATTAGTGTGACCCAGGTACCTGCCAACAATAATGGCCTCTCAAGCTAGGAGCCTCTCCCCCACTCCCAGGACAATTTATACCTTTTCCTTGGGATTTTCCCCCCTTAAATTAAACAAAAAGAGGAAAAATAAGAAAAGGTTAACATGGGTTTGGAGCACTGCAGCCCCGTGGTTCTGGGCAGGGAGCCAATGGCCCGAGGGCACACACATGTGTGTGCTCTCCCAGAAGGGCCTTCACCGGCCCTGTTTTACAGCCACCTCGGCACAGACTCCAGGGTTCACGCATATGGCCAGACAGATGTGTCTGGCTTACGTTCAAGGCTGGAAAATGAAGAATTATGGAAGTGAAGGGCCCCGGGCATTAAAGCAGGGAGGAGGGGGGGGAGTAGGAAGGGGGGAATTTTTCCTCTGCTGAGAAATCCTCCTGTGGCTCTGGGCTGGAGGAAGAGGGCTGACAGGAGGCAGGGCCGCCATCAGCAGTGCATGTGGGGCCTGCTCTTAAAGGGCCCACAGTGGGCCCTGGGCACCGGGGACTGAGCAGCCCCCTCAGAAGGGGCAGGCAGAGAGAACAGGCTTCCGGGGCAGCGGCGATCGTGAGCTCTGAGGCCTACTCTCATACAAGGGCTCCGGTCTGGACAGTGCTGCCCGTCACTGGGGAGGCTGACTGAACACTCCTGTGAGCAAGGCCTCGGCGCGGCACGTGCACCCACTGCATCCTGTACTTCCCTTCCGGAGCAGCGCTTGCCCGCACTCTTGAGTCACTGGCTTCTCCACTCTCCGCACTGGGACGGAACTTTTACGGCTCACTCCTATGTCCTCTGACTACACTTACTAAGTTGAGCTGCAGACGGGGGAAACAAGTCCAGAAATAATCGTAATATGAGACATCATATAATTTCCACAAATGAAGAATAAATCGGTGCCACAGGAACGGCGAGCAGAGAGATGAGTTTCTTCAAGGGGAATCAGGGGAGGCTTCACTGGGGAGATGACGTTTCATCTCTGGACTGAAGGGGGACAGGAGGAACAGGTAACGAAATGTGGAGTAGAAAAAGGGTTCACTGGTTTAAGGGAGTAACAGAAACAGACCCAAGAGCAGGCAGGGGCAGAGGTGGGTCAGAGGGCAGAGCGAGAGGTATGTGTCCAGGGAGCAATGGCTTAGCGTCTATACACAGGTGCTTGTATGTACGCCATCTTTCTGAGGCAGATGCTATTACTACTTTCATTTTACAGATGAGGAAGCAGACTTTGAGAAGATATATAATTTGCTTTAAGTCACATAGCAGTAAGCAAGGGCTCAAGGGAGATGGGAGAAGAGGCTCGAAAAACTTCTAGCTTGGGAAGATAAGAAAGCCTTACATACCATAATAAGGAATTAGACTTCATTAGCCAAAGACACTGATGTTTTCTGAGCAGAGAAGAGGCTCCTTTGGGAAGAGCATGATGAAAACACACAAGATGCACTGGCTGCAGTGAAGTGAAAAAGGAGACTGGGGCGGGGGATGGGACTCAAGTGGTAGGGCACATGCCTCGCATGTGAGAGGCCCCTAGCTTGTGAGTTTGGTTCCAGCTCTGCATGGGCTTCTGAGCACTGAATGTAGCACACTAGAGAGTACTACTTGTAGCACACACCATAGTTACAACACTGCTGGGTATGGTCCTTCTTGAGAAAGAAAAAAAAAAAAGGCGGGGGTGGGGACGCCAGGCCTGAGAGAGAAAGGTTAAGGCTTGTCTAGCTTGCAGCTGTGGCCTGGAAAACCAGCACTGCCTACGTCCCCAGCACCACCGGGAGCACTGCTGGGTATGGGGTATGGTGCAAAGAAAGGAGAGAGAGAAGAGAGAGACAGATAGAGACAGAGACAGAGAGAGAGGAGGGGGAGGGGAGGAGGAAGAGAAGAGGAGGGGGGAGACAGTGTATGTGTCTAGGGGACAGTTTGAAGAACTGGACACTGGGCTTTATTTGTGAGAAGTCTGGGTCCACTTCTGGTATGGAAGTGATCCCTAGCACCACACTGGAAGCAGCCCCTGAGACCACAACTGCAGGAGGTATCATTCCCAGACTACAAGGAAAATGACACCCTGTGGAGCTGTACAAGGCAAAGGGCTTGATTACTACAACCCAAATCAGTACCCGAACTAGAATACCAGCACTGACACCTGGCACAGACAGAAAAGGGAATACATGAGAAATATGATAAGAAATCAGCAGGAGGGGCCAGAGAGAATACCGTGGGCAGGGAACTTGCCTTGCAAACGGCTGACCTGGGCTTGAGTCCCAGCACCCTATATGGTCCCTGAGCCCCACCGGGAGTGAGCCAGGAGTACTGCTGGGTGTGAACCCCACAACAAAAAAACCCAAAACCAATTAAAAAAAAAACTTTTGGGAAATATGAGAGAAAAAATAAAAACAAACAGCCTAAGGATGAAACGGCTTTGTGGGCAATAATAGAGGTTTACACAGATATGGCAGCATTACTTGATTCTAACTGGCAGGAGAAAATAACTATGTTTAGAGACAGATGAATCCTGACGGGCATTCATTCCCCTTTTCAAGGCGGGAATCTGTGACAGGTGATTAGACTAACATGAAACAACAGTATTCAATTAGGAAGTTTATAGTGTGTGCACACACTGTGCTAAATACTTTACATACATTGTCTCCTGAAAGTCTCGCAGCTATTGTAAGAGATAGGTGCTATTACCACTTTCCTTTTATGACACAGAAACAGGCTCTGAGAAGTTAAACAATTTGCCCAAAGTGAAAAAACTAGCAAGAGGTAAAGCCCAGATTGTAACCAGGTCTGTTTGACCACAAATACCACTGAGGCCTGTACCAAAGGAGAGAGCTGGCTGCAGAGAGAGCTGAACTGACTGTTCCTGAAGAGGCCAGTCTGCTTCTCTGTGCATGCAGCTAGTCCTAAATGGGGGTGGGGTGGGGGGAAGAACTAGGACTGCTCTTCCCTATCAGACCTGAGCTTATAGTGCAAGAAGACAGGCCAAGGGGAGCTACCAAGAAAAGTTGGCTGAGGTCTAGAAAGATAACAGGTTAAAAGGAGCTTGTCCTGCATGCAGCCGATCCTGGTTTGATTCTTGACACATACGATCCCACAAGAACCACCAGGAGTCACTCTTGAGCATAGAGTCAGGAGCAGTCCCTGAGCAGTGTTGTGTGTAGCCACAAATCTCCACTCAACCAAAAGAACAAGAGAAAAATGTGCTGAAATAAAGTTATAGTTCACGGGGGTGGGGGTGGGGGCCGGCTCGGTACTGGAAGAATCCCTGTGTGGAGATTGCGTGGTTTCTTTGTGGGATGGCTGAGGGAGTCCTGTCCAGAGGCACCAGTCATAATACTGGGCATCCAGATAAACAGTCTGTGGCCGTAACAGGATTTCCTTGAGAACAGCAGTTCTCGATGGACAATCCATGGCTTCTCTAGGATAAGGTTTGGCTAAGGTTCATTAGAACTTTGAATCCTCTGAAATTGTGTGGGAATTTGCTACATGTGTGGTACACATTCACAGATGATCACTGGGGGAGAAACTTTTTTTTTGGCTTTTGTTTTTGGGCCATAACTGTGATATATAGGGCTTGCTCCTGGCTCTATGCTCGGGGGGCTCCTGCATGCAGTGTGTACTCGGAAACCTGGGGCAGAAACTTTCTCAGATTCTCCAGGAACCTGCCTCTGTCTTGAACCCAGGAGGATGCTTCTAGGTATCAAAAGTGCTGCCAGCATTTAGTGAGAAAGAGGTGAATTAGACAGGAAACTGTCAGACTCTTCTTGAGAGGATCCTCTTCGTCCCTACTGTGTGATATAGGCTACCTCCCCTCATAGCCTATATAGCCACCACCTGAATGAGAGTCACCGACTCCAGGAAGGTCCCACCTGGATCTTTTCTTGACGGCGTTGCTGCTCAGCTATCTTCCTGGCCAAAGCCAGCTTCTTGGCCCGAAGTTCCCTGATATCATCCTCACCACCACTGCCTTCAGCCTCTGAATCTTCTTCAAAGTCTTCAATCACCACATCTTCTTCCTGGAGGTGATGGAGCAGACCATGGGGAAAGAGAAGACCATGAGCCCGTGGCACTTACCAGACCCATCTTTCTGTCCCTCTAGAATACCCACTTCATGCTTGTTTGAATCATTCACTGCAAAAAAGTGCCAAGGTGTGTGCGTGTATCCACTGAGTGGTGGGAGATAGAAGCTTTCACTTCCCAACTCCTCATTTCAACTGCTCCCGCTTTGTACCCTAGGGCTCTTTTTACAGTCATAGATCCTCACCAGGATCACTCACATACACTTCCATGCTTATACATGACACTCTTCATACTTCTTTGCATACACCCACTAAAATCAAGTGATAGGCTTACTTTCATTCTGTGATCACCAAAGGGGAAAACAACAGGGAAAGTTAAACCACCCATCTTAAACTAACTTATGCTAACGATCTGATAGGAATCAACTCTGGCCAACAGCTGGGAGTTAGGCGTGGAAGCTCTTTTGCCCCAGACAACGTCAGGGAGCAGATGCTATAGCTCAGCAGGCCTTGCCCTGGGCTCTTTTTAAGACCACAGCTTGGTGGTGTGGGGGATGCTGTTATAGGAATTCCTGTTAGAGGAATTCACATGACATGACCTTGCTCAGCTGCTGTCGTGGGGTAGGGGAAGAGCAGGAGATGGCTGGTTAGTTTATGGAGTCTCTTGCCAGGCTGGTGGAGCATTCCCCAGGGATGGCACCTCCCTGTCTGCAGCTCCAGCTCCTAAGAAGCAACCACTGCCCGGGTGGTCCCAGGCTCCATTCCTCCCTCCCTCTCTCCCTTTTGGCTTTGGTCAGAAGAGAACATGCAGCTGCCCATGAGAGCTTCCCTTGAGAGACAGGGTTAGCATGGGTAACGAAGAGATTTCTGTGCTGTGTGTGTGTGTGTGTGTGTGTGTGTGTGTGTGTGTGTGTGTGTGGTGTCAGGGATTTAATCCAAAGTCTTATACTTGGAAGACATGAAGATTGCTTTGTTTCAAGCAGAATGATAATAATGAGAGCGATAATGAAAATAAAACTACAATTTACCGCATGCTTATTACTGGCCAGGTACTGGGCTGAGAGTTTTTCAGAAATTAGCACATTTAGTACAACAGCTTGTAAATTAGATAATCTTATCAATGTTAGTTATAAAGGAACAAACCAAGGTCTATAGTGCTAAATGGTGAAGCCGGAGAGCTAGGACACTGGGTGAGGCATTTGCCTTGTATCTAGCTGACACAGGTTCAATCCCCAGCACCCCATATGTTCCCCTGAATCTTGCCGGGTGTGATCCCTGAGTGTAGAGCCTAAGCATAGCCCAGTGTGGCCCCAAAAGAAAACATAAGCCAATAATAATAATAATAATAATAATAATAATAATAATAATAATAATAGTAGTAGTAGTAAAGAGCTAAGTGATTTATTCAAGGTTACAAAGCCAGTAAGTGGCAAAACAGGGAATCAACCTAAAGCATCTGATTACAATGTCTGTGCTCTTACCAAAATGTGCAAGCAGCATAGGCTGAGGGCCCTGACTCTAGACAGTAAGCCCAGGCTTGGCCCTTAGTGGTTACCTTTGCTAGGCATCCCACAAACTCAACCCAGGACAGTGTGGCACAGACTACTCTCCTCTAGTGGTGCCTAAGGACTACTCCTGGCAGTGCTCTGAGTACTATGTGATGCCAGGGATTGACCTGGGCCTCCCAGATGCAAAGCATGAACTCCAGTTTGTTTGAACTATTTCCTTCACTCCTTCATTATCCACCTAGAATGAGCATCTGTGGTATTCTCCTGGATGAAAAAGGTTGGTACAGTGTATGGGTAGGCAGGTGATGCTTATCTTGGGAGCAAAATCCAGGCATAGGAAGATAGGTGCTTTCAATTTTTTTGTTTGTTCCGTTTTGAGGCCACACCTGGCAGTTTTCACGCCTTATTCCTGGCTGAGTTTGGGAGGACACAGGTGGCACGGGGGATCAAACTGTGGTCGGCTACAAGCAAGGCAGTGCCTTAGTCCTGGGAAGATAGGCATTTTGGTAGTGTTTCTAAGGAACTGGACTTCGCTCTATGCAGGAAGACTGATGTCTGAGGAAACCTCTCTCCTTTCTCCTAATCAGCTTACATGACTCAGCCCCGGAGTTTAGTAAGAGATGAGATCTCAGGGTGGGGCTAGAACTGCCACTGTCCCAAGAAGTCTGAGGAGTGTAGTGTGCTGTCCACAATCACCAGGCAGCTGACAACCCACAGACTATGGTGTCTCAGGGGTCACTTCCAGAGAGGCCCAGGCCATGGGAAGGAGGAAGACTCTACATCTATACTTCCCTGCTAGTGGGGTTAGCCTGGACCAGAGTGAATCAAACAGGACACCTGACTGGTCTGGGGGGACAGTATCTCTACCTGCTCAGCTCAGGGATATCAGGATTATCACAGGGCTTGGAGGGAGCCTGACAAAGGTCAAAAGGAGGTCAAGTGATACTGGTCGGTTTGCTCAGCTCTTACAGCAAACAGGGAAGTGCAGGGTTATGAAATGACACAGACCAGGATAGGTAGGGTTTCCCAGGGGCCATTAACATAAAGGAACCCAGGAGCCCGTGGGAAAAGGAAGAAGTGGGCAGTGTGGTATGGGTCACAACCTTTGTCTGGTCACTCAGCCTCAGAAAGTCGAGAGAGTGAGTGAGACACAACGAAAGATCTGTGACTGGACAGCTGGTCTTTTCCTGGCAGGGTGGAGAACCTTCCCTGGTCTTCGCACTGTGCCCTTCCTCCTGGGCCTTTCCAGCCTGGCTGAATCTGGTAGAAGATATCTCTCACAGAAACCTTCCTGAGCTGGCCTTGCTTCTGTTCTACGCTTGCCTCAGCTTTCTGGTCCAAGAGCAAACTGGTCTATTTGACCCACTTGGGGCTCAGGGAGCACTGCTCTGCTCGGCCTGAAGCACGGACACCCCACCAGCTATGGTCATCCAACTGCCTCCTCCCAGACTGACAGCTCATTCTTTCCCATCCTCTGCCCAGGTTTCATCTGGAGCATCTGGAATCATGGGCTCAGCTTTATCCCTGGAACCACCTCTGTCCTGGAAGCTAAACCCTGTGTCATCAGGGCTGGGGTGGGGCTCTCCAGCCAGTCCAAGACTTTGCTGCTCTGAAGACTCTGAACCAAAGGTGGCCACTCTATCACTGCTTCAGATCATAAACGACAGCTTCCAGCTGACATCTGGCTTCCTTGGCCTGTGGCTGATTTCATCCCTGCACCCCACCCTGCTCCAGCAGGCACTTGAGACTCTTGCGGGCCAAATGACTGTGTTGGCCTATGGGTGACCTGGCCTCTGGCTAGAATTACTTCCGTCCCTTCCCTAAGTCCCATATTCTTCCCACCTAAGTCCCCTCTGATTTTAACACTGTGGGGTAGAAAGAAGACAAGAGTAGTCAATCTCCAGGCAAAAGTGAGCTGTGTGAGCACACACCCTGACAGTTACCCACACCCAGACACAGCAGGGCAGCTGGCAGGGATGTTAAATCCATACATGCACTGAACCATCATATACTCACATTTTCTCAGGACGCACAGACAGCAGGGAAGTTGGCAGCAGTGAGCAACTTAAACAGACATACAAACCCAGCATATACAGACCCACGTTAACAACCACCCCCTGGAAGATCCATATACCCATGGCAGGGCTACTGCCAGCTTAGCCTGGGTGGGTGGACTGGTGAACGCGTGTGTGCATGTGCACGCGTGGGCTCTAAAGTGAAGCAAGGTCTACAGGAACAACCAAGGGCAAACAAACAAGAGGCGAATTCCTTAATCACATCAGGATGTGCAGAAGGGAGGGAGGGAGGGCAGACTGGGGGAGGGGGTGATTTTCCACCCAGGGCCAGCAATGTCAGCTCTTCCTGTATGTGTGCTGGAGGCTGGAGTTCAGGCCTGTGCTGCTCTGAGCTCCACACATCTATAAACTTGATCCTCAGCCTGAACCCTAACGCCACCCCCCTCCCTTTCCTAAGCCTCCAGAGCTGCACGTTATTAAACTCTTACCCTCCTTCTCCTCCAATGTAACATTAAAAAGAAGCATCTGGAACTCGTAGTAGAGTGAGATGGAGGCACTGGGGTGGGACTGGCAGGAAGGGGCACCAGCAGAGTGCACTCTTGAGAAATTGGCCAGTCACATTAACTTCGACACTGCTGAGTTATAAATAACCAGGGGTAGAGAAACCGAAGTCATGGCAGAGCAGGGCTGGGGGCAGGGGGGAGGAGAGAGGAGCTTTCCCTCTGCCACAGAGGGCTCTTCCCGCATAGTACCTCATCTTCCAGTTGTTTTCCCTCTTGGCTTCCCATTTCCTTTCCCATGGTGTCTGGGACGGGTGCCACTGACACATATTTTCCACCCTTGAATGCCAGCAGAGGCTCTTCTTGTCCACAAAGGGCTTCCAGAAAATACTTCAGCACTGTGACCCTTTTGCAGTCGGCTGCAATAACCTACAGGGTGAGAGGGAGAGAAGAAAACAGTGTTTTTCTGTAAAGGAAGATAAAGAGGAGAGACACTGTCGGCTGAGGGGCACGTGAGAGCCGTGTCCAAGGACTGAACAAGGGAGGCGGCATGAGGGAAGGAGAGACTGTGTGTGAGTGAAGGTCAAGGGTAGACTGAGGACCTAGGCTTTTGTTTTGTTTTTTGTTTTTGGGTCACACCCGGTGATGCACAGGGGTTACTCCTGGCTTATGTACTCAGGAATTACTCCTGGCAGTGCTCGGGGGACCATATGGGATGCTGGGATTCGAACCCGGGTCGGCCGCGTGCAAGGCAAACGCCCTACCCGCTGTGCTATTGCTCCAGCCCCTTTGAGGACCTAGACTTTTGAAGGAACAAAGTCACCACCTCCCTAGGTCATCTCTGAGGT
This sequence comes from Sorex araneus, assembly GCF_027595985.1. Classification (NCBI taxonomy): domain Eukaryota; kingdom Metazoa; phylum Chordata; class Mammalia; order Eulipotyphla; family Soricidae; genus Sorex; species Sorex araneus. The sequence continues at coordinate 191,611,851 of NC_073304.1, read as the reverse complement.
AGTAGACACCACCACCACCAATGACAGGTGCCCTTTATGGCTTTACCTTACCTTTTTATCGAAGTCTTGGTCTAATAAAAATAACTAATAATAATAATAATAAAACCAAAAAAATAAGAAGAACTGGGGAGATGACTCCAAGAGCTGAAGCATCTGGTTTGCATACCAGAAACCCAGGGTTCAATTCCTGGTGCTACATGGTCCTACATGGTCCACGCACTGAGCCAGGAATAGCCCCTGAACACTGCTGGGTGTGGCCCCCCCAAAACAAAACAAAAAATAACAAATAAAGTGAAATTCTTCTTAGTTTGGTATCTAACTGGGAGGAGGAAGGGTGGGGTGCAAAATGCTGGCATTCATGGCACACGGCTTTCTGGGCACGCTCACCACCACCCTCCATCCTTCTCCTAGCTCTCCTCTCGCCAGACTCCCAACAGGGAAAACTGGCCTCAGTGCACAATGAATGATGAGGGCTTTCTTGGCTGTTTCATTTCAGACGGATCATTCTGGTCTTCCCTTGACAGGTTCCTGCCCCACCTACGAGCTTCTCATGCTCAAGAGACTAGGGTCAGGCAGGAAACTGTTGTCAGAAGGGAGACAGGCAAAGCAGGTGGGGGTGTTTCACCAAAGCTCTGCTTCTCCGGGGTCCACACCATCCTGCTCCCATGTGGCCGCATTAGCACGTAAGCCAGGGCTGTTAGGGAAGCCGGGGCTGATTTAGTTGAAATGAAATTCAATATCTTGAGCAATCGTCAAATTTGTAAGTGTCTCAGATGAGGTCTCCATGGTCACCCTGACGAGGGTTCTCCAGCTGAGACCACACGCATGCCCTCACTTTCAGTCTTCTGCTTTGCTTACACCCTCTCATGCCCGTCTCCTCCTCTCTGGCCCCTGGCAGGCCTCACCGAGTAAGAGGAAGGGGTCTTGCTGGATGAAGATGGTGAAGGCCACACCACACAGGAAAACATACTCCAGTGACCAGATAAACGACACGGCGGCAGCCCCTTCATCATCAATGACTCTAGTCTACTTGCGGAGTCCCGTGACCCCTTCCCCTGGATGCTTGGCCGTTCTGCAATGTGGTAGGGATCTCAGTGTCTGATCACACAGTAAAATACTAGAGACTATCTCTGGCCGACTGCTCGTGATTGCTCACTGTTTCACAGGTCTGTAAGATACCTCCACCTGGACAACGAACCCCTGGTGGCGAAGACTACATCTACTTTTCATACTTCACTGGGTGCTGAGGATAGAGGGCCGCATAGGACACACAGGAGGTTTGCAATGAGAACTGACATGTACAGAGAAACTCTTGTACACGTCGGAAGGGAGCACATGTGGCAGGTGTGACCCAACCCTTTAGGAAACTGAGGAACTGAGTACTACCCTGCCAGCCGGTCAGGGGAAGTTCAATACACACCAGCCAACTGCAAGCTCCTTAGATTCCGTCCTCTACCACCTTTCCAAGCCAAACCTGTTTCTCTCCCCGCAGGAGAGTGGTCCTTTCTCGCCCTCACCAGTGGTACTGTTAGCATCACTGGCCTGCATCTCAGGTGAGATGCCTAAATCACCCACGCCGGAGACGCAGACCTAGCAGGTACTCAGAGGCCCAGAGAAGGCTTCTTTTTCAGTCTGGGGTGCCTGGTCGTGGGCTCAACCCCTTGAAGGAGGAAGAAGGCTCTCCTTGGACCAGCACAGGTTATCATGGGTTCCATTGCGTGTAATCAAACATGTGATGAGGAAGGTTAGAAATACAGAAGCAGGGGCTAAGAGGCATTAAAGAACAGAGTTGAAATGAGTAATAGCCTGGCAGGCAGCACGCACAGTGGCCTCCCTGCATCCCCAGCCTCTCACTTGCAGAGGAAACTTCTGCATTTCCACAAGACTGCCAGTTTCCTCTCTGTGGTCTAATTTTAACCACCTTGTCGTTACAGTGTGTGTCAGCCACCTGACCCCACCACGACCTCTGACCTTTTGCCCCAGCTACTGCTTGCACTCTGAAGAATTATGTAATGGGTCCAGGCCTTTCCTTTCTGGTGTGAGGCTACTGCCAGTGAATGGAGTGGGGGCAGGGGTTGAGGGATGAGAGGTGGACAGGGAAAAAGCCTGCACTGGTTCCTGGCATTACCTGAGTGGTGAGAGGTGTGCAGGCACCCCTGCTGAGTGCGGCGGCAGCAATGTGCACGGAGGAGGAGAGGTGCCCATGGGCAGACAGAAGACTTCCTGCTGTTAGAGCGCGGGCAGGCTGGCTGGCTCAGGAAGAAGGCATAATTCCTGGCCAGTCAGGGAGAAAGGACACACGTGTGGACGTGAGACTCCTGGAGATGGGGATTTCCAAGGCACAGCAGGGACCAAGGGATGCAGACATCCTGAGCTGGCCTGTGGCATATCCTCAGAGGATCAGGAACTGTCATTTTCACAGACACAAAAGCAAAAAGAAGTCTCCCCTTACCCTGTGTCTGCTTAGAAGCACTTAGTTTTCCTTGGGCAGTTTGTCTGTTGGGCTCTTATTCCCCTGGAGGGTAAGAGGACACATGGTTGATTCTCCAGAAGATTTTAGGGGGGTTGGAGAGACAGGACAGGGGTCAGGGTACTTGTCTTGAATGCCGCTGACCAGGGTGTGATCCCCGGCACTCCCTCTGGTTCTCCAAGCACCTCTAGGAATGACCCCTGAATGCAGATCCAGGAGTAAGCCCTGAGCTTTGCTGGGTGTGGCCCATTTAAAAATAAAATTTAGGGGCTGGAGCGATAGCACAGCGGGTAGGGCATTTGCCTTGCACGTGGCCGACCCGGGTTCGAATCCCAGCATCCCATATGGTCCCCTGAGCACCGCCAGGAGTAATTCCTGAGTGTAGAACCAGGAGTAACCCCTGTGCATCACCGGGTGTGACCCAAAAAGCAAAAAAATAAATAAAAATAAAAATAAAAATAAAATTTAGGGCTTTCGTCCAGTGGGGTCTGAGCTGGTGCTGAGAGCCGAAAGGCATCCTACCTTTGGAGAAAAGGCACCTAGCTGTTTAGACAAGGCCTCTCTTCTGGAGCTCAACTGGCAGGGAGAGCCATATATGTTGTGGCATATTAGGTATCTACTTGGGGAGTCAGAAATGGGTTCTGACTACCTAGTGGAGAGGAAGAAAGCCTAGGACTTGCCTGGGAGGCCAGAAAAACCTTTCGTCGACATATAGCCCACTGATCTGCCTGAAGTCCAGCAGGGAGAAAAACCACAGTACCCGTGATCCAAGACTTCTACAGGAAGTTACGGGAATATTCTACACAAAGCCCCCTGAGCTTGAACTGGGGTCATGGAGTTAACTGGAGACACCATGACAGAAGCCCTTCACACCACCCACAAAGAGCTACTCCAAGATGATCTCTGTCTGGCCAAGAGGAGAGGGGTCAAAGCTAGGCTCTTTGCTAGCAGAGGAAGGAGTCCAGATGAAGCCTATGACATAATCCCCACAAGAGCTCCGTTCATGAGTACATTTTTCCGTTCTATAGCAATGAAAAACAGAATGTAAGTGGTATGTACACTTTTGCTCTGGGCAATCTAGATTCTCCAGAGAAGAGCAGGACAGAAAGGGCCCTTTTCCTGGACTATTAACAGGATGATCTAGACTGAGGCAAGAAACAGCTAAAAGGGCTGCTGGCTAGGGAATCCCCCAGAGCACCAGGGACTCGCTACCTTCTCAGGGGCAGTCCTGGCCCTTTTGGAAGAAGAGAGCGCACAGAGAGGATGGGGAATCTAGGTGTATTTCAAGTGGACACAGTGTGTCTCACACAATCACAGCTTTGTTCTTTATTTACTGGGCTTTTGGGCCACACCTGGAGGGGTGACTGCTGGCTCTGCAGTCAGAAATTACTACTGGAGGTGCCTGAAATATGAGGGGTTATATGAGGTGCTGGGGGTAGAAGCGGGGTAGCGGTATGCAAGGCAAGTGCCTGTTCGATACACTCTCTCTCCAGTCTCAAGTCCTTTTTTTTTTTTTTTTTTTTTTAAAATAGGAGCTGCCTTAGTGGCGCTTGGAGACCACCTGGGGAAGGAAAGAAACTGCAGTGCTGGCAACAGAACTTGAGAACTTGAGGCCTAACACTCTGTGACTTTTGAACTATCTTCTTGGCCTATCATCAGTTTTAGAAAGAAACTGTGGAGTGTTTGGCCAGAGAAGAGCTGAAAGAAAGGCAGTCAGAGAAAGTCCCCTCCCCTTCCCCTGAAAACCATCTAAGGCAGCATTGCCCCCTCAGTGGGAACTGAAACCTCTGAATTCTGGGCTCCAGTTATCACTCGGATCAAGTCCACACGCAAGAACCAAGCTAAAAGGAAAACTGAAAGTGAGATGTGGCAGGGTGATACAGAAGCCTGATCTATCCCAGGCTCAGTTCCTTAGAGAGACAGAGACAGAGACAGAGACAGAGACACAGAGAGAGGGAGAGAGAGAGAGAGGGGGAGAGAGAGAGAGAGAGAGAGAGAGAGAGAGAGAGAGAGAGAGAGAGAGAGAGAGAGAGAGAGAGAGAGAGGAGGGAGAGAGAAAGGAGGGAGAGAGGGGGAAGGAGGGAGAGAGGGGGAAGGAGGGAGAGAGGGGGAGAGGAAGGGAGGGACAGATTAAACATACCATGCACAGGGTAAGTAGAGGCTGCAGCTAAGCAAAAGGTTAGGTTCTGAGGAAAGCAGGAAGAAACCTTTAGGTCAAGAGAGAAGAGAGCAGGCAGGCTGGATTAGAGGTGTGGAGTATCTTTGATGGGGCAGTATGTAAATGAGAAATGGTGTTCTTAGAAAACTGATTACTTTCCACAGTCCCTGGGGGGGGTGGCGGGGGAGTGTCAAGCTTAGGTTGGGCAGACAGACCCCAGGAAGGAACAGAAAATGAGATCTAAGTGATCTATCTTCTGGAAGGTGGGGGAGGGTGGGAGAGAGAGAAGGAACCGAGAGCCAGGCACCACTGATATATACTCTTGAATACTGAGGCCTAATGCCCCCAAGGAAAGGAACAGAAAGGATCAGAGAGCTGAACCACGGCTTTTGGTTCTTGACACACATACAATTTTTGGTTTTGGGGCAACACCTGATGGTGCTCAGGGCTTACTCCTGGCTCTGTACTCAGGGGTCACTCCTGGCAGTTACTTGGAGACCTGGACCCTATGGGGAGCCAGGATTGAACCTGCATCAGCTGCATACAAAGCAAGAGCCCTCTCCACTGTACTTTCTCTCTTCCTGGCCCCCTGACAAGCACTTATTTACTTATTTATTTATTGGGGGGTGGAGAGAGGTCTCACCCAAAAGTGCTCTGGGCTTACTCCTGGCAGTGCTTGGGGTACCATATTTGGGGCAGGGAATAAAACCTAAGCTCACCACCTGCAAGGCAAGTACCTTAACCGCTGCACTATCTCTCTGGAGAAAATATTCTTCAGGTAAGTTTCATGGATGGGGTCGGTAATGCAGCAGAGTGGGCAAAATATTTTCCTTGCATGCGGCTGACTTGGGTTCGATCTCCAGCAGCCCACATGGCTCCCCGAGCACTGTCAGGAGTGATCCCTGAGCACACCCAGAAGTAAGCCAGGAGTACAGCAGAATGTGCCTCCCCAAAAATAAAAGTTTCAAGAAGGTACAGGTTGTTAATTTTTAAAAAAGTTCTGGTTTGGGAGAATCAAGAATTTAAACTTGCACTTATCAGCCAGCTCTATTTTTTTTTTCTGCTCTTAAAAAGTTCTTGCTACTGCTCTGCTGGCTGAAAGCGAAAAATCACACGGGTTTCCCCTACAAACTCAAGTTTACAGGTTGTTTTTCTTGTTTCTTTAAATGGAGCCAATTATTCTCACATTTGTTGAAACCTTCAATCAAACTTTATAGCTTGTTAATTTTACAGAATGTCCTCAGAGCAAATAGGATGCAGACAGGAAAGTGGGGTAATGTAGAGATTATTAAGAAATCTTAAAATAGCCTACAAATCCACCACCAAGGCTGGTAAAATACAGGATGCTTGGCTGGCTTCTGAGGTCAATTAGCAATGGGTTAATTATCATCTTTAATGAGCCAGGCTGACAGGATTAGCTACAAAAAACAACTCAGACTAAAGTGCTTCTACAAACGGAGAACCTCAGACTCACCCTCACGGACTGAAGGATGAGTAGGGGAATTCTTTGGTGGCTAAGGGTGGGTCAGTCTGAGAGGAGGTCTGCCAATGAAAGTTCAGACACAGGGAATCCTCTGGAGTTGGGAGGCCAGAGGAAATGGTCTATTCACATTCTGAGGGGGAGGGGCTTCCAGGCAGGGCGCAGACGCCAGGCAGGAGGGAAACTGGCCACAAGGATGCACAATCCCTCTGAGACGGGGCAGTAAGTTGTGGAGAGACACAAAACTTCAGAGTGTACCTGAAGAAATTGGTTTTGTAATGTGAGAAAGGGTCATGGCTCAGCGGATGAAGAGAGGAAGAACCTGTGCTGATGTTGAATGACAAAGCAGGAGAAAACGCCTGGGTTCTTGTGCCGGATGCAGCATATCCGGACAATTTCTGGGCATATTGTTTACCAGTGTCTTGTTCCTCACCTCCAGTGCCCTCCCCTTCCCTTCCCCCCTCCCTCCCTTCTTTCTTTCCATTTCTGAGCCTCACTGGGCTGTGTTCAGGACTCACTCCTTATGGGATTCGGGGTGCTGGGGTATGAGGTGCCGGAGATTGAAACCAGATTTGCTACAGGCAAGTGGACTTACTATCTCCCTAGACCCTGGACCTCAGTTCTTTCCTTCTCTCTTTTTTTCCTGGTTCTTGGTCCACACCCAAATCAGGGATCACTTCTGGGATATCATATGGAGTGTGGGGAAAGCCAGGTCAGCTGTGTGCAAAGCAAGCACCTTCCCCACTATCTCTTCAGCCCTCATTTTCTTTCTTTCTTTCAAAAAAATATGGGGCCAGAGACATAATATAACAGGCAGGGTGCTTGCCTTGCAGACGGCCTATCCCAGTTCGATCCCTGGCACCCCAGTGATTCCCAAACAGAACCAGGAGTAACCCTTGAGCATTGCTGGGCGTGGCTCCCCCCACCCACACACCCCCAATTCTGTTTGGCCACACCTTGCTGGCAGCCCTCAGACATTACTCTCGGTTTGGTACTTGACGTTTAGGGGTCACTCCTGGTGGTGCTGGCAGTCAAGCCCAGTCCTTCATGCAAAGCATGTATCTATTCCAACGAGCTTATTCTCTGGCCACACTGCATATAAGATAACTGATTTCATTGCTCGCAATTGTGTGCCCCAATTCTCTCACTTTCCAGATCATGCTAGCAAGCTACAGAGGATCAGGGAACAAAACTGGGTCCTGGCAGCCTCACTCTGCTACTACCTGTGGAGAACAAGTCCATTTACAAATGATCACAGCAGGGGTGGAATAACGGAACAGTGGGTAGGGCACCTGCCCAGCACCCCATGTAGTTCCCTGCCTGCTAGGAGTGGTCTCTGAGTACAGCAGAGCTGGGAGCAAGCCCTGAGCACTGGTGGCTGTGGCCCAAAACAAAACAAAAATCAAATGACCACAATTACTGCCTCTACTTCAGATACAGACAGCTTGAGAAGTCCCCTCTCCCCATTGTAGAATCTCATTTCTTTCTCTTTTTTCCCCTCGGTTTTTGGGTCATACAATGCTCAGGGTTTACTTCTGGCTCTGGAATTGCTCCTGGTGGTGCTCAGGGAACCATATGGTGTGCCGGGGATCAAACTTGGGTCAGCTGTGTGCAAGGCAAATATTCTACCAGCTGTACTCTCTAGCTTCTGTAGAATCTCATTTTTTAAAAAAAATTTTACTTTTTGCTTTTTGGGTCACACCTAGTGATGCTCAAGGGTTACTCCTGGCTCTGCACTCAGGAATTACTCCTGGCGGGGCTCAGGGGATATAATGGGATGCTGGGAATCAAACCCGTGCCGGCCGCGTGCAAGGCAAACGCCCTACCCGCTGTGCTATCGCTCTAGGCCCCAGAATCTCATTTCTAAGCCAGGTAGCTAAGACCAGGCTTTGGGGGTCACCCAGCTATGTTGGGGTGGAAAGCATTTGACGCTGGGGATTGAACATAGGGTCCTGCACATGTGAGGTTATGTCCTCTACTGCTAGAGTCACACCCCTGGCCCCTCCCTAGTCCTAGGGCTGGTCTGTGCCAGCTGAGGGTTTCAAGCAACACAAAACAAAATGCTAACATCATAGGCTAAACGAAAGCAGTCACACAAATGGCCACATTTTCTTCCTGGCAGAGGAGATATGGCAATCAGGGAATTTATCAATCAGCTGCCAAGGCACAGATGCCTGTTTAGAATGGCTGAAAAGTCTGCCCCATCCAATTCCAAGTGAGGGTATATGTGGGCATGTTGGCTTTAAGTCTCCTGAGGAGTGATGGGCTAGAGGGTCTGCTTTGTAAGCGTGAGGCTATGAGTTTGATTTCCAGAGCTGCCACATGTGACAAATTTGATATCTGTGTGCAAGGCAAGTGTTTGTGGAGACAACAGTTTCATTACTTCAGTAGTATCCAAAAGGCACAGGTAGCTGGCTACTGAATGGGTGATTATGTTCACAGTGGAAGGGCAGTCCAGAGAACAGAGAAATCGTGGAGCATCCACTGGCAGGCAGTGAGAGGGGAAATAATCTTGGAGAAGAATGGGTCCATGCTGGGGAAAGGCAAGTTGAAACAAAACAGGGTTCTGGCCAAGAGACTGGGCTTGTAAGCTGGAAAGGCCTCTCAATGAACTGAACATACGCTTTGCACGGGTCCCCACAGTGCAGGACAGTAGCCTGAGCATGGCAGGGTGTGTCATAGATGTGTGTTGTCCCCCCTCTCTGCCCCCACTGCCCCCGCACTGTACACACAAAGAAACCAGTCAGAAATGAGTTCAGGTATTAAGTACGAGGATGGCTAGAGGGTCTGCTTTATAAGTGTGAAGCTATGAGTCTGATTTCTAGAGCTGCCATGTGTGTACAGTCTGAAATTCCCCTTCAGCTAGTACCAAGGCATAGTGTGTTAGCAGAGTCAGAAGCCCTGAGCACAGCCACGTGTGACTCCCAAACTAAAACAAACCCGAAAAAACCCCAAGAAAAATATCGCCGCTCCAAAAGAAAACAACTTCCAACAATAACAACAACAAAATTAAGATCTACTGGAATCCTCAGCGCAATTTTTCAATACTACAGAAATGATGAGACTACTGCCCGTGTGCTATTTCCTACCAATCTCCGTTTCCTGAGCTTGCACACTCTGAACAAAGTCAGAGAAGAGTCTAGGGTTTCCTGGGCAGAGTAGAGTTTGTTCTTTTTTTGAACCATTCCCTCACGGAAAGAAACTATTCTAGAACTTGAGCTTCAGCTATCAAGCACAGTTCATTCTTAACAGTGAGTACGTTGAGGATCGCAAACTGCAGACCGTAGTAGCTCAGGCGACAGTCCAACACGCTTCCTTTGCTGGGTGCCCTGAAAGCAGCCACCCACACTGGCAGCGGAGACTGGCACTGCCAACACAAGCCCTGCAGGTCTGACTTCAGCTGGTCTGAAACCTGGAACAAACACAGGCGCTGGGGCCCTCACTGAACCAGCAGGGGAGGCTACAAGCTCAGCCCCCGGGGATGAACAACCTCCCGTCTCAGCCTTTTCCTACATCACCCGTTAGTGCTGTGTCTCAGGGCTCCTGTCATTCTGAGTCACAATCTTATTGGCCTTTTTGAAAGCTGGAGCAGGAGATCATCTCTTAGTTTGTATTAAGTTTCTTTACCAAATTTATTCCTAGTTTTATTTTATGTGTTAAGTGGAAAAAAGTGCCTTTTCTGAGACACCTGTAGCATTCAACAAGTCCAAATGAATTTAATCAATGAATTTAATGAATGAATATTCAACAAATATTCACTAAGTGCCTACCGTGTGCCCTGTTCTAGGACCTCAGGGTTTAACAACAACAAAGCAAAATGCCCGCTCCACTCAGGAGGGAGGGCCAGAGTTGTCACATTCTGATGATCTGCTGTATATCCCAGAGCGGGTGAAGCGAATGATCCAGGCAGGGGGTCGGAGGGGACATACTTTCTGGCTGTTTACTTAAGGAAGGTAGATTATTTTTGAGCTGTATAGCAGGGAAGGTGTTTGCCCTGCATATGGCTGGCTAGGGATTGATCTCCAGCACCCCTTAGGATCCCAGAGTTCCCCCAGGAGGGACTCCAGAATGCAGAGGCAGGGTGAAGCCCCGAAGATAGCTCAGTGTAGCCCAAGATTACGAACAAACAAAAAATAAGTGTATAACCTCGATTTCCAGAGGTATATACACTAATTCCACCCACACCCCTTTCCCTCTCTTATTTGTTTGAGCCACACCTGGCGGTGTTTGAAGAACCCACATGGGGTGCGGAGGATCAAAACCAGGCTGGCAGCTATGCAAGACAAATGCCCCACCCACTGTGCTATTATTATTCCTGCCCCCTGATTTTTTTTTTTTCCTGAAAAGGGGCAACAGGCCAAATAAGTCTGGGAACTTCTGGGTTACATCAAAGACTCCCAGTATTGTGAAATAAATTCCCCCTCAAACCTCAATACCTTACTGACAGCATTTAGGATTCTAATCCTGCTTCCCTTTCTTTACTCATTTTAAGCTAATGGGCCCTGAGGCACTCAGGTTGGAGAACTCCCTTGGACTCAGACTTGCTACAGAATGAAATCCCAATCTCTATTTTTCCTAATCTGTATACAAACCCTTTACTACTCACTCCTCCCCATCAGATACTTGCTATTTCCCCCTAATTCTCAATTCTAAGACCCAAGCAACCAACCCTCTTTCCTGCATGTCATTTGCTCCTTTTTGTACTTGAGATTTCACAGACAATTCCCAAACCTACATATCAACTCATTTTTTTTTGGGGGGTGGGCAGAGGGGATGCACAACCAGTGGTGCTCAGCGATTGCTATTATTTTTTTTTTTCTTTTTGGGTCACACCCGGCGATGCTCAGGGTTACTCCTGGCTCTGCACTCAGGAATTACTCCTGGCGGGGCTCAGGGGACCATATGGGATGCTGGGAATCAAACCTGGGTTGGCCTCCTGCAAGGCAAACGCCCGACCCGCTGCTTCATCACTCCAGTCCCCGATTACTACTAATTCTGCACTACAGGGATCACTCCCGACAAGCTTGGGGGACCGTATGGAATGCCAGGGATTGAATCCGGGCCAGGCATATGTAAGGCAAATGCCTTACCTGTGTATATCACTTGGATTCTTCACTTTTTGTGTGTGTGTGTGGGGGGTACACCTGGCAATGCTCAAGGGTTACTCCTGTCTCTGTGCTCAGGAATCACTTCTGGTGGAGCTTGGGGGACCATATTTGGTGCCAGAGATCAAACACAGATTGGCCGCATGCAAGGTAAGCACCGTACTCGCTGCACTATCTCTCCAGCCCGATCAATTAATTATCTTTTCAAGAAAACTCTGTATTGTCTGTCAGCCTAGTCTATAATTTTTTCTCAAGGCTTCACTAAGTGGTAGGGGCTGTACCAGACATCTTTGGCACATGATGGGAAAAAAGTACATAAAGTCGTTGGCTTCACAGAAGCTTTACTTAGGAGAGGGATTGTACAGTGATTCCACACTGACTTCTTGGTTCACAGTTGTACTCCAGCAACTATGGGTTAGGCCCACACTTCATTCATCTTCTCTGGCCTTGTTAGCAGTCCTGGACATCTGTATTATTCATATACTACAGTTAACCACTGTTCAAAACCACACTAGAACCTCCTCTATAAAATTCCATTTCTTGAATATTTCAGGAGGAAAGGATTTAAGACCGCGGGAGATCTTTAAAATCATCTCTACTTAGTATTTAAGAGATACGTAATTTTTATCATTAACTGCATTAACAAATTTTCATCCCCATTTACTTCCAAGTCCTGACCACGGGGATGAATAGTCTGTTAACTGTCTTCAGTTTCAAACGGGTTCATTTCCTATTAGAGAGACCACTCCATTTCTGGACTGTCCTAGTTGGTATTCCTTTTAAGCCTAAATCTAAGGACTTCCAATTCTGTTCTCTCTGGGACCACAAAACCAATTCAAATTTTGTTTCTACCCGACTGGCCTCAGGTTAACTGAGGTCTGCTATATGATACCATCTCTAGGCTAAACAGTCCCACTTCCTCCAACTATTCCTTACTTCGATTGTCTCCTCAATATCCTGGTTTTCTTTCAGTAAGACTTTCTCTATGACTAACGTGTCTCCTGGCGTAAGTATCCATGTGTAATCTGGCAGCAGAGAAAAAAGCATCTCCTCCTTGCTCTGTTATAGATACTTCAATTCTACGAAGGGGGCGGGGGGGGGGGGAGAAAGGCACTAGTATTGTTGTTCATCACTCTGCACTAATGACACATCTGAGCTTCTAACCAATAACCCCCCAAACTGTTTACACATAGGCGGCTAAATAGTATCTTTCTTATCAACGTAAGTGTGTGTGTGTATTTATGTCTGCAGCAATTAAAGAGCACTACGAGTCCTTAGACAACATGGATGACTGATGGGAGAAAGGTGGCAATTCCAGGATATTATAATCACGGAAGGGTGCCAGTCATACTATAAATATTATGTGAATCATATTCCTTGTATTGTGCAACACAGACACACTGGACGGACAGACTTCGAGATGTGATTTTCTGGGTGGTGCTCCCTTAGATGTTCAGGCTCCAAGAGGGTCGGTGCTTTTTCTTGACAGGCTGCCTAGACTTTCTAGTTTGAAATATGATACTCTAAGAAGCCAAGCTCTAGGCATGTCTTGCCTTGTCTTCACTGAAGGCTGTTGCCCCAGGGCAAGGTACACCATTCCTCAACAAGAGGTGAGACTTTTGCTCTTCAAAGCACTGATGTCATGTGCTAAAAAAATTTAAAAAAGTCATACCCATATATTGAGACCATAGTATATTAAAAAATAAATGACATACAGAAACTTCTCTGTGACGGGGCTGTGGTACAAAGCCACTTAAGGTTGCCTTTTCAAGCCAGTATTTTAGTACCATGGTAGGGCACTAGCTGTGTGTTTGTGAAGCTATGGGTATCAAAAAAAAAAAGCCTGGCAAGCTACCCATGGCATATTCGAAATGCCAAAAGCAGTAACAACAAGTCTCACAATGGAGACGTTACTGGTGCTTGCTCGAGCAAATCGATGAGCAATGGGACGACAGTGTTACAGTGCTACACCTAGAGACCTTGGTATCAAACGTGGTTCATGCCTCATAATTAGAAACAAGACAAGCTTTGCTAGCTAAAGCTAACTAAAATCTATTCATAAGGGCTAAAGCAATAGTACAATGGGTAGGGTGTTTGCCTTGCAAATGGCTGATCTGGGTTTGATTCCCAGCATCCCCTATGGTCGTGAGTGCAGAGCCTGGAGTAACCTGAGCATCACCAGGTGTGACCCAAAAAGTCAAAAATAAGTAGATTTAAAAAAGTCTATCTATAGATTTTGAAAAAAGTATAAGGCAATGGCTGACAATAGAAGAATCTTATTAAATATTAGAATTGTTCGTTTTTTGTTTTTGTTATCTATGAGCACCAAGAAGTGTCTTGTTTTTTTGGGGAGGAAAGACACATCTAGCAAAGCTCAGGACTTACTACTGGCTCTGTATGTGCTCAGGGATCATTCCTGGTCGTGTTTGGAGAGACCATATGTGGTGCAGGGGATTGAATTGGATAGGCTGGGTACAAGGCAAGCACCCTGACCACTGCACTATCTCTCTGGCCTCCAAACAGTTTTTTTTTTTAATTAAAAAAAAAAACAAAACAACAACAGCAGATTCCTGGCTCTATTTAGGCCTGAATGAATTAGTATTTCTTTGATAGTGTCATGGAATGTACATTTTAAAAAAGTGTTCCAGATATTTATGACAATGAAGTTTGAGGGTCACTTGCATTAAAGCACGGAAGGCCAGGTGAGGGTTATCACAATTTCAGTCTGCTCTTGAATGTGTAACACAACTTTTGCCGTGGTATAAAAACACAGTATATTACATTTTCCATGGCACTGTTAAAATCTAGAAAGCTGATGTGGAGACATAGTACAGGAGTTAAGGCATCTGTTTTGCATGTGGCTGACCTTAATTCCATCCCCAGCACTTCATACAGTTCCCTGAGTTCTACACCAGGAATGATTCCTGAGTAAAGAGTAAGAAGTAAACCCCAAGCACTGTCAGGTGTATCTCCCCAAACAAACAAACAAACAAACAAACAAAAACAAAAATCCAGTAAGTTCTCAGCAACCTATGAAACATACCAGTATGTTGGATCATAATAGAGATGAGGAAACAAATAACAAAAAGTTAAATGAGATTTGAATTCAGATATGATGACTTACTAGTCTCCTATTCTTATCTCTTATGGGAGCCGCTTCTGGGGAGAGTTTGGGTCTGCTAGGGCATAAGAAATCATCATCATCATCTCGCTGATAATCGAATTTCTTGAGCAATCTTAGTAACGTCTCCATTTGTCCTAGCCCTGAGATTTTAGAAGTCTCTCTTTACTCGTCCTATCAATGGTGCTGCATTGGAGGCTCTTTCAGGGTCAGAGGAATGAGACCCACCATTGTTACTGGTTTTGGCATATGAATATGCCATGGGGAGTTTTCGAGGCTCTCCCATGTGGGCAGGAAACTCTCGGTAGCTTGCCAGGTTCTCCCAAAGGGAGAACTAAGCTATAAAACGTCACGCTTTCGGGAGCTTGGTTTTATAGTCTCTGGATGTTGGCTGTTAGTGAAATTACAAGGCGACGGGGGCAGTCCCTGGGTGTGACCGCCTAGCTTCTGGAAAATGGGGAATCTGGGCGGAAGAGGCCCAGTCCAGATCCGAGCAGGCTTAGAGGTCTCAACTCTGGGTCCCACACAACTGGGCTCCTCTGTTGTTCCTTCATGCGTGAGGCTCGTCCGAACGTGTGGAGAGGGGCCTTGAGCATGGCTGTGGCTAGGCTCCAGAGGTCTTTGGCCTCGGGAGCTCTGCTCGGGGCGGGGAGGAAAACTGAAGCCCACCCCCTCCAAGGAGCCCTGGGGAAGACAGCCAGGCGCGGGGGAAAGAGACTCTCTGCCATAAGAAAACCTGGGGCCGGATGATAGCACAGCGGGTAGGGCGTTTGCCTTGCATGCGGCCGACCCGGGTTGGATCCCCGGCATCCCATATGGTCCCCCAAGCACCACCAGGAGTCATTCCTGAGTGCAAAGCCAGAAGTAACCCCTGAACATCGCTGGGTGTGACCCAAAAAGCAAAAAAAAAAAAAAAAAAAAAAAAAAAAAGAAAAAGAAAGCCTGAGTGACCTTTAATTACCATTGGGAGCTACAGATAATTTAGTAAATGGAAGCTACAAGCCAGGCAGAGTGCCAACAGCTCTACAGGTTAACAACTCATCTAAGTCCCACAATTCTGTGAAGCAGGTACTGCTGGTATGCCCATTTTACAGATGAAGGAATTGAAACACAGAAGCATGAAGTAACTTACTCAAGGTCATGCAGCAGTAAGTGGGAGAGCTGGCATGTGCCTCTGTGCCTAATTAGTGTTCTAATTGCCCTTAGCTTTGAAGGATCCAGGACATTTACTAGGTGAGGCAAATTATGCTAATTATTTGCAAAGGCAGAGTTACCTTAACATAGAAACTCAAAACAAGCAATCTCTTGCTGCTGGTTTGTGCAGACTGAGCTTCTGAGCTTTGGGTCCTTCTGGGTAGCTGACAAGCCTTGGGTCAGGGGAAAGCAGGATCTGGTGCAGAGGTCCCCACACTTATCTAACTCCTCCCTTCTCAGAAGGAAAAAAATCATTCAGGGTTGAGCGTTAATATAGCGGCAGGGCATTTGCCTTGCATGTGGCCAACCCCGGTTTGATTACAAGCACCCCATATGGCCTGAGCACTGCCAGGAGTAACCCCTGAGCATTGCTGGGTGTGGCCCCAAATCAAAACCAACCAATCATTCAGCATTCTCTAGGAAATCTATCTTCATTAACTGAGACAAGAGAAAGCACCCTACTGTGCACTGCCCCCCCCCCCCCCCCCCCCCGTCCCCTACACACCAAGGGCATTATTAACTACTTTAAGAAACACTGATCTAGTGACTGAGTCACAGTACAGTGGGTACTGTGTTTGCCTTGCATGCAGCCAACCTGGATTCACTCCTTGCCATCCCATATGGTCCCCTTGAGCACCACCAGGAGTAATGGAGTAATTCCTGAGTTCTGAGGCAGGAGTAACCCCTAAGCATCACTGGGTGTGACCCCAAACCCCAAACATCAAACAACCCCACTGATCTAGAGGAAAGTTCACTTCACGCTCTGCAAACCTGGGTGATCTTGGGCAAATTGCTGAATCTTGTTTGCAAAATGCAGATGGTTTCAAAGTTCTCTTTCCATTCCTAAAGGTTTCTATGATTCTGGGCAGTCATCTTGGCACAGAGGAGAGCAAAGACAGTTCTGCCATTGACCTTGATGCTGGAGTTCAGCTCTCTTTTAAAAGAGACAGTGCCAAGAATAGTCTGGTCTTTCTGGAAGGGCTAACGATTCAGAATCTGAACGAACAGTGAAAGGCTGGATAAATTCCTGATAGGAAAAGGTGGTATACATTCTTCTCAGACGATAAGCTACTCAAGAAGACTTGGAGGGTTTTATGGAATCATTAGCACAGAACTCCCCTCTGGCCACGGAGCAGAGGAAGAAACAGCAGACCAGTTTATAAAGCTCCAGAGCGGAAAATTTCTGTTGGTGTCCAAACTAAGTTTTTGGCTTTCTGCAAGGCTTGGAAAGCCTTATACTGATGTTTTAATCACCTGTTTAGTGTTCTGAAGACTCTTGTCAGCGGCCTCATGGAGTCTGCTCCAGCAGGCAGCAGGGAGCTGCTGGCTCACACACCAGGCTTTTTTTTTTTTTGGTGAGCTGTTTCTTTCCCATGGCTGTATCTGACACCCTGTAGCTCCCTCTAGGCCACTTGGTGGGTACAAGCCAAACCTGTGAGCTCTGTGGAGGCTAAGGACAAGCTTTCTGGATTAACTTCTCACCGGCTCCAAAGCCAGGAAGGGCCCCTTAAGAAAAGCCAAGGTGCAAAGAGGTAAGGAGTGGTCCCTGGAGATCAGTCTGTCAGCAACGCCTCTGCGGCGTGGCGGCAGAGAGGAATCAGGCTTGCCTTGTAGGAGAACCACCATCCAGATGTTCTAAAGCCCTTGGGTACTGATCATGAAATAATTCTCATAAGTGGCAGGGGGCGGGGTGGTGGTGGTGGGGGGAACGGAACTGAACAAACCCAGGGCAGGGCACATCTTAGAAACAAAAATGCAAAAGCATGCCAAAGCTTTTTAAGGAGACTCAGGGTAGAGGCAAGTAGAACAGCATTTCATTCCTCCGCAGTTTTTGCTGGTCACTTAGTGGCTAAAATACCCCATTTTCTGGGAAATCTTTAGTGGGGATGAAGTGGTGACTCAATGGTTACTAGGCCATGCGACTTCATTCGAATATTACAATAATCCTGTGAGAAAGAAAGAAGAGGAACCGAAGCTCCGAGGAACTTCCAGTAAGCTGGGATTTGAACCTAGTTTGTTTTACTTCCAAGTCTGAGTTCAGTCCACCATAATTTTGACCTCTTAGAAAGGTAATGATACTTTTGCAAAGGGCACAGGGCACCTTTGGAGAAAGGGACCTGGAACTGAGAGATAAAAACAGAGTTAAGGTGCTTGACTTGCACTAACCTTGACCCCACTCTGAACAACTGGCACTGCATATGGTTCCCAGTTCCATCAAGAGTGATCCCTGAGCACATAACCAAGTGTCACCCCTGATTATGCTCAGTAAGACCCCAAAACAAATAAAGCAATAGAGAGGGAGAGCACGTGTGAGTGAGTGAGTGAGAGAGAGAGAGAGAGAGAGAGAGAGAGAGAGAGAGACAGACAGACAGACAGACAGACAGACAGAGACAGAGAGACAGAGACAGAGATATATTCCAATTCCTTCTCACTGGAAGGTCTTGTCCATCCCCAGGACAAACTGAACAGTTCTGGTAAATTTGTATTTAGATGAACACAAACTAAACAGCTGCTTGGCTAAACCAAGGTGAAAACAGATACTACAATTAAACATTTTTCAAAGTACCTGTTCTACAGAGTTTAATCATTCTAATTCACTGCATTTCCCAGTGTGGTGAAAACACCAGGACAAGATCTAAGCTGATCAACTGAGAAGCTGAATGGATATGGGAAAGAAACTAGTGATTGCTAGAGACCTAAAAGACTTTAAGATAAAAAAACAAAAATCCAACCCATCATAGTCTTCAGAAAGTTCTCTGCACTACACAGTCTTGAACTCTGGATGCAGCATAGAGAGGAAAGTTCATTAGAGAACATAGGAACAAGACAAATCAAATCAAAGCTCCCTCTGCCCATCTGGCATCCAAAAGATCAACAAATCTGTTAATCCAAGAAACTTACTAAGTAAGCAATGTGTGTGTTGTTCTCTAGTAATCCTTGATATTAAAGCAACATGTGAGTAAGAAGGAGAGACTAGCTGACTTTTCAGTAGAAAGCCCAGGTTTAGAGAGGAGATGATGATTTCGGATTAAGCTTCCTGCCTCAGAATTTTTTTTTTTTTAAATTTTCACTCCATCTCTTTCTTTTCTTTGTTGTTTCCAAGAGAAGTTTTCTTCAACCGTCTGCTCTCTCTGGCTGAGTTAACTTCCCTTTGTCTGGCTGGACCACTCCGAACATGCCATTGTTCCCTGCTCAGTTATGCCTCAATTCAAGCAGATAACCACCGACATGGTTTTTAATGAAAGGAGGAAGGAAGGGGGTCTCTCAAGGGAACTCTGCTTACCGAGGGAAAAAAATTCCTATACTGGCAAATGACATATACTGACCTTCCTTGGTGAGCTCAGAGGAATCTACTTACATGAACCATAGTTAGAGAGGGGAGGGAGAGAAGGAAAGAGTAGGAGACTACGGTCAGAGAGGTCCTAAGTCCCAGAGGAATGACTCTGCAAGGACAAGGAAAAGGCCATCTTGTCACAGTGCAAAAATTAACCAGACCCATCTGATTACGACAAAGTGAAAGGGAGTGCTGGAATAACAAATGGGCAGCTTACAGATCACTGCATACAGAGGAGGAAAGTGTTCCAAAGCTGATGACAAGGCAGACAGGAAACTTACATGTCCTTGCTGACAGGAAAGAAAGAGTGAAATTCTGGGTCTTCTCTCATCTGCAGGATTTCTAATAGCATCTGAAGTTCACCCTCTTCCCAAGGATGTGCTGACAGCTGGGAATACTGCCCTTCAGGTCAGGCAGGGCAGGGATCTAGACCTTTCCAGGAGTTCACAAAGAGGTTCAGTAAGGACTCAAACCACAATCCAAAACACAAATAGGACTGCCATTTCCTGTTGGGTTTCCATGCTGTAAAAAAGTGGGGGAGAAATGCCAACTACAAAGTGCTCTGTCTTCTATGGAAAACGGAGTATGCAATCTATCCAGCTCCAGGTTCTGACTTGTAAATCTACGTGAGAACTAGCTGCTAGCTGCTAGAGGATTACAGTGTTAAGGAGGCATTCTACCACCAAACTGCCAGCCTTTCTGCTCACCGTCTGGAATTTCTAGGAGAGCTGATGACAAAGCTATCTTGGGCCTCTTTAGGAAGGACCGTCTTGGTTTTAACAGCACCTTCTGAACCTCAGTTCACTGTCCTGTGTTCTTAAACCGCTCTGATGGAACAAATCACTGGTGAGGGTTATTTAACTTGGAAATGGAAGAGGCTGAGGATGTGGAAAACGAAACTGAACGGCCAAAGGATGGGGCCAGAGAGAGATAGAGAGAAAGTGAACAGAGAGGTGGGGGTGGGGCCAAGTCCCAAGTTCATGGAACTATATGCCAGGGCTAAGTGTGTGTTGGAAGAAGGTTGCAGAAGGGGGGCCGGCGTGAGAAACACTGGAAAACCCAGGAAAGCATGACTTTACGTCCTAACTGGTGTTTCGCTTCTTCTTCAAGGTCTACTAACTTTTGAGGTTTATTCTTTCAAGGTCTTCTTTGAGGTTATGCCTCACAAGAGAATCCTGGGATAAAATATACCTGCCTACAAACTGGGTCCTGTTTGATTTCTTTTTTCTTTTTTCTTCTTTTTGGTCACACCTGGCAATGCACAGGGGTTACTCCTGGCTCTGCACTCAGGAATCACCCCTGGTGGTGCTCAGGGTACCATATGGGATGCTGGGAATCGAACCCGGGTCGGCCGCTTGCAAGGCAAACGCCTTACCCTCTGTGCTACCGCTCCAGCCCCCGATTCTGTTTGACTTCTTGCTGCTCCTAAATCTTTTTTTTTTTAATTAATCACGGTGAGATACAGTTACAGACTTACAAACTTTTGTGATTATGTTTCAGTCATACAATGATCGAGTACCCATTCCTCCACCCGTGCCCATTCTCTACCACCAATGTTTCCAGTATTCCTCTCGCCACCCCCACTCTACCCTCCCCCCTGCTTCTGTGGCAGGCACATTCCCTCCTACTCTCTCTCTCCTTTGGGTGTTACGGTTTGCAATACAAGTACTAAGCGGCCATCATGTTTGGTCCATAGTATACTTTCAGCATGCATCTCCCATCCCAAGCGAGCTCTCCAACCATTATTTACTTAGTGGTCCCTTCTCTATCCCAGCTGCCTTTCCCCTCAGCATAAGAGGCCGGCTTCCAAAGCAAGGGTAGCTCTTAAATCTTTGTCTAAACAGAAAACCTAACAGTTTTTCTATATCCAGAGCTGCAAGATAATGCCATACCTGAAAGTGAAGAAAAAGGGTATGGTCGAAGCTCTAAGGAAATTCTTATTAACTAAACAGCAACAGAAACTGCATGATATGAAAAGATTCATGGGAATCTGTTTTGTTTTATTTGTGTGCTTTTTGGGTCCCACTTGGCAGTGCTCAGGAGACCATACTGGGCACGCTACCTGCTGTACTACTGCTTTGGCCTGGAGAATCTGGTTTAACACTCGGCTGGCATGGCTATTTACCTGAAGTCATCTCCTCTACTCATTTATGAAAGACACATACTTTCATTAAAAAAACTAAGCATTTTTATTTTTGTGGGGGGGGTAAGGGGGTCTGGGCCATACTTCGTAGTGCTCAAGGGTTGTGCCTGGCTCTGCACTCATGAATTATCCTGGTGGTGCTCGGGGACAATATAGATGCCAGGGATTGAACCTAGGTTGTCTGTGTGAAAGGCAAATGTTCTATCTGCTTGTACCATTGCTCTGGCCCCAGCATTTTTTCCTTTGAAATTTTTCTTTTCCTCCTTTGTTCTGTTGTTTCTGAAAAATCTGGGACTCTACACATTTGGTGACAGTGTGCTGGAGACTGCTTATTTTTGTTGTATTATGGGGATCCCAAACAGCACAGTGGCTGGATTGTGCTTGGGCATGTGGGCAGTGCCAGTTGGAATTCAAGTCTTAAGGGTTTCAGGCTTCTGCGGTAGAAGTGCTGCAGCTAAGCTATTCCCAGGTCTAAAATAATGGCACTTTCGTTTATGTTATCTCACTTAATCCTTAACTGAAATAAAAGGAAGGAACTACTAGGACCCATTTTCAGAGAGTATACTTTAAATTCAGACGAATAGCACATAATTTCCTTCCTTCCTCTGCTTCCTTCCCTCCTTCCCTCTCTCTTGTTTTGGGGCCATATCTGGCAATGCTCAGTTGTTACTCCTGACTCTGCACTCAGGAATTACTCCTGGTGGGCTTGGGGGAACCATACGGGATGCCGGGAATTGAACCTGGATTAGCCATGGGCAAGGCAAGCACTCTACCCACTGTACTACTTGTTTGAGCTCATGGTGACACTTTCTGTTGTGAAAATTAAACAGAGTTAATTCAATCTCTTCTTGTAACCCTATGTTTTGGTATGAGGTACTTTAAACATCTTAGGTTTAGTACTCTGTGAGGCATCCTATGTGGGATCATATGTAGCTAGCACAGAACATAAAGTCATAAGCTAGAACTGTTGCAGGTTGATCTTACAGTCAACAGAGTATAACTTTTTCCTCCCTAGACAATACTTCCTGAAACATTCAAACATAGTCATTCCACTGAATTCATTCAATAAATATTTATTAACCACTTGCTATGTGCAGAAGGCTTTATTCAAGACATCGGGGATAGAGAAGTGAATATAAAAATGGCCCTGCCTTCACAGAAATTAACATTCTTGTGAGACTGAGAAACAAAATAAACAGGACAAGTAGTGGGAATTATAACAACAACAACAAAAGAATAAAGATGAATAGAGTAATAAGGTGGTGAAAAGTATTGACTAATTTTATTTTGGTCTACTCCTAGCAATGCTCAGAGGCTATTCCCAACTCAGTGCTCAGGGGACCATGTGGTACTAGGGATCGAATCCAAGGTCTCCTGAATACAAAGCATGTGCTCAGTTCCTTGGGTTGTCTTTCCAGTCAGAATATAACTTATATAACTTACGTAAAGTTATTTTATACGAGAGATGAAAAATGGCTCCTAACGTGCCATTTAATCAGACGTGAAGGAGTGAATCATAAAGCAGAGAGGGCTTAAGAGTAACCTCTTGGATAAAGAACTGGAGTGGCAGGGTGCTCCTTTCCCCCAGAAAGGGTTGCCAACTAGCCAGTGTGGAGGAAGAATAGTCTCTTCCAGCTCGTCCAGCTGAGAGGCCCTGTGGAGAGTTCATATAGCTTGCACGCCTTCCATGCATTTTCTGGACAGCTTCCATCACAGACGGGAGTTTTATGTTGAATTTTAAGTTGACCACAAATATTTAACTTCCCTGGACCATAAATGTAGTATCTTCTTTGTGGTTTAGCTGGCACCAAATACAAATCTACAAATCTCTATATGTCTGCCTGTTATTTAAATTTCTTATAGGCGTGCCAATATTTTTAATTTGTGATTTACCCACTTCTACTCCGTATCAGTGGCCCTGCACCCTGATCAGGCCTAATACCTTGAAGAAAGAAAGAAGGTATTGATAATGAAAAGCTTACGGTCCTCCTAGATAAAATTTTCTATCACCACTCTCTTTCCTTTCCAAAAAAATTATCGCTGGAGTTCTATTCCAAGTCTTTGAATTTAAAGTTACCAAGTTACAGTGTAACTTTATAGCTGCAGGATAGTACAGGAGGTAGCCTTGCACATGGCCAACGGGTTGGATCCCTGGCATCCCAGAGGTCTCCCAAGCACTACTAGGAATAATTCCTAAGTTTAATGCTAGGAGTAATGCCTGAACATCACAGGGTATGGCCCAATAACAAAACCAGATTTTTTTCTAAAAAAAAAAAAAAAGAAATATTTCCGCCCCCCTTTTCCTCTAGAACAAAGGGAAAAGAACTGCTAACCTCACCTGTCCCTCCCAAATTCAGGAGCAGTCATAGTATCAGATGCAAATGGTGGTGGTGATTTTTGTTTTTTGAGAAGGCATGGTAGAGGGGCTGGGGATGGATGAGGCTTAGCAGTAGAGCTCATAATTCACATGTGTAAGGTTTGATCTTCAGCATCACAGACATATACAAAAATAAATAAATTGGGGCTGGAGAGATAGCACAGCGGGTAGGGCGTTTGCCTTGCACGCGGCCGACCCGGGTTCAAATCCCAGCATCCCATATGGTCCCCTGAGCACAGCCAGGGGTAATTCCTGAGTGCAGAGCCAGGAGTAACCCCTGTGCATCGCCAGGTGTGACCCCCCCAAAAAAATTTTTTTTAAAAGGCCATGAAGATGGCTCAGAGAACTGGAATGCACACTTTAATTCTCTCGCCCCCCCTCCCCCGAGTCAGGAGTAAACAGTGGTCACGGCTTACTCCTGACTCTGTGCTCAGGGACTGAACCTGGGTCAGCTGCATGCAAGGCAAGCACTTTACCCATTGTACTATCTCTTCAGCCCCAAGAAATGCATGCTTTCCATTTGGGAGCCCTGGGTTTGATTCTTTTCTCATTAAAAAAAATTAACTAATTCATTTTAAAAAATTTAGTTACCATGAAATTACTAAGTTATTCCTGACTAGGTTTCAGGCACACAATTTCTCAACACACATCCCTCCACCAACGTCCAATTTCCATTCACCTCCCCCACCCCCTACCCTGTCCTCCATCCATTTGCCTCCTACCCACCAGTCTGCTTTTTAAAAATACATTCTTGCACTGTGCTTTACAGTACTGCTGCCGACAGGGTTTCACACCTAACAGTTTCCCACCTTCAGCATCATCTCCTCCTGGTTGAACGCTTCCCTCCACTACAGACATTGCCCCTTCCCCGTCATCCCCTCCAGCCCCTCAAGGGCAAGTTTCCTCCCAAGTACAGTTCTCATGTTCTTTGTTTCCACTGTATCTGGGTACCCGTTATTCTACCATTATATTTCCTTACATCCCACATGAGAGGTCATTCTGTGTCGGTCTCTCTCGCTGACCGACTTCACTTAGCACGATACTCTTTAGATCCCTCCATGTAGCAGCACATTTCACGATTTTATTTTTCCTTATGCCCGAGTAATATTTCATTGTGTATATGTACCACAGTTTCTTCATTCAGTTCTTGGACACGTGGATTGTTTCTAGATCTGGGTTTGGTTCCTGGCAATGCATAGTCTCCCAGCACTAAACTGGGAAGCAGCCCCTGAGAGCTGCTAGGGTGTGGCCCAAACCAAAAATTAAAAAGGGGTGAGGGGAGGCCAAATTGACTTGGGGACCTCTGTCCTAGAGAATTAAAAGTAAAATTTAAAACTATACATACTTTTACTAGAATAAAAAGGAAAACAGGGTCAGGGACAGGCCTCAGAGGTTGAGTGCAGTCTGCTTGCGTGTATAAGGCCACAAGACCTTGGGTTCAATTCATAGCAATGTGAAACAAACAAAAAAGTGAAAGAAACAAAAAGAGCAGGCAAAATGAGTTCCAAACATCTGAAAGTATATTCTTAAAATTTACCAATTCCGAAGAATTGTAACAAGTACTAGAGTTATATGAATATGTGAAATAGTTCCTGTTTCCCAGACGGATATTCAAAAAGCTGCCTTGGGAAAGGGCTCTGGCTGCACAAGAGCATAACATTCTGGGTTATCCCTAATTCCACAGTAAGTTTCTTTTATCTAGATAGCAAGATTACCAGGTAGCTTTTTTTTTTTTTCCCCTGGTTTTGTTCTGGGGCCATTTCCAGCTGTGCTCAGGGTTTACTCCTAGCTCTGCACTCAGAGATCAGTCCTTGTAAGCTAAGGGGACTAATACGGATGCCAAAGATAGAACCTGGGCCACCTATGTGCAAGGTACTTTGTAGTTTGTTTTGTGTTTTGGGCCATACTGTGTCCAGGGGACCATAAGGTATTCTGGAGATTGAGCCCGGTGAACTGTCTGCAAGGGGAGTGTGCTATCACTGCACTACCTCCAGTCCTTCAGTCACTGTCTTTGCCTTTTGCGGTGCAGTTTACTGGGCCTTTGGGCAATGGTTTAACTGAAAACCAGGCAGCAGACACAAGGTGGTGAGGGTCGTGTAAAGTGGGTCTGGTGAAGGAGATAGCAAATTGCAGAGTTGAGACACAACAGGAAGGCATGTTCATGAATCACTAGAATGTTCCTTTCTGAATTTTATAGGAAGGTACCGGAGCTATTTATTATGAAAAACATCACAGACATAGACATACGCAAGCAGTTTTTTAAGACTGTCTCACTTTTGGGGACCAGGGAGACAGTACAATGGATAGGGCACTTGCCTTGCACGTGGTTTGAACCCTGGTACCCCTTATGGTGCCCTGTGCCCACCAGGAGTAATCCTTGAGCAGAGCGCCAGGAGTAAGCCTGAGGACCACTGGGTGTGGCCTTAAAACAAAAAAGAGAATTAAAAAAATAAATAAAATACTTATAATGAAATGAATAGAGACTCTCAAAGTGTTTGACTTGGCAGGATAGAAACTCTTTTTACCCTTTGGGCCGCAATGGTGATGCTTGGGAGCTACGCTGGTGTTCAAGGGTCACCTCCAGCAGCCCTTGGAGGACTATACGGTATTGAGGATCAAACTCAGGCCTCCTGCAACACATGAACTCGAGCCCTCTGAGCAATTTCATTTTCTTGGCCTAGAAATTCTTTTTTTCCCCCTCTGGTGGGGTGTGGGAGGCCACACCCAGTGATGCTCAGGGCTTACTCCTGGCTCTGCTCTCAGGAATCACTCCTGGTGATGCTTTGGGGACCATAAAGGATCCGGGAATCAACCCTGGGGTGGCTATGTTCAAGGCAAGCACCTTATCTACTGTACTATCACTCCAGCTCCTAGAAAATAATTTTTAAAAAGTAGATCTTACAGTTAGAATGGTTAAGTATGTTTCTAATTATTTTATTTACCTTTCCAGTTTTCTACTGACTGGGGTGAAAAAAACAAAACAAAACCAACATCTATCAGTACTAGATAATCATATACCCAATATAGTCAACTTTCTGTCACACTAATACAGATGGGACAGGAATGAAGAATAAGAAACTGAGGTTAAACCCTTTAGCTGGTTGATAAAGCACAATGAGACCTTGCAGCAACACTCCATTAATGACCTTACCTTGGAGCAACAGAGATAAGAGTCATACATACTGTGGCAGTACTGTGGCACTGCTAAAAAGGTACAAGTGGATCCTACGAGGGTATCAATAGTGGCTTTTTTGGATACAGAATGAAAGCATACCTACCAGACATCTGCCATCTGTGACCCACACATACCTTTGTTTGGTTTTTAACTTCCAATAATAATGGGGAAAAAATCACTCCATAAGAAAAAATTACAGCATTTAGATCTTTCCCATTCCTTTCTGTTTCATGCTGGTGTGGGGACAGATGGTGCTACAGTACCAGCAGAGAAAATCCAGACAGATCATACCCATTTGTCTTCAGGCCTATCTTTACTTCTGCCACATTTTGAAAAAAATACAAATCAGAAAGCCAGACTTATCTTATTATTATTTTTTTTTGGGGGGGTCCACACTCAGCAGTGCTTAAGGCATACTCTTGGCTCTACACTCAGGAATCACTCCTGATAAGCGCAGGGGACCATATGGGGTTTTGAGGAGTGAATCTGGATCAGCTGTAACAAAGAAAGATCTGGGACCCTCTGCTCCTAAAGACTATGATCTGAGAGGTCTTCTAACCCATTTTGGCACCTAGAGCGACTTCTTACAGAAATGCATCTAGACTGTGAGCTGTGCTACAACTCCGTGCCGCCCGGGGATGGATTTTTCCTCTCCACCCTGTTTTTCTGCACAGAAAATGGCGGCGGCAACATCCACATGGTGAGAGCCACCTTCTAAGACTCCCAACCCAGAGGTATAAATTTTGCAGTTTTGTGGCTCATAGGCGGTCATAGGAAGGGGGCGTTATGGCACACCCTCAGCCCAGATAAGATCCGGGGCTGCCCAGCGCAAAACGGACCCTCTGCTCTTAAAGACTACGATCCGAGAGGTCTTCTAACCCATTTTGGCACCCAGAGTGGCTTCTTACAGAAATGCATCTAGACTGTGAACTGAGCTAAAATATCAGAAATCCAAAACCGCTCATAGAGTCTTCATTTTCAGCAATGAAAAGAAATTATTAAATGATGCCTTTTCAGCAGGCCTGATTGTTGGGGGAAAATTCCAAACAATAATAGTGAGTTCTCTATTGAAATATTGAATGTATTCAAAGTATAGAGAGAATAAAGTGAAGATCATTAGCTACTTAGGTGGGGGCTGGGTGGGAGGGGGTATTTTGGGGTTCTTGGTGGTGGAACATATGCACTGGTGAAGGAATGGGGGTTCAATCATTAGATGACTGAGACTTAAACCTGAAAGCTTTGTATTGTTTTCACGGTGATTCAATAAAATAAAAACTTAAAAAAAATAAACAAAAGTCAACAACAAAAAGAAAGAAAGAAAGAAAGAAAGATCTTCAGACAGACTTTTCTGTTGCAACACCAGCTAGTCATTTATGTACAAGGTGGGAACAAGATTCTTAGATAGGCAAAGACTTTAAGTAGTATTTTCCCCCTAAGAATAAATAAAGAATAGGGTTAGAGAGATATAATATGGGAGGTGAGCACTCTTGCATGTAGCTGCTTCAGATCCATGAGCCTAGAGCTAGGAGTAATCCATGAGCATTTCCAGGTATGGTCTCAAAACGAAATGAAACAAAACACAAAAAACCCAAACCAGGACAAAAATCCACACCCTGGTTCAATCCCTGGAACTGCATACGGTTTCCTGAGCACTGCTAGGGGTTACTCCTGAACAGAGAGACAGGAATAGTTGCTGAGGATGTGGCCCAACTTCCCCCCACCCCCAACAGAACATTGTTGTTGCAGGTTTTTATTTTATTTTAAATTTTTGCTTTTTGGGTCACAGCCGGAGATATTCAGGGGTTACTCCTGCCTCTGCATTCGGGAATCACTCCTGGCAGTGCGCAGGGGACCGTATGGGATGCTGGGGATCGAACCTGCATCGGACGTGTGCAAGGCTAATGCCCTACCTATTGTTCTACCACTTCGGCCCTTGTTGATGGTTTTTAAATCAAAATATCTTAGAAAATGAATTACAGCAAAAGGTTGGAGTGGTGAAACAATCAGACATTAAAAGACCTTTAAGACCTTTTGGAGATAACACAAATAAAGTATAAAACTTTTATTGGATCTTAACTCTGACATATCTGTTATTAAAATGGCATTTTTGAAATAATCTGGAGTATCCGAAAATGGAGTATTTGATATTAAGAAATTATCACTTGATACATATAGTAATGATGGGACTCATTCCCTGACCCTGAAAGAGCCTCCAATGCAGCACCATTGGGAAGGACGAGTAAAGAGAGGCTTCTAAAATCTCAGGGCTAGGCCGAATGTAGATGTTACTGGTGCCTGCTCGAACAAATGCGTAATGGGATGACAGTGATACAGTGATGAGTATTATAATTTAATGCTTCTAAAAGCTTGTTATGGCAGTGAGGCAAAATATAAACATATAATTCTTAGAAAAAGAGATGTATGACTTAAAATAAAAATTGTACTTGCTTGAAGTTAATATATTTAGAAAACCCAAAGTGATCAGCTAAGAAAGAAGTAAAAGGGTCACAGAAATAGTACAGTGGGTAGGGGACTTGCCTTGCACATGGCTGACTTGGGTTTGATCCCCAGCATCCCATACAGTTCCCAAGTGCTCCAGGTGAGTGCAGAGCCAGGGGAAACCCCTGAGTATCACATATGGCCCCAAAACAAAACAAAACAAAAAGTAAAAGATTTTTATGTAATATAGCTGGATGTAAATAAGGTAGACTTCCCAAGTATCTTTTTTAAGGAGTAATGGGAAACACAAACACACTCGTATAGATCAGTAGTAGAGCACTTGCTTTCCAGTGTGAGGCCCTAGGTTTAATCCCTAACTCGCATTACCAAAATAATTAAAAAATTAAAAACCGAGGGCTGGAGCGATAGTACAATGGGTAGGGCGTTTGTCTTGCATGCGGTTGACCCAGGTTCAGTCCCCGATATCCCATATGGTCCCCCAAGCACCACCAGCAGTAATTCTTGAGTGCAGAGCCAGGAGTAACCCCTGAGCATAGCTGGGTGTGACCCAAAAAGCCAAAAGATAAAAAAAAAAGAAAAAAAAAGAAAAAAAAAACTGAAACTTCCGCTTATAGCAAGAAATCTAATGAAGAAACACAAACAGAAAACTGATAAGCAATGAATACTTTGTTCTAATAATAAATCTCATAATGTCAAAGATTTTTCAATGAAATTTAAAAAAATTAAGAAAATGAAAGTAATTCTAATCAGAGTATCAGGACCATATGGGATGCTGGGGATAACTTCAGCCATATGCAAGGCAAGCACCTTACCTGCTATACTATCTTTTCCAGCCCTTAAACTTTAGCATCCTTAAACACATTCAGAAGATTATGTGTCAGGGGGTACAGAAAACAGAGGTTCAAGGCTCTTAGTGACAGAAGCCCCATTAGAACAAAAAGACAATGGATAAACATACTTAAAGTACTGAAAAATACCTACATCTGGTGAAGACATCTTTAAAGGAGGACATAAAAAATAATCTTTTCTCATAAAAGGAGGTCAGGGATGTGGCGTGGTGGGGGAGTGCACCTGTCTTGCATGTGTGAGGTCCTGGATTCAGCCCCCAGCACAATTAAAAGAAAACAAAGCCATAATAATTTACATTGGTGTTGGAAAAACTACATATCCACATGCTAAAGAATAAAGTTGGCAGCTAGAGAGATAGTAAAGCAGGCAAAGCACTTGCCTTGCCCACAACTGACCTGGGCTCTATCCCCAGCATCCCTTATGATCCCCCGAGCACTGCTAGGAGTGATTCCAGAGTGCAGAGCCAGGAATAACCCCTGAATATTGCCAGGTGTTGCCCAAAATCCAAAAAAGAAAAAAAAATAAAGTTGGATCCTACCTAACAACACATTAAGAACAAAATGCTCTCAAAGATCTAATGAAAGAGCTGAATTATAAACTTTTAGAAGAAAACAAAAACAAAAAAAAATAAGTTTTATGATACTACCTTGCACACAACACCAAAAGCAACAAGATAAAAGACAAATGAAAAATTTAAAAAATTGTGTGTGTGGTTGCTTAGGACCTCTCACATGGAAGCTACGTGCTCTAGCACTAAATTAATTACCCAGCCTGTAAATTTTATTATGTATATTTTATCATATATGAACACTCTCGTAAGCATAGGACTTCAGTGTTACTCAGTTTGTTTGCTAACAGTAAATCAGTACAACTGGGGCTAGAGAGATGGTACAGTGGGTAAGGTGCTTAACTTGAACGCTGCAATCTGGGATTGATCCCCGAAATCCCATATGGTCCCCTGATGAGTGCAGATCCAGGATTAACCCCTGAGCATGGCCGGATGAGGTCTCCTCTGCCGCCAAATACAAAACAAAAATCAGTAGGACTAAGCCTTGCATAATTACAAACCCCAAACCAGATCAACTCCATAGCACTGTCAGGTGGGGGTCTATAATGTATTTATATAATAAATTATATATACGTTACACTAAGTTACACTGTCACTGTCATCCCGTTGCTCATTGATTTGTTCGAGCGGGCACCAGTAACGTCTCTCAGTGTGAGACTTGTTGTTACTGTTCTTGGCATATCAAATACGCCACGGGTAGCTTGCCAGGCTCTGCTTTGCGGGTGTGATACTCTCAGTAGCTTGCCGGGCTCTCTGAGAGGGGCGGAGGAATCGAACACGGGTCGGCCACGTGAAAGGTGAAAGCCCTATCCACTGTGCTATCACTCTACTGTATACTATATAAAACAACTATAATAACAATGAGTTACAAAGTTTCTGTATTTTATGTGATGTGGTACAACAGAGACAATAGAGCTGAAAAGTCGAGGATGCAACCAATAATCTATAACTATTCTGAAGAAGCTACAGAAGCATAGATAAAAAGCCAAAAAATAAGTTAAAATAGAACCCTTAACAAGAACATCTAAAGTAACCCCAGAAAGGAAGTTCAAAAGGTATAAAAGAACAGTATAAATGGGAGGAAACAAAACTAGAACAAGAACAAAACTACAGGGGGTACAGTGTCCCCAGCAGGTCAACCTGTACCTGTGTGGCAAGTGCATCAGCAGCCTGATGATGCCTTTCAGGCTTCCTGATACCTCCAAATTGTCTCTGTGCCTTTGGCCAGACCCCAACAACTTGGGACCAACTTAACCAAAGAAATTAAATGGCCAAATGATAGGTACATGAGAGCCATACCCACAAACCACCTCTGGCTCAGCTATACAAGCTTTACTACTGGCCTTGCTTCAGAAACCCATAAATAAATCTCAAAAGAGATCAAAAGTCACAGTTAATCTTGGACCCACACAAGGCTGAACAGACTAGGGTAAATTGGAGGACGCGGGTCAGCCTGGTGCCCACCCAAGCAGAGTAGCTGGCGCCACTTACTTCCACAATCCAAAACTGCTGCCATACTCCCGGCCTGGCTCCATGTCTCAGGAGACATAATCTGCTGAAAATTCTGGTATGCGGGTTTTGTGACTGAAATCTCCAGGCTTTCTCAGAGTCAGGATGGGTTACTTCTCTCTACCTCCCTGTACACTTCTGTAAGCCTCAGCAGTCACATTCATACCCCAAAGCTGCCACCCAGTTAAAAAGCTACTCCAGCCTTCTTGTTCCAATAAAAATACTGAATGCCCAGAATCTGGAAAAAATCTGAGGGCCCGAGAACAGATGACTGGTTAAAGAAACTTTGGTATATCTACACAATGGAATACTATGCAGCTGTTAGAAAAGATGAAACCATGAAATGTGCATATAAGTGGATCAACATTGAGAGTATCATGCTAAGCGAAATGAGTGAGAAAGAGCGGGACAGACAGAATGACTGCACTCATTTGTGGAATACAAAGTAACATAATAGGAGAATAACACCAAAGGATAGTAGAGATAAGGGCCAGGAGGGTGGCCCCATGGCTTGGAAGCCGATCTCGTGCTGAGGGAAAAGGCAGGTGGAGAAGAGACCACTAAGTAAATAATGGTTGGAGGAATCACTTGGGATGGTAAATGTGTGCTGAAAGTAGGCAATGGACCAAACACGATAGCTGCTTAGTGCCTATATTGCAAACCATAACACCCTAAAGGAGAGAGAGAGCAAGAGGGAATGTCTGCCACAGAGGCAGGGGATGGGAAGGGATGGGGGTGGCAGGAGCATTGGTGGTGGAGAATGGGCACTGGTGAAGGGATGGGTATGCTAACATTGTTTGACTGAAACGTAATCATGAAAATTTGTAAGTCTGTAACTGTATCTCACGATGATTCATTAAAATAAAAAATATAAACAAACATACTGAATGCCCTAAGCAAACACCCTGAACTCTTAGTGCCTGTATTACAAACCATAATGCACTGTAGCACTGTCGTCCTGTTGTTCATTGATTTGCTCTAGCGAGCACCAGTAGCATCTCCATTGTGAGACTTGTGGTTACTGTTTCTGGCATACCGAATATGCCATGGGTAGCTTGCCAGGCTCTGCCGTGAAGGCAGATACTCTCGGTAGCTTGTTGGGCTCTCCGAGAGGGATGGAGGAATTAAACCTGGGTCGGCCGTGTGCATGGCAAACACCCTACCGCTGTGCTATCACTCCAGTCATTTCAAACCATAATGCACAAAAGGAAAAAGAGAAAGAGCAAGAAGGAAGTGCCTCTTGTAGAGGGAGGCCGGGGGTAAGGGGTGGGGTGTTTAAGGATGGTGGGAGGGAAACAGGGGATATTGGTGGTGGGAAATGTACACTGTTGGAGGGATGGGTGCTGGATCATTATATGATTGAAACCCAATTATGAACAGCTTTGTAATGGTCTATCTCACAGATATTCAATTAAAAAAATTAAAAAGATAAGTAATGTGGGAGCTCATGCCCACTCAATCAGCTTAATCAATGACTGAACAAACAGTAGTACTCCTACATTAAAAAAAAAAAACTCAAAACTGGGGCTGGAGCGATAACACAGCGGGTAGGGCGTTTGCATCCCATATGGTCCCTCCAGCACCGCCAGGAGTAATTTCTGAGTGCAGAGCCAGGAGTAACCCCTGTGCATCGCTGTGTGTGACCTCAAAAGCAAAACAAACAAATAAAAAAAAAAAACAAAAAAAACTACTGTTATCACTGTCATCCTGTTGTTCATCGATTTGCTCAAGCAGAGGCACCAGTAACATCTCCACTGTGAGACTTGTTACTGTTTTTGAAATATTGAATACTCCACAGGGAGCTTGCTAGGCTCTGCCGGCGGGCAAGATACTCTCCATAGCTTGCTGGGCTCTCCAAAAGGGGTAGAGGAATCGAACCTGGGTCAGCAACGTGCAAGGCAAATGCCCTACCCATTGTGCTATCACTCCAATCCAAAAAACCAAAAAACAAAAAAAACCCCCAAACTCCCAAAACTATAATCATCCTCGTCGTCTAGGTGCCCCACTTGCTAGGGTAAAATTAATTCAAGTAAATGTTAATAAACTAAGTACTCCATGGAAAAGTAGACTAGATTGAAAAGTAAGATCCAATTATATGTTGCCAAGAAGAGACACATTTCAGAGTTTGGGACGTGTGGCTCAGTGATAAAGTGCCTGTTGATCAATCTTGAGGCTGTGAGTTTAACCTCTGGTTCTCCTAATCTGACCCTTTGTGCCGCAACAAGAGTGCAAGTACTATGTGTGTGAATTCTAGTACACCGCAACAAAAGATACAATACTGCATTCAAGTGCATGACCTTCAGTTACCACCACAACAAAAAAGGGAAGGAAAAGGGGGGAGAAAAGAGATGCATTTCGTATATAAGATAAACTAGTTAAAAGCAAATGAATTGGGAAAGATATACCATGAAAATAATAAACATAAGAAGGCTGGAGAAGTTATTCTATTATCATTGGAAAAAAAAGAGAGATATCAAGGAAAAGCATGACCAGAGATGAGAGAGGGAAATTCTCAGGTGTCCCCTGCTGAATACAAACTTACATTATTAAGAAAAAGAAGAAAAGAAAAAGAAAATATATACAAACTTACATTATAAAGTGGCTAAAGGAGAGAAATGTTATCCACCTGTGCTTTACGAAGACAATTTTTGCAAAATTGTCATCCACAGTTTATTTATTTATTTATTTTGGCTGGGGCTGGGGGGCACCCAGCGATGCTTAGGAACTACTCCTAGCCCTGTGCTCAGGAATTACTCCTGGGTGTGCTTGGGGAACCATATGTGATGTCAGGGATCAGACCTGGGTTGGCTGCAAGACAAGTGCCTTACCTGCTGCTGTACTATAACTCTGGCTCCCTCACACAGTATATCCTTATTATTCTATCTTTTTAAAAAATGTACGGTTCCAATGATGAAACTCAGACCCCACACATGCAAGGCAAGTGCCGGTTGCTGAATTAAACCTCCAGCCCCAGAATACATTTTTTTCAAGCATATACTATAGACATGTGGTGAACTAGGCAACAAGGCTCACTATATTTAAAAGGAATAAAATAATGCACAGTATGATCTCTAATCATAACGGAATTAAGTTAGATATCAATAACATCAGTATGTACAGGAAAAACCCCAACTAGTTGTAATTTAAACACCCCAGTTCTAAATAATACATAGATCACTACAGATGGTTGAGATGTCAAAATGACATTTTATGTCAACAAGTTTGATAACTTAGATTATATAAGAAATAAAGTTCTTCTGAATTGAATGATAAAACAAGATGAACAATGATAAAATAAAAAACAAAGAACAGGGCTCGAGTATAGCGGGTAGGGCGTTTGCCTTGCCCGAAGCCGCCCCGGGTTCGATTCCCAGCATCCCATATGGTCCCCTGAGCACCACCAGGAGTAATTCCTGAGTGCAAAGCCAGGAGTAACCCCTGTGCATCGCCAGGTGTGACCCCAAAAAAAGCAAAAAAAAAAAGAAGAAGTAAAGTTCTTCTGAATTGAATGATAAAACAAGGTGAACAATGATAAAATAAAAAACAAAGAACAGGGCTTGAGTGATAGTATAGTGGGTAGGGCGTTTGCCTTGCATGCAGCCGACCCAGGTTCGATTTCCAGCATCCCATATGGTCCCCCGAGCACCACCAGGAGTAATTACTGAGTGCAGAGCCAGGAGTAGCCCCTGACATCGCCAGGTGTGACCCCAAAAAAGAAAAAGAAAAAAAATGCAAATAACTACATACATTAGATAACTAAACATAAGTCCTTATCAAAAAGTTAACCACAAAAATCTTAGATCAAGAGAGTACTAGTAAACTCTAACAAACATTCAAAGATGAATACCAATATAACTCTTTGAGCAAATGGAGAACTTTCCAAAGTCAATGAATAAGGTCAGCATAATTCTAATGCCAAAACATGACAAGATATAACAACAACAACAACAAAATTATAAGTATCACTTAAGAGCAAAAGCATAAAGGTACTTGCCAAAATATTAGCAAACTGAATACAGAAAATAGGGTTCACTCAAATTAAGCCAGGTCATTTTAACACTTAAAAATCAGGGGAGGAGGGTTATTACCGTGGTTAGATTATTTGCTTTGCACATGGCCAACCTGAACTTGAGCCCTGGCTACTATAAAGTCCTCTGAGCCTACCAGGAGTGACCTCCAAGTGCAGAGACTAGAGTAAGCGCTGAGAACTGCCAGGTGTGACCCTCCCACTAATCTCTCCCCCGAGCAAAATCAGAACTGGGAATGTAGCTCACTGTTCATGTACACGCACTGGATGTATGAGACACTTACAACGCACACCACTCACACACTCATGCACCACACACACATACACACACAAATCAACTAGTGACTCTTCACTGTATCACTGTCATCCCGTTGCTCATCGATTTGCTTGAGTGATTTGCTCTGCACCAGTAATGTCTCCGTTGTGAGACTTGTTGTTACTGTTTTTGGCATATCGAATACGCCACAGGTAGCTTGCCAGGCTCTTCTGTGCAGGCGGAATACTCCCTGTAGCTTGCTGGGCTCTCCGAGAGGGGCAGAGGATTCGAACCTGGGTTGGCTGTGTTCAAGGCAAATGCCCTACCCACTGTGCTATAGCTCAAGCCCTCTTAAAACTAAATTTTTTAATATAAAAGACAAACAAAATTAAAAAAAAAATAAAGGACAAGATATCTGAGCATCTGAATGAACACTTCACCAGACTAGATATGGCAAATAAGCATATGAAAAGATGCTCAACATGACAAATCATTAGGAAACTGGAAATTAAAACACTGAGAGCCAGAGAATACAAGGGTTAAGGAACTTGTCTCGTATGTTGTCAACTCTAGTTTGATCCCTGCATCACATATGGTTCCTTGAGCATGGCAAGAAATGATCCCTAAGCATACGGCCAGAAGTAGCAGCTGAATATTTCCAGGCATGGCCTAACTGCTAACTCAGACTGACCAACAAATAAAAATAAATACAACAAAGAGAGGGCCTGAAAGATAGCTCAATGGGCTGAGAGCATTCTTGGCATGTAGGAGGTCCGGGTTCAATCATTGGCACTGAATGGTTCCCTGAGTACTACTGGGAGCAGCTCACACCATATCATCTTCCTCACATCAAAAGAATAATTAGATACTACTATGAACACCTACCAGAGGAGGACTAAAATCCAAGACAGATATTACCAAATACAAGTGAAGAAAAGGAACAACAGTTTTGTAAGGATAAAAAAACGGTACAGCTACCTTGGAGGCAGTATGGTAATTTCTTATAAATCTGAAGGCCAATGGGGATAGCTCAAAAAGCTGAAAATCAGGAATGGAGAGATAGTACAGATGGTAGGGCACTTGCTTTGTGCACAGATTATCCAAGTTCAATCCCTGCACTCCATATGGTCTCCTGAGCACTGCCAGGAGTGATCCCTGAATGCACAGCTAGGAGTAAGCCCTGAGCACTGCTTGGTGACCTTCCACACCAAAAAAGAGAAATTGGGGCCAGAACAATAGTACAACAGGTAGGGCGATTTTTCATGTGGCCGACCCATGGGCGGGGTTCAATCCCCAGCATCCTATATGGTCCCCCAAGCATTGTCAGGAGTGATTCCTGAGTAGAGCCAGGTATGACCCAAAGAACTCCCCCCCCCACAAAAAGGGGGAGAAAATTGATGATGGATGCAGAAAGAGATGGACAGACATGATAAAGGAAATAAATGAGAACGACAGAATCTAGATGGTGACAACATGTGAGCTCATGGTAAAATTATTCTGAGTATAATAAGACATTTGGATGCAATGGAAACAGTTGTTTTGATTTAAAAAAAAAAGAGAATCTGTGTGTTCATTTCTATTGCCATCACTGAACAGCTTTCTTGCTATGATGTATCAGAATGTTGGTTTGGCCAACTAGAGAAAATCTTTAGTTGCTTTTGCTTTTATCAGATTTTATATAAACCCTAAAATTCTAGAGGCCATGGATACTGAAAATGGTGAGGTAGTTTCAATATCTAGGAGGCAGGGGTGGGAACTGAAAGACAAATTTGGCTGTAGCAGACAGAGCACGGAGAAGGGGCAATGGTTCATCTACGTTATAAATGGCTGGTCACTTAAGAGTCTCTCTATCTCCAGCAATTCTGTATCTGGATACTTCAGCCCTATTACTGACTTAAGACCTCAAGAAATGAGAGGATCTCACCAGTGGGATCAGCCACAGCTGCTGAAACACATTCCTGTAAACAATAAATGTTTATTTGGGCAGATAACCTGGCAGATAGCCATGTCCTGATCATAGGCAACTTGAAACCCCACAACGGGAGGCTTAGCATAGAAAGGACTTTTGCCACACGGGTAGGAGGGCAGAGATGAAGGTGGTCCTGGCTCCCACTGTGAGCGGTGGCAGGAAGCCACTCTGCAAAAATGCCAGCTTCTCTACTGGGCGATGGCCAGATTCTTTTAAAGACAGAGGGCGGGGACAGAGAAGTCAAGTCAACCAATACTAAACAATGCCACCGCATAAAGTTGGCTGTTACACCACAGCCCTGAAGGTATGAGGAGCTCTGGTGTGTTTGGCTGCTGCCACAGGAACCACATTGGCTGAGGGCTTCCCCAGGCCTGGGTGGGAGGCTCATCACTGAGTCCGGCCACACACACAGCCTCAGTCGCCACCTCGATCAGTGGCAAGCAGCTGCGGAGGCGGGAGGGGCAGTGCAGGGATGGTCTGCTCTGCACAGCAAAATCTATCACTGTACGACATAGACACCAAAGTTCCTAGATTTGCCATAAACCCCATATAGGGAGCAAGCAAAGGGGCAACATAAGGGAGAAAGAAAGCTGGAAGGAAAAAAATGGGTTTTGTAGCTGGCTCAGAACTCCTTTCATTGACAACTGTCTCTGTGAACAGTTTACAACTAGTTCTGAAACCCCACTCCCTAACTGAGGGATTCAAACTTGGCACGGGCTATTCCTCCCATCTATATGCCTCTGCCCGCACTCCTCCTGGGAGGGGAAAGGACAGGGAAGTGGAACCCACAGTTTACCTAAAGGAAAAGTTCAGCTCTCGTTCAACAGGCTATAGCCAAGTTCTCTTCCAGGGAAGAAAAGAGACAGTTTAACAAAAGCCCTTTTGCTGTGAAATACTACCAAAGTCAAGCCCAGCCTGAACAATAAGGGTGTGGATCTGGGACAGAGCCTAAGAGGAGGGAAGGAGGGAGGAGACAAGGATGGGAGGAGGGAAGGAGAAGGAGAGAGGGAGAGAAGAGACTGATTTAATCTTTTTTTTTGGGGGGGGTGAGGATGCCAATACATTCTTTTGATTTCTTATGCACTTATAGCTGCTTTATAATCATTTCCTGAAAACACAGTAGGAAGAGAGTGGTATTTGCTCACTCCACCCTCCATCTAACACTACCCTAGGAATCCAACTATGTGTTTTAAACTGAGAAGACGCCAGCTTTTTGCCTTTTGGCAGTACTGAAGGCCAGACATTACCAGCACTCCTGTGAACAGCTCAAAGCTCCACCCAAGTAAGACTGCACACACTGAAATCCAAGAGGAACAGCATTCCAGGATAACAACCCAGGAGAGAAAGAAGAGAACTGAGGAAGCTGGGTGGGACAGTTGGGACACTTGTAAGTTCTGACACCAGAACACCCAAGTGGTTAGCACTGGCATTTTGGCAAAGTGGTGACAGAACAACATCAGTGTGGGAAACTCCAAATGCTATAATAAAGAGGCTATGGGTTATCTCTATATAATGAGGGAGTGAGTATGAGAACGAAGTATAAGCTATAAGGCAGTAGAGTAAGGTAGAAAAATAATTTTTTGGAGAACTGGGTAGCAACTAAAATAGTCTATTTCTTTAAACATAGAGAAATGTTCCACCCTCTTTTCAGGAGAAGCTGATGGTCAGATTATGGTCAAACTGGAAATGGAAGTTCCATTTTTTGTCTCTAAGTGGATAGAGGGCTCCTCTGTAAGTCAGTTATAACAGTGTTGAAATAAAACACCACAAACAAGATCTGGAGAGATAGTACAGTGGGTAGGGCATTTGCCTTGCAGGAAATTGATCAAGGTTTGATCCCTGGTATCCCATATGGTCCCCCCAAGCATGACAAGGAGTGATTCCTGAGCACCAGGAATAAACCCTGAGCACCTCCGGGTGTGGTCCCCAAGCCAAACCCAACCCAACCCAACACAATCCAACCCAACCCAGGAACTCCACCAACACACACACACACACACACACATACACACACACACAGAGAGAGAGAGAGAGGAACACACTGCTCCTGGATGTGCAAGGCATCCTCTTTCTAGAGAGCTTTTTTTTTTTTTTTTGCTTTTTGGGTCACACCTGGCGATGCACAGGGGTTACTCCTGGCTCATGCTCTCAGGAATTACTCCTGGCAGTGCTCGGGGGACCATATGGGATGCTGGGAATCGAACCGGGTAGGCCGAGTGCAAGGTAAATGCTCTACCTGCTGTGCTATCACTCCAGTCCCTTTATTACATTTTTAAACTTTTCTCCCAGTGACAGGGATCAAACCCAGGTCTTATGCATACAAATACTTTTACTGCTAATCTACATCCCTGGCTCCCTCTCAACCAATTCTTATCTGACAGGAAAGAGAGGATGAACACAAGAGGGAATATCCTAGTTTAATCAATTAATTACAGTGTAGAGTGTTCATTCTGTATTTTTTTCCTTTTGATATGTTCCCCCCCCCTTGAACTTGTGTGTGTTTTACACACAACTCAGTGCCTGGTGGATCATATAGTGTCAGGGATTTAATCTGGGTCTCCTGCGCACAAGGTATGTTCCCTAGCCCCAACTGGCTCTTTGGGTTTTTTTTGGGGGGGGAGGGGGCGGGGCTCAGTGATGCTCAGGGGTTACTGCTGGCTCTGTACTCAGGAATCACACCTGGTGGTGCTTGGGGGACCATATGGGATGCCATGGATTGAATCTGTGTCAGCTGTGTGCAAGCCAAGTATCTAACCTGTTGTACTATCTTTCTAGTACCACCCCCACCCCCCAGCCCTGTCTTGCTGGGTCTGACTCTTGACTACTTAACTCTCAAAGAAAATGCACTTGAAATACAATTACTGGTATCTAAAAGGAACTTTTAAAATTCCCTTGAGAACAGACAGCATGAGAGATATCAAGATGTAAGTGCTTTGACATAACCAACATCTTCATGGAGAGGGAGTTTTTTTTTTTTGTTGTTGTTGTTCCTGGGCCATAATTGGCAATGATCAGGGTTTACTCCTGGCTCTTTGCTCAGGGATCACTCCTGGTGGACCATATAGGATTTTAGGGATCCAACCTGCATTGGTTGTGTGTAAGGCAAGTACCTTATTCACTGTACTAGCTCTCCAGCCCTTAAAGAGAATTTCTTGGGTGAAACATGTAACTCAGTGGAACAATGCTTGCATGTGTGAGACCCTGGGTTCAATCTCTGGCACCACCAGTGAAAGATGGGAAAGGAGGAACCAGAGATAGTTCAGCAGGTAGGGCTTTTTTGCTTTGCATGTGGCCAACATCCCACATGGTTCTCTAGCACTGCCAGGAGTAATTCCTGAAAGCAGAGTCAGGAGTAACCCTCTAGCATTGCCAGGTGTGACTACCCTCCCTTACTCCCCTCTCTCCCCACAGAGATGGGAGAAAGAAGGGAGAGACAAAGACAAAGAGACAAATGAGGAGAGGAGGGGGAGGGAAGGAGAAGAGAG
Source organism: Sorex araneus (assembly GCF_027595985.1). NCBI lineage: Eukaryota > Metazoa > Chordata > Mammalia > Eulipotyphla > Soricidae > Sorex > Sorex araneus. The sequence continues at coordinate 191,570,171 of NC_073304.1, read as the reverse complement.
AGATTCCTTTAGAATACTCCATTTTGGGCACCACAGTCACTACTTATATGGAAATAGGAAAAAGATCCATTCTGTGGGACAGCAAAATCTATCTTTTGCTAATTTTTCTGGGTTTATTTTTGGCCACACTTGTGGTGTTCAAGGTTTACTAGTGGATGTATTCAAGAATCACTCCTGGATCGGCTATCTGCAAGGCAAGGGACCTAACTGCTATACTATCACTCTGGCCTCTTTTTCTAATTTCTTAAAGTAACTGTAGCACTGTCATCCCATTGTTCATCAACTTGCTTGAGCGGGCACCAGTAACATCTCCATTGTGAGACGTATTGTTACTGTTTTTGGCATATCAAAAACGCCACAGGTATTTGATATCCCGCTCTGCCATGCGGGGCGGGATACTCTTGGTAGCTTGCTGGGCTCTCTGAGAGGGATGGAGGAATCAAACCCGGGTTGACCTTGCGCAAGGCAAACGCCCTACCTGCTGTGCTATCGCTCCAGTCCCTTCTTAAAGTTAAAAAAAAAAATTAAATTAACATCTGAATCTCTTTTGATTTGGAAGAAGCCAGATATGTTTTAGAAGAAAAACAGAAGTCTGCCTGTGGTCCTCCTGAAGGGACCCGCCCCTCCTGTGTACCTCACTCCCCACGGTTCAGACAGACACACTGATATCAATGATTCAGGTACTCAGAGGTTTCTGCAGATGTCACTATACTCCAATGTTTTAAACAGAAAAAAAAAATCTGAGGATAATTCTCTAAGGAATGCTGTCCAGCAAAGTAACAACTGGCCAGATGTGGCTAAAATAAAACATAACTACAAATTTAAGTTCAATAAGAGAATTAATCCTATGTCTGCAGACCAAAACATTAATATTACCCAAACTGATGTACACCAAAATCTCAGTGGGACTTTTGCAGGAAAAAAAAAATCCTAAAATTCTTATGGGAAAAATCTTTTGGTAATATTAGCACTCAATCCAGAGGCTCACACATGCAAGGCAAGTGCACTACTACTAAGCCACATCCTCAAAGGGCCCCAAATCACCAAAACAATCCTTTTGCTTGGGGCAACACATGCAGCAATGTTCAGGGGCACTCTTGGTTCTGTGTTCAGGAGTCACTACTATAATGCTCAGGAGACCATATGTGGTGCTGGAGAATAAATTGGGGTTGGCCATATGCAAAGCCACAATAACTGAAACAATGGGGAAAAAGGACAGGGACCAGAGAGACAGTACAGTGGGAAGGACACTTGCCTTGAGTGCCACCAACCTGGGTTTGATCTCAGGCACCAGCCCCCTCACAAATAAAAAGCACACCAAACTCCACAATGACACAAACTGAAAAAGAATTAATATCCAGACCTTTAAGTTAACCAACAATGAAATAAAAAATAGAATATAAATAAATTAGAATTTTATTTGGCCATAAAAAGGAATCTGATACAGATTACATTATGGCTAAAACTTAAAACCATTATGCTAAGTGGATACAAAAGGACATATAACAGTAATAGCCTGATGCCATTTATCTGATCATCTCAAATTGGAACATTAAGACATTAAGAGAGCAAGTAGATTAGAGGTTACCATCAGCTGAGGAAAGGGTTTTTTTTTGTTTGTTTTTTGGGTTTTTTTTTTGGCTTAATGGATAAAGTTTGAGTGGTGAAAAAATTCTGAAAATGAATAGTGGTGATGATTGCATTATATTTAGTTATCCTGAACTGTATACACTTAATGGCAAAATTAATTTTTTAAATATATCTTACCACAACTTAAAAAGTCATTTCTTCAGATGTACCAGGCCACATTTCAAATGCTTAGAAGCTTCATATGGGTGAATGACTATCATACTGGTGACACAGTGCAAAACATTTCACTTCAGCATGAAGTCCTACTGAAACATATTATTCTAGGTTCATAATAAAGTATTCAATACTGTTCCTATTTTCAGTAGAGCTACCTTATATACCTCCAGCTGCCCTGTCCTTTCAAGGTACACCATATCTTGCCTACACAATTTTCTAATACTCTATTGAAATCACCTTAATATAAAATTTAAAAGTCTATAATATTCACAGATACTACTTCATTTAATATTCAAAACTACTAAATAAATCAGTGGTGTTATTATTCCTTTTTTCTTAGGAACGAAGGACTAAAAGACTATGAGTCCTAAAAACTAAGGAATCAGTTTTATAAACGGGTGTGGGATTCAAACATTTTCTCCCTAAAAATGTATTCTTTAATTTTTTAAATAATCTTGTATTGGGCTGGAGCACAGCGGGTAGGGTGTTTGCCTTGCACGCGGTCGGCCCAGGTTCGATTCTTCCATCCCTCTTGGAGAGCCCAGCAAGCTACTGAGAGTATCCCGCCTGCACAGCAGAGCCTGGCAAGCTCCCGTGCTGTATTCAATATGCCAAAAACAGTAAAAAATCTCAAAATGGAGATGTTATTGGTGTCCGCTCGAGCAAATTGATGAACAACAGGATGACAGTTCTATATGAGATGAATCTTGTATTATGTTTTTTTTTTTTTCAGGTCACATTTGGCGATGCAAAAGGTTACTCCTGGCTCTGCATTCAGGAATTACTCCTGGTGGTGCTCAGGGGACCATACAAGATGCTGGGAATCGAACCCGGGTTGGCCTCGTGCAAGGCAAACGCCCTACCCACTTCGCTATCGCTCCAGCCCCGGTATTTTAGGGGCACACTGCTACCATACCAAACCATCACCAATGCCAACTACTCTCAATCATAGTCCACTGGCAGCTCTCCACCCTTTCAACACCCCTTCCTCCCTTTGGTAACCTTATCCCTTCCTCCCTCCCCTCCTTCTCCACCCTCCACTCTCTCTCTGGTCACTTTCACCAGCACTGAACTCAAGAAAAAGCATTCACTGACTGAGCTGTCAGGATAATATTCTGGAGGCTGTACAGCGGTGGTCAACAAACATCTCCTTAAGAATTTCCAACCTCAAATGTTTTCTTTCCAACATTCCCATTTTTAATCAACAGAAGTTAAAATCTTCTAGCTCAGTCTCAAAATGTTGTAAAGATATTAGACTCTTCCCTATTTCAACCTCTTTATCTGCAAAGAAATACCAAGTCAAGTCACAATGCTGCTCCCGTATCTGTCCTTTCCTCTGGTATTGCTGCTAGTCTAAGCTAGATTCTCATGACCACAGCCTTAGATATTATAGCTGTCTCTATCTGGTCTCTTGCTTTTCATTCCTTATTCTTAAACATTACTACCAGATTAGTTCCTCTATGCCCCAAATTCTGACATGTTATTTCCTAAGTCCTTGAATTGTTCCATCAATATAAAGTTTAAGGAAGGCTGGAGGAAAAAAAAAAAAAAAGGAAGGCTGGAGAGGTAAAAGCTCAACTGGCTGAGTGCATGCTTTACATGAGAGAGGCCGAGGTCTGAACCCCAGTAACACAAGACCACTGCCAGGACCTAAAGAGATATTACAATGGTTAAAGTGCTTTTTTTTTTCTCTCTCTCTCTCTCCTCTCTCTCTCCCCGCCCCCCCTTTGGGGTATTATGGTTTAAAATACAGGTACTGAGATGCTGTCATCTTTGTTCCTTTACCTGTTTTCAGCATGTAGTTCTTATCCAGAGCGATTATTTCCAACCATCTTTGTCATTTTAAGAAAACGAGTGGAAAATAAGTACATATCCCATGAAACAACTAAGGGTTAAGACTATGTTTATTTGGGAGCCAGGAAAATAAGAATAAGAACATGCTGAGCTATTTTAGGAAGGAAACAACAGTTCTACTTTACCTCAGCAAAACAACAGAAAGGACTATCCTTAACCTGCCGATATTTAGAAACCTATGACAAGGGTCGTGAGATTATTTCAAAAGGCTGAAGCGCACAATTTATTTTTTTAAAGCATTTGTATGCAGGACCCTAAGATTGATCCCCAGCACCACATGCTCCCTCCAGCACAAAAAAATTATTTTTTTTTAAGTTCCTGAGCACTGCTAGGTGTGGGCCTAAAAAAAAAAAAAACCAAAAAATAATCCACAGCAAATATTAGATTTAATAATGTGACTTTAGAAACATTACATTAAAGACTATAACAAAGTAAAGATTTGTTATGGCTGCTTTCATTAGAACTAACGACAGAAAGATTGGTAAATATAAGCTCAACATAAAAAATTACACTCATGTTTATGCCATTAATAACTGACTAGAAAATATAATATTCAAATTAGCAATAAAACTGTATAAGGGTTTTATGGAAAAGATTACAAAATATTCTCATGGGGCATAAAAGAAGGCCTGAATAAATTAACAGTATATCATTTTCATGGATGGGAAGACTCAATATTATAAATATGGCAAATTTCCCCAAATTAATCTTTGAATTCAGTACGATTACAAAGAAAATCCCTACAGAGTTTTTGGTGGAATTTGAAAAGTTGATCTCATTTGGAAGAAAGACTAGGGAGAGCCAAGACATTCTTTAAAAGAATAAGAAGGTGGAAGAGACTTGTTAACTAGTTTTAAAGATATAAATGAGAATGGTGAGAGTGACTCACATTGAATCAATAGAAGAGGAGAGACAGAACTTAAGAAATTGACCCATATCTAGAGAAACCTGATTTATAAAAATAAATTCCAAATGGATCAAAGACTTAAATATATAAAGTAAAACAAAGCATTTAGAAGGAAAAAATGTAAGTATATATTCTTGTGATCTCAGGGTAGGTATATTTTCTTTTGCTTATTTCCTCAAGTATAAGAGCAATTCTTGAAAGAGAGAGAGAGAGAGAGAGAGAGAGAGAGAGAGAGAGAGCACACTATGCATTTGAGGCCCAGATCTGATCTCCAGTCTATAATCTCACATGGTCCCTGTGAGCACCTTTGGGAGTGATTCCCAAGCACACAGCCAGGACTAGTCCCATGAGCACCACCAAGTATGGCCTAAAACAAATAAAAGGAGATCAAATGACAAAGTATTATAAAGAAACTATAGAGAAAAGTAATCCTTTAACTTCAATATATTATTGGTGGGGTAATGGATTACTTCGTCTACAAAAACTTATAGATAATGAAACTAAACACATTTGTCACTAAAATGGATTCCAGTAGGTTTAGTTAAAAAATTTTTATTATAGAAAATGTCAAAAACACAAAAGCAGAAACTAGTTAAATATATAAATCTGACTTCTTTCTCTTTTATGATGCTGAGTTACATCCCTGGCCTCAAGGAAGAATTCCTTAAGATATACACCATACAGGAAATAGTTGATAAATTTATCAGAAAATGAACTCTATGCAATAAAAACATTATACATTAAAAAAATTAACTCTAGGTTGGGAGATTTGAAATGCACAGAGCTGACCAAGGTTTCATATCTTGACCTACAAAAAGAAGAACCAGTGGCCAGGGAGATAGCTCAAAAGGCTGGAACACATACTTGTATATTCCAGAGTCCCAGATTTAATCCTCAATAGGGCAACACAAAGTTTCCTGAGCACTGCTGGGAGCATCCTCCAAGTACCAAGCAGGTAGTAATCCATGAGCACTGCAGGTAAGCCCTCCTTCCAAAAATGAAATAAGATAAAATGGATAGAAAATATAAGCGTAGAATTTAAAAAAAGAGAAAACCTGGGGCTAGTCATAGTACAGTGGGTAAGGCACTTGCCTTGCACATGGCTGACCTGGGTTCAATCCCCAGA